>NC_092458.1:25097053-25407736 GCF_047495875.1 Pithys albifrons albifrons
AATGATTCCCACCTCAGTCCTGTTAGCACTCACCACAGGAACAAGTATTTTATTAAAAATTTCCTTCCTGGATAGTCTTTCTTCAGGTACTTTTGCTATTGATCCAGACAAATAGGTGAGATAAAAAAAGAGTGAAAAGACATCCAGTGCTTCATTTTTTAAGGAAATTTAAGTTCATTTTTGTACTTCAAAAATTAATTTTATGAATCATCTACTGAATTTCATGTGAAAGCTCATTCCCTTTCTTTGACCTTTACTTGCCATAAATTCAGTTTAAAATGGAAAAGGAGGGGAAAATGTCCTAATTTTTCTTTGGACACTTTTTAAAATCCTTTGGAAAAACTGCCTGCCACAGGGGACTGGCTGTGGTGACAGAGTGAAGTATGTGCAGCAGTATGGTTTACATCAGTGCTTTGGGGCAGCCACCAGGTCTGCCTTTGGCTGAAGATGATCCCAACTTGTTATCTGACCCAACATGGTACCCGACCCACTCAAACCAGTGCACCATGATTATGGAGTGTCGTGGACACTGTGGTGACCCACAATACCATGTGCTCAGGATGGTATCTGCCTGCTGTTGTCACCTGTACTTGAACTTAGAGCTTCTTGTCTCCTGGCTTGGCTAAGAAGACTTGAGACTAAACTTAGGCCCCAGAGACAGCCCTCCTGATGTGATATTATTTCTGTTGCAAAATGCTGCTGGACTTCTTACAGCCTTTATGATGTACTACCCAGGACCACTTGATCTTGGCAAGAGTTTCATTTGACCAATGTTTCCTTAAAAATATGACATGACATCACTGACAAATGACCGCAGACCAGATAACCAAGGAGATAGAATCAGGTGGTTCCTAATCTAAGAAGTGCTATGAATTATGCCAGCATTGACATTCACCACAGTATATGTTATTCCCTGCTTTTTTTGTGGGGGATAAAGGTGAGAGAGAGTGACAAAAGGGGCATTTGTTCTTTCAAAATAGACCTTAAAGTGTAGGCTGTTCCTGACTTTTGTTATTTCTGAATGATGAGAAAATGTGCAGTAATCTTATGCTTGTTATAAGAATTAATTTCTTTTTCCATTTTAATTTCTACTATTTTCTGCTATTTAATCCTGCTCCTACTAGTCAGGTCAGCCTAACAACATGTAATGCAACAGTAGATCACTAATTTGCAGTAATGATTAGAAACTCTTTTGAAAATAATTAAATTTGCAAACTAACAAGTAGATAAGCAAATGGAAATGTGCAATCAGTCAAAAGGTGTGTTCAGCTCATTTATGTTGTCATCCCTGATTTGCTAGTTATGACAATGCTATGTTTTCTAGCTGCTGTACTAAGGCAATTCTTCATGCTACGCTCGCTAGCCCATGTGCTGTAGCTAGGAGAAATGGTGCTATTAATAGGAGACTGCAGTACCTTCCATTAAATCTTAGATGAGAGGTGGAGAGGCTGCCAACTTCTGTTGCAGATTATAAAGTGTGCAGTCTAGCAAGTGCATATTAGCTAGATGCAAGTCATTAAAATGTCCAGGCATTTACTTTTTTGCCATTTCTGGTGCCATAATGGGGAAATAAACATGAGTCATTTGGTGAAGCCATAGCAATGATAAGGACTTTTGTCTACTGTCACCATGATCTGTGGCAATAATTGTCATTAAAGAAACCTAATTGCAGATTTCCATCTCTGAGAGAAGTGGCATCTTCAGTATCCTTCAGATACCATTATAAATGAAGGCAGAGCATGACCAAAATGAATTGTCCAAATGGAGGGACATCTCCTTTCATGCAGAAAAATGGGCAGCTTTGACAAGTCCATGAGTGGCACCAAGGCTGGCCAGATCAGCTGCTCAGGAGGTCACATTGTAGTGATGTGGGACCACCATGGCAGCAATCTCCACCACATCTCTGCCACCAGCTATGGGTACTGACCTACCATGTCGGCTGCATAAGCTGACTTCATCTGGTGTTCTTGGGGTCAATTTCCCCAGCATTGTATTTGTATGGCTGTGGGAGCACTGCACCAAACAAGACTCAAAAGGCTGCAGCTGCAGGGCTGGTCTTGTTTGTCACAGCTGCTTCTGGAAGTGCTCAAGGACTCGGTGGTTCCTTGGCAATTCATGTTGGCATCATCTCCTTAAGGATAGCCTGTGGTAGTTATTTTTTCTGAAAACCAAAGTTGAGAGAATACACGAGACAAAAGATCTGCAAAAACACCAGAAAATAACATATTATAATAAATAACTTATTTATTTCTGGGAGGTTTCCTTTTGTTTGTTTGTTTGTTTTTCTTTTTCTTTTTTTTTTGAGCAGCTCTGTTGTACTAGGTGCTGCACAAACTCATAGAAGACATAAAGCCTCTTTTGCAAATAGGTTTTATTTTCATGTCAAAAACGTTGAGTCAGGTAATCTGTAAAACACAGGTGCATATTATCTATATTTTATATTTTTTAACCTGAGTAAAATATTAGCTGTATAATTCAGAATACAACAACTGTATTAGTTTATGGTTAATCTACTATCAAGGTTGAAATTATTTATTGTTTTTAAATTCACCCCTTAGCAACCTGGGCTGTTTTACTTGTGAAATAGGACAATATGCCAAACAAGTTTGTCTGAATTTAAAGAAAATGCAAATAAAATTTTTGCTAACTTTCTTCTAAGGTTTTTGAAGAAGGAAATAGACTGACAGATAATGTAGCATATAGAAATATAGGACCATACTTCACAGCCATCATGCACTATAATTCTCAGTGTCACTACCCTACTGTCACACTACTCATCCCTGTGTGCCATTCCCTGCCATGCAAAGGTGTCACAGAAGAAACAGGTACTGGGCAACTTGCTCTGATTCTGAACTTCTCCCTTATTTGAGCAGGGGTTGGATCAGATAACCTCCAAAAGCCCATTCAAACCTAAATTATTCTTTGATCTGTGATTATTGACCTCCCCTCTGCCTGAAAACAGTTAAGTGTGTAATCACACATGCAGACATCCAATCTACTGCATTCAGCACTGGAGCTGGATTTTGCAGCTGTACCTGTTGACTGCATTTATTTTTCACTGAAATCTTGAAGACCTGAAACGTTCACAACGGTGCAACTCTCCAGAGTCCATCAATGGGGTAGCAGATAAGCCTCACTAATGAGAAGACATGAGTGTGGGAAACATCTAGCTGTTAACATAATAAAATCTGGCATGACCACTGCACCCTTAGGATCAGCCAAGAGAGGATGTCTCTGCTACTGACGCTGCTGGAAGGTTCAGTTATTGCCTGTGGGATGAGTCTCAACCTGAGTTCTTGGGGAAAGGATGTGCTGGAGAGCCCACTCAGAGGAATCTCCAAACCCCTTTTCACTCTTGTAGTGAGGGTTGGATTCAACAGAGATGAAAAAATAGGATGAAAATATTTTCTTTATTTTCTCTGTCCCTTTTTTTTTTTTAATTGAGTTTGCTTCACAGAACTGCTGATTGCAACAGTGTTTGAACACATAAACAAAACCTGTGAGACTTCAGGCTTGATCACTTTGCAGAGGAAGCAGAAGCCCTTAAACCTGTGTCCCTATGTGAAAGAATAAAAAAATGTTGGGTACTCGCAGCTCTGCAATTTTAAATAAGGTTAGTATTTCGTTAGCTGCTTGTGCCTAATCCTTGCATACCAGAAAGGTTAATGGGATCATTGCAAGATCAAATGTTTATACAGCAGTGGATTAACCTTTACTTCTCAGTTTCTTGCAAATGTAAACTCTGTTCAGTATGGATACCTGCAAGCTACACTATGGAAATATAGGCAAGAGTTCAAGCTTTCATTAACTGAGTGTTAAATTACAGTGATAATCATGTAATTTTCAAGCATTTCAGTCCTTCTATATTTCTCATTACAACACAAACACAAAAGGCACATTCAAACTTCAAAAAACTTGAATGAGAAATCAGAATTACCATTTAAACACACTCTATTAAGCTGACCATGATATATTTTTATTCTGCTTTGTGGTAAGAGTTTTATAACTCTCTGGGGAGGGAGAGATTTTAATTTTAAAAATATGATTTAGATGTGCCATCTTTATTTCTTGTCTAGACTGATCTTTTTCTTCAGATTGTCTCCAAAATGTATGATACAAGGACAATAAATGATAGAGAATTTTCTACCTTTTTTCGGTTTTTGAAGGACCTTCTGAATGAATCTTGCCTGCTTCTGAAAGATAAAATAGAGGATCTGTGTTTTATTTCTGCTAAAATGTAGATCGAGTGGGTTCAGCCACAAAGAGAAACATCATTTGACATCTGAAGAGTATTCAGCATGGATGGGAAGCCTCCCATGCTACTTTGGCCTTTGAAGGGCCCTGCAATGAGAGAACTCAGATTCAGTCAGCCCTCATCTATGCTTTGCTAAACTCCATTTGCCGCACTTGCTCCCTGCAGTCACTGAAATCTGAGAAGCCTGTATGTGCTGATCAAGGTTTGAGGCTGATCTTAGCTATGTCAGGTTTGTGAGATTGTGGTCTTTTAATTCTTTGTACATGTGCAGCATCATTATGGATTGTTCTTTTATAGTAAGAGTCCCAAAGTTAATGGCTTTCTATAGGTTTGTCTTCCTCTGGAACTTCAGCCCATTGCTTTTCTTTATATTTTCATTGAAATGTACACTTGCTGTAGAGTTAGGAAGAAGAGGGCAGGTACATATGAGAAATATTTAGATAATGACCTCTCCAAGGGCTTTTGTCCACAGTGCTCCTTTGCGTTTCTTTAATGTGCTCATAAGACTTTGACTTTGCAAGAGACTTATGGCTTAGAATATTTTTTTCTGTAGATTAGTGACAACATTAAAAAGATTGAGTTTCCACTGCAGAAGGCTCACTGTGTTTTTTTCATTCTTTTTAGGGGTAATACATGCCCCATTATCCTAGAAATGCTGCAGTCTACAGAACGTATTTCCAGTCTTTCAAGCAGAAGCTGGTAAAAAAGGTCATATTTCTTAGCTCCAAAAATGATGTTTCCAGACTTTTGATCCCTGGAAAAGTATTGTCTTCTGTATGGCCTCCATAATTTTGTGGGCTTCATCACACAAAAGTATAGCTGGCTAAGAATATAATTATATAATTCTGTGGCTCAAACTAGCCTTGAACATAACTTAAGCCTTGGATGAAGATGGTGTCAAAGCCATTGACTTAAGAGTTGGACTCAATGATCCTTGTGGGTCCCTTCCAACTCAGAATAATCTGTGATTCTGTAATTCTGTGATTCTGTAAAGGTGCTGCTAGTAATTTTAAGTATTACTCCATGCTCTTTGAGAAGCTCTGAGGTACTTAGGGTGGCTGAGGAAACACACTTGTGTAAGGCTGAAGACTCAAATGTGTTTCATTGGTAGCAGGGGGCAGGTCATCACCTGCTGTGTGTCAGCCAACCTCTGGTGATGGGTAAGATGGTATCATCCTGGGAATGGAAATAAGAGACTGCTGCAGGCCTCAGAAGGTGACTGAGGGGGCACTGCTGTGTGAACAATGGGAAACCACCCAGGACACTAAAGGAGTACAACACGACCTGACTGCAAGTGGTCTGCACTCAGAAGAAGGAGTTTATACTGGGCTTGGGGATTCTTCCATAAATGTTCTTCCATGTACCTGTTCTATTCAGTTTGGCTCAAGCAGCTGCTTTTTATTTATCCTTCATGTTGCCCAGCTACATATTTATCTTAGGACTGTTGTATTTGTATCATCTGGTAAAGATAAACCTCTGAATCATCATCATATTAGAGAGAGACAAGTCTCTATTATTACTATAGTTGCTTTTAAGGATTCAAGAATAGTCAGAGAGATAACAAGTCTGGCTATTCCCTATCATCTACTGAGACAGGTTTACACTGCTTCATTTAATATAGATCTATACTGGAAAGGCTACACAAAAAAAACTCTTGAATGGTTTCCAAAGGATAGTCATGGGCACTTAACCACAGAACAAAGACTTGGTCAGCAAGATATTCCCTCACCTTGATCTAAAAACTTATGTCAAATATCACTTCAAATTTCATTAACTTTTGTAGATATTAAATTACTGTGTAGATAAGGAGATTTGCAGTGGGGAAGTAATCTATTTTAGCTGACTTTCTGATGTTGGAACACATGATTATAGAACACCTCCTTTCCTAATGTGACCATCAAAAAAAAAAAAAAGCTGGGAAGCACAGAAGCTACCAATACTGTAAGAAGAAATAGTCCTAGTATATTTCTCTTCTCCTCTCTCCTTACTTAACAAATCGTCTCACTACTTAGATGGTTGCCCAGAACTGAGATGCACTGGATTTTACTATTTGTCCAGGATGTGTGAAATCTTGTAATTATTATCACCCTTTTATTTGGAAGAAGTGATTTTAACAGGTGCTGGCATCTTGCAAGAGAGAGAAGAGGATTTATAACAATTAAGATACCAGCTGAGAATTTCTTCAGATGCTCTTTTTATTTTCTAGATCTTGAGCTTGATGTCTTTGCAGGGAATTAGGTGGACAAGATATTTCTCTTAATACTTATTTCAGCAAGTTCTTTTTTTTTCTTAGTATACTTTTTAATTTCCTTCCCCAAGATCTGCTGCAAACATTTTTAATGGATTTGGGGCCAGATCTAGAAAACATAAGTATTTAAGAGGATATAACCCCCCAAAATCTTTGTAAGTAAGAATGGCCATCTCAGCTGCTGAACCTCACTGGACATCTCTCTTTTTCTTCAAAGCCAAAGTCCCTGAAGTCTGAGTATTTTAGGTTTGAATGTGCTCCCCTAGCTATAGTACATGTGTTCATCTCTCCTGACTGAACCCTATTAGGGGAAGACACTCAGCAGAGTGAAAGTTCTCTGTGGAACCTTGAATGGTATCATGCATGCACACATAAAATCTGGTCCTCCACAGAAAGCCTCAGTGGCTACTTTGCTTTTAAAATGTGGGCAGAGTAAGAGCAATCGTTGTTTCCCTTGCATTTAGGATGTTACCATTTCCAATTATACCCTTAATTCATTTCCAGCCTAAAGGAGTCAAATCCCTGAGAGTGTCCAAGCCAGGCTGGTTATAAGATTCCATAACCATGACCATTTTGATAAACCCTTACAGAGATGTTCATGCCTGCAGAGCATCTGTAGTTTTGATGCATAAGGGACTTTAAGATGGGATTTTCTTAGAATTACAATGGAGCTCAGTGTTTAAGCTGCAGGAATAAGACCTTTGTGCATAAGTAACTGGAAATAGCCTATGTTTAGGCTTCTTGTGTAAGAGGGACCATATAAAATTAAAACACATTCCTGATTCATATGTCTTACTTTCCTTCACTCTACAAATCTTCTGGTCCATGTTCCTGCTAAATTACTCAACAATACAAGAGTATTGTGTTAGGGGTCACAAACACATGATTTCATATCGTGATGTGTATAAACAATTTGTCATGGTATTTTACTGGGAAAATTTAAAAAGTGAGATGGCTGATGCAGAAAGCTGAATCTATGCTTAGACAGAAAGACCTCTTTGAATAAGTTTGTGTTGTTTCACTGTTGATGTGATATGTCAGGATATCAGAATTCTTGACTTAAGTAGTAATACCAGTAAGTCATGGTAGGTGCTTGTCATTATGGAAGGATCAAGACTAGGCTGCATGTTGTAAGCAGGTTTGGGGAACTTCACTAGAAGGACAAAACAACAATTTCTGGGGAAAGATAGGAATAAAGGAACCATTTAACAGTCAAGCATAAGGAACGAGGAAATTCAACATGTACATGGTTTCAGTAACAGTAGGTAATTTGTGAGATCATAGGATCAGTTAGAAAATAAGCTAAGGGATGTGACCTGATTCACACCCCTGTTCAAAGCAGGGTAAGCAATGGGATCAGACAAGGCTGCTCAGGGATTTGTTCATTTAGATCTTGAAAACCTCTAAGGAGGGATACTGCACAAGCTCTCTGGACAGACTGTCCTCATGGACAGCCCTATATCAAGTCTGAAACTCTCTCATTTCACTTATGTGCGTTTATATCTTGTTTTCCATCCTGCACCACTGTGAGGAGTCCAGTTCTATCTCCCCAGTGACCCCTCGTAGGCACTGAGGGGCAGCTAGGTGCCTCTAAAGCAATCTCTTCTCCAGGCTGAAGCAGCCCAGCTCCCCTTGCCTCTGCTCATATGCCCAGGCCTCCAGCCCCCACTGCCTTGGGGCCTTCCAAAAGCTCCCTCCATTTTGTCCATGTCTTTCCTGCATTGCAGGGCCCTAAACTCAATGCCTGATCTAGGTATGGCTTGATGAATGCCCTAAAGAGAGGAACCATCCTTTTCCTTGGTCTGTGTGCCATGCACATGTTTATACACATAGGAGCTGTTAGCTGCTTTTGCTGCTGTCGCACACCATGTGCTCACATTCAGCTTGCTGTTTCCCGCATTTCCAGGATCTTTCCCAAAGAAATGATCCCTAGAACTTTGATCTTTTTCTGGACAAAACCCATAGATGATGACCTTATATTAGGCCCCTACCTTGCAGATGTTTATCTTTTCCACTATCTTAGGTGGAATAGAAACTGTCATCCTAACATGCATTCCTCCTAAAAGGTTAATTTAGTACCCTTGACTTTACTGGGATGAGTCATGAGTCACGAGTTACTCATGTGCATAAATGTTTTCAAGATCAAGCCTGGAGCATGTACCTGGGTTTGGAGGACTTTTGATTGACAAATTTATTCTGTTCTCTTTTCTTTAAATATTCATTTGTTAACTTAAAAATCCACTTATTCATACATTACTCATTAAAATATGAATAAAGTTAGTTATAAAAGGTCTAACCTAAAAAAAACCCACCCGCTTTTTTCTCAATTATTTTGCACGTTCTTAGGAAAAGTGTTATTCCCATTATATTTGAGGAATGCTAGTGATTAACAAGGTTCATTATTAATAGTGTATGCAGATATTTTAGCACTTTGAATATGAAAAATCTTGGCTTTTCATCAAAATGATTAAACTGTTTTCTCTGTCCACTTCAAAATCCTTTAAATAAAAGATCATTTATTAGTAATAAAGGATTCAACTGCCTAGAAACGATGCAACGACATCTTAATTTTCATTGCTTAATAAAGCAAAGTGTGAATTCTCAGATTTCTATTTTTCCAGGGTTTTTTGCTTTGAATTTCTCTCAAGGTCTCTCTGTAATTCATTTCAGCTCTTAGCTAATTCACTTCATTTATTGCAACTTCACAAGTGTATCCTCCCACCAAGCACTGCAAAACCTTAATATGCTGGGTCATCTTGGTGAAAACCTTTCTGAGTTTGATGATATCTTGATTTATTGAAGCAAAATTTGCTGACAGAAAATGATTCCAACTTTGAGATGAATTTACCCAGGGAACCTTTTGCATTAGTAAAGAAAAGTGATGGGATGTGTTTATTTGCCAGATAGCTGCCTTTGACTGGAGATATATTTTACCTCCAAGAATGAGGTCCAAGTATAGGATGAGCCTCTTTCTGTTTGAAAGCAAAAAAAAACCAAAACAACAGGGTATTTTCCTTCATCTTCTCCCTTTTTCCTCTTCTCAAAGAGTTTAAGTGAAATCTGTCAGACTGAGGAAGGAAAGGGACTTTTACTGTCACTGAGCATGGAAAAAATGCAAATTTTATAATCAGAGAAGTTAGCCAGAGGTAGAAACCCTGATATTGCTCCTTCCTTCCTTCCTTCCTTCCTTCCTTCCTTCCTTCCTTCCTTCCTTCCTTCCTTCCTTCCTTCCTTCCTTCCTTCCTTCCTTCCTTCCTTCCTTCCTTCCTTCCTTCCTTCCTTCCTTCCTTCCTTCCTTCCTTCCTTCCTTCCTTCCTTCCTTCCTTCCTTCCTTCCTTCCTTCCTTCCTTCCTTCCTTCCTTCCTTCCTTCCTTCCTTCCTTCCTTCCTTCCTTCCTTCCTTCCTTCCTTCCTTCCTTCCTTCCTTCCTTCCTTCCTTCCTTCCTTCCTTCCTTCCTTCCTTCCTTCCTTCCTTCCTTCCTTCCTTCCTTCCTTCCTTCCTTCCTTCCTTCCTTCCTTCCTTCCTTCCTTCCTTCCTTCCTTCCTTCCTTCCTTCCTTCCTTCCTTCCTTCCTTCCTTCCTTCCTTCCTTCCTTCCTTCCTTCCTTCCTTCCTTCCTTCCTTCCTTCCTTCCTTCCTTCCTTCCTTCCTTCCTTCCTTCCTTCCTTCCTTCCTTCCTTCCTTCCTTCCTTCCTTCCTTCCTTCCTTCCTTCCTTCCTTCCTTCCTTCCTTCCTTCCTTCCTTCCTTCCTTCCTTCCTTCCTTCCTTCCTTCCTTCCTTCCTTCCTTCCTTCCTTCCTTCCTTCCTTCCTTCCTTCCTTCCTTCCTTCCTTCCTTCCTTCCTTCCTTCCTTCCTTCCTTCCTTCCTTCCTTCCTTCCTTCCTTCCTTCCTTCCTTCCTTCCTTCCTTCCTTCCTTCCTTCCTTCCTTCCTTCCTTCCTTCCTTCCTTCCTTCCTTCCTTCCTTCCTTCCTTCCTTCCTTCCTTCCTTCCTTCCTTCCTTCCTTCCTTCCTTCCTTCCTTCCTTCCTTCCTTCCTTCCTTCCTTCCTTCCTCCCTTCCTCCCTTCCTCCCTTCCTCCCTTCCTTCCTCCCTCCCTCCCTCCCTCCCTCCCTCCCTCCCTCCCTCCCTCCCTCCCTCCCTCCCTCCCTCCCTCCCTGCCTCCCTCCCTGCCTGCCTCCCTGCCTCCCTGCCTCCCTGCCTCCCTGCCTCCCTGCCTGCCTCCCTCCCTCCCTCTTTCCCTACCTTCTATAACAGATCATCATGGTGAATGATGCTGAGTCCAGTTGATATCCAGTCACTAGTGATATCCTCCAGGGTTCAGTGTTGGGCCCAGCCCTTTTGAATACTTTTAATGATGATCTGGATGAGGGGATC
This sequence comes from Pithys albifrons albifrons, assembly GCF_047495875.1. Lineage (NCBI taxonomy): Eukaryota > Metazoa > Chordata > Aves > Passeriformes > Thamnophilidae > Pithys > Pithys albifrons. Next base: position 25,107,928 of record NC_092458.1, read on the forward strand.
AAGTCTGCTATTAGCACATTTGTGGACAACACCAAGTTGGGTCAGAGTGTTGATCTGCTGGAGGGTAGGGGGGCTCTGCAGAGGGATCTTGACAGGCTGGATAGATGGGCTGAGACTAATGCATGAGGTTCAACATGAGGACATGCACTTTGGCCACAATAACCACATGCAACACCACAGACTAGGGACAGAGTGGCTGGAATGTGATCCAGTGAAAAACAACCTGGGGTGCTGGTTGGCAGCTGCTGAACATGTACCAGCAGAGTGCCCAAGTGGCCAAGAAGGCCAGTGGCATCCTAGCTTGTACTAGAAATAGTGTGGCCAGCAGGACTAGGGCCTGTACCCAGCACCGGTGAGGCCACACCTTGAGTCCTGGGCCCAGTTCTGGGCCCCTCAATTCAGGAAGGGCATTGAGGTGCTGGAGCAGGTCCAGAGAAGGGCAAAGAAACTGGCGAAGGGTCTGGAGTGCATGTCCTATGAGAAGCAGCTGAGGGAACTGGGTCTGTTTAGCCTGAAGAAGAGGAGGCTCAGGGGAGACCTTATGTGGTGGGTTCACCTTGGGTGAATGCCAGGTGCCCACCCAGCTGCTCTATCACTCCCCTTCCCTAGCTGGACAGGGCAGAGAGCAAGGTGGAAGGAAAAAGAAGTAACCCAAACTGTGGGTTGCAATAAGGAAGTTTATGCAAAAAGAGAAAAAAAATTAAAGCAGTGTGCACATGCACAAAGCAGAAGCTAGCAGTTAACCTCTACTTCCCAGAAGCAGCGATGGTCAGCCACTTCTCTGAAAAGCAGAGCTCCAGCATTCCTAACAGTTGTCAGCAGGCAGCCATTACGAGACAATGGTTGCCTCCTTCCAGCTCCTTGCCTCAGTTTTATATCTGGGTTGATGTCATATGGTATGGAATATCCCCTTGGTCAGTGTGGGTCAGCTGGCTTACCTATGCCCCTTGGTCAGTGTGGGTCAGCTGGCTTACCTATGTCCCCTCCCAGGATCTTACCCCTGACTAAAGAAGAAATGTTACAGCACTGCACTCAGCAGTAGCCAAAACATAGGCTTATTATCAACACTCCTCTCATGACCAATGCAGAGCGCAGCACTACTACTACAACAATGGGAAAATAAATTCCAGCTCAGCCAGACCCACTACACCTCATCACTCTCTACAATTATCTGAAAGGAGGTTGTTGCCAGGTAAGGGTTGGTCTCTTCTCCCAGGCAACCAGTGACAGGATGAGAGAACATAGTCTTAAACAGTGCCAGGGGACGTTTAATTTGGACATTAGGAAGAAATGCTTAACCGAAAGGGCAATTAGACTTTGAAATGGACTGCACAGGGAGGTGGTGGAGTCAACATCCCTGTAGGTGCTTAAGGGATGACTGAATGTGGCACTTAGTGCCATGGTCTGGTTGATAAGATGGTGTTAGGTCATAGGTTGGACTTGATGATCTCAGAAGTCTTTTCCAACTTAATTGATTCTGTGATTCTGTGATTATTTTAATTCAGCCTCTTCCAGAGAGCACAAGGGGAAGGAAAATTTTGTGAAGAAAAAGAGGAAAATGAATGAAAGTTCACACCTATGGAAAAATTTCTGAAAACAGAGTGAACTTAAATATATTGCAAGATTTTTCTGTGTGTGTTATGGAAGAGGTACAGCAAGTGAGTGGTACAATTCTATATCAAATAAATATAGTCATATCTTACCCATGAATGGACAGCAAATGATAACTAATAATCCATATTAAAATTAGAATTTAAATCCTTAGGCCTTCTTTTAATTGATAAAGTACAAAGAATGGTAGTGATATGACTGCAAAGTCAATTTGCAGACTATGACTGCCCTGTTGGGTCTATAAGCACCTGCCTGTCAGCAACACTTTCACAGTGAGAACATAGATTACTAAATACTGTGTCCTGCACTGAGTGCAATGTAGTTCACCATCACACTTTAGAGCACAGTGTCTCACATTTCTGTATATGGCAAAAAAAAAAAAATCAATTATCACCCTTCTCAATGTACTTTTGTGTGGACAGGAGGGTTATCATGTCAGGGTGTGACCAGAGAAGATCATCCCACTTGTAATGTTGACAAGTCTGAGACTTAGATACCTCAGTGCCCAGGCATGTTTCTTCTCCAGCTGTGCTTGAGCTAAAGACAGTGAGATGGGTGCCCATGGCTGTAGCAGCACCAGAAAACAGGCTTTGCCTCCCTGGATGGAAAGCAAAGCTTTGGTGTTTATGACTTGAGGAAAATAACAGTGCTAAATATTATTCTGGGTCTCTCACCTTCTCCTTGGGCTCCCACCTTCTTGGTGCTGTGGAAAGAAAGTTGAAACCTATGTGGAATTTCACACAAACTTCACTGCTATTTGAAGTCTTTCTGTTAGAACTAAAAGTGTGGTGATTAAAATTTCATGATGCACTTCCAAGGAAAAGGTTCCCTGTTTAGTAAAATAATTAAAAGCCTGCATGTTCTCTGCAGTAAGTGGCTATGGAGGAATGAATGGGAGTGCTGTAGAGGAAGTGTGCTTGCTTTAATCAGCATTGCATCAACCAAGTGGGATACATGCAGCAGAACTCCTAAAAATCTATCATTCACTAAGGCTGCACCATTTCCAGACCCCTGGGAAGTGCTCAATGATAACTTTGCATTTCAGCCGCACTGTGGTTGGGACAGACCATAGTAAATCTAAGCCATATTCCTCCCCAGGGTGCTTATACCATTCTAAATAAATAAAAACTTCCCACAACAGAGTATAATATATCAGAAAAGCACTCCTCTGTCAGCCTTCAAGGTATTTCTGTCAGCCTCTGTGCTATTTTAAGCTCCTATATAGGTGGCAAATGCTCGTCTTGGCACTGAATCTCAGTGACACAAATGCAGCATTTCAGCAGAAAATGATGGTAAAAGGGAGGGCAAGGGAGCTACAGCATTCACTTCTCTCCATAGAGAAAATGTGTATTTTTAGATTTTTTTTTAATCCATCCACACCTACAGCCCTCTCTGTTCCTTCAAATGCATACAGGCTACTCTGAGGATAAAATTGTAGGTGGTGGGCCCTAAAATTACACTGATGGTTTGTAGGAGACTCAAGTCAGTAACAGGTGCCACCATGAGCAGCAACTTAGAAATGTCTAAAAATACTTGCAAGTGGAAGAGGTTTGTCATTCAACCCAAAGGCTCTCTGTAGCTCCTGGACATAGTGCTGAGGCTACCTAGATTATAACCTGCCAAACTGCAAAATTCAGCTGGCTGCTTTCTAACTTTCCATGTTGCTATATTCAAATTAATGACAGACAATATTTTCCAGAGACTGTGCACCCAACTGCAGTTGTTTACCATAAAAGTTGCTTCCCCACTAAAGCTGCTTGTAAACATTCTACAGCTGCTACTGAGACAGCTTGCAGAACAATGAATTTCTTGTGCAAAAGCCTTATAATGTGGGTCTCCAGAAGAGAAGTATAGGAGAAGCCAAATTCCCAACACACTTTTTTTGAAAAACAATTGCTTCTGAAAGCTGATGTAAGATGTATTTAATTTACTTGCAGAAAATCTACACCTTCTTTCTGCAGGATGAAAAGCATTTTACTCTTTTTATAAGTATGCCTTGCTTGGTCTACAAATTTGACATAAACCTTCAAAGATCTTTGCATCTGATCCAGCAATTGCTCTTAAGCCATCTAATTATTTAATTTTTGTTTAACATATGAGCAGTCCCATTACACTCTCAATAAAGTAAAACAAATCCTTAAGTGTAGCAATACACAACAGTGACAGAACCAAGCCCAGGAAGGTGATACTTTAGATGACAGGTAGCAGGTTGGGACAGGTTTTGATGTGTGTTTTCATGTGTGGTGGCTTCTTCCTATTTATTATTTTGGGTGCCAAGGCATGTTCACTTCTGGACTTTCCTCAGTACACTTTGCAAGGCTTATGTTTCCTGAGGGGTTTTTCCTAGCCATGTTCTCCTGCCACAGCCTGCAATTTTTGTTTTAGCTTAGTAGCAAAATGCACAGTAATTGGACTGCGGTAGCATGTGGTGAAGATTTTAGGTCTGCTTCACCTCTCTGTCACCAAGACCTCTGTGTGATCCTGCTTCAACAATCTCTGCCTTCCTATGCTGCTACCAGCTCATGTGGGTTGTTAATCACTTGTTTCCCTGGCTCTGATTATGGGGGATCTAGAAAGAGTTATTTATTCCAGTCATTGCTGGAAACTGTGGGTATTATATGCCTTTTACAGTAACAGAAATATTCCTCTTGAAACCTCCATAGACAGACTTGGGGAGGGGATTTTCCTTACAGATTTTATAGCAAGGTCCATGATATTTATTGCAAGCATCTTTGTGTGCAGTTTGACTGAAAGGGGTGGACATTTTGACGAAGAACATTGGGGTAATATATGGAGCACTTATTTATTATTAGTGTTGAGAACTTTAAATTAGGCAGCTGTTTTCTGTGCTGGTCCTGGCTATGTTCCCACTACTGGTGTAAGTCACGATAACAAAATGCTACTCTCTTAGCTATAGAAGAGAGTTAGTTGCTTGCATGCATAAGAAAAGAATTCAACAGCTAAAATGTTCCTTATCCTTTCTTTCAATAGTGCCACTTTTAATGGCTTTGCGGTTCTCCAAATAAATGAAGTTGTAAGGCTAATTTCTAAGCTCAAGAATACACATGCATTTTTCAAAACTTAGGTCTTCAGCAGAAATTTTGTGATTTCACAGAACGTCCCCATTCATCTTGATAGTCTAGTATCTGTGATCCAGGGTAACTGCTTTTCTGCCTCTACCGAGGCATCTCAAGATCCGGCTGTGTGTCTTTATTGTATGTGGGATATTCATATGGTATTACTCTGAGCTACAGAGTTGTGTGTGCATTAGCCATGCTCACCCAGAAGGTGAGCAACTAGAAAGAGAAGGATTTTAGATGGTAACTAGGCATATGATTCTGTGTTTATGATACTAGAAAACTGATAAATATGCAGAGATTTTTACAAATACCAGCTAATTTTTTTAAGCATTAGCAGGCATCTTTCTTCACCCTTTCTGTCCAAACAATTTCCTTGCCCTTAACTGGCCATAGTAGAGCTCCTTCCCTTACAGTGAGTTCACAGAATTTGGTCTTTCTGGACAAGCTGTTACAGCAGCCTGTCCTTTTGAGGTAGCAAAAATTTTAAAGTCTCAATGATTTAAAAGTCCACAAACATTTGCTGGAGTTATGCCTTACTACTAGGCATTGTCCATATCTCGCTGCCTGATTCTCCAGACAGCCCTTTTGTACTCTTGCAATGAACACTCTTTTTTGTAGATCAAAACACAGTATTCATAGATTACTCAAGAATAGCTCCATTTCAGTATGTGTTTTTCTGCCTGATGCAGGCAAAAGCTCTAAGATATATTCAAGACTGTTATTCATGGCAGGAGCCTGGCTTAGTATTCAGCCAGTGTGCTCCAGCCACAAGTCATTTTTTCAGTCAGTGTTCCTAATCAGTGCAAAGTTTGAAATAGATTAACCCATCTAAAATCACTAAAGACACCGGTACCAATCTTAAGATCATCTTTGTAACTCCAGATTAAATATTTGTTATTTTCAAGTGCTTTCTAAAATTGTTTTCAGCATAGGTGTTTGGTCTGCTTTTGGTGTGAAACCCACTTTCTCATGCTTCCTTTTTATTGTTAATCATAAATTTTTTTAGCTTTTTAATAAGCATTCCAATGTAGAGTCAAGGAGAAATTTGTATCCCATTGTCCCCATTTCAATGCCTGGGAAATGAATAAGGTGAACAGTGTGGAAAGATACCACAGCCTGGTTGATTCTGAGTAAATAACTTGGTGGATATTCGAGGAAATGGAGTTGATCAGCAAAAAGCAGCCTAATTTGACCGGTTCTTTCACTGCAAAATAGGGCTACATTTACTGGGAAAAATTGTTCACAAAACATCTTAATCCCTAAATTCTGTTTCTCACACTCTGATTTTAAATGAGTTTACATTTGAAGATGACTATGCTAGAATCAAATCACCTCAGTTCTTTATAGAAAATACAAGAGGCCATGTAATTTTTATGTCAAATTTATCACCTCAGCTTCCCTGAACCATTGGTATGGCACATCAAAGATGCTTATCACTGTGACGTTTTAGCGGAAAAACATTTTATAATGGCTAAAGACTCCAAAATAAGAAGTGCATGAAGGCTGGCAATTTTTTATTGCTCTGACCTTTAAGATTTTCATATTTCTCTTAATTTCTTACCAGAAAATCAGTCAACATCTGGAGTGTTTTCAAAATGTGACTTGTGCTAAAATGTCTTTTTTTAAAAAAAACCAAAAAAGTCAGATTCATAGATTTAAAACAGCGTTTTCTTTCTTTCTGCGATCAGTTTGATCTCAGAATCTTCCCACTGAACATTTTTCAAATTAAAATCCCTCTAGAAAAGTTTGTTTACCTGAAACAAGAACTTTTTAAGGAATGTCATAGGTGTTTATTGAAACACCTGTGTAAACGGGAAATACCCTACAGTTTGTAGGAGCGACAATGTTGTATCTATGTTTAAGTTATGAACATGAAAATTCAGAATTCTATGAGTTTTCTTTCTCTAGCTTACCTTGGGATACACTTAGTGGTACTTTTAAAATACTATAATTTTTTTTTTACAGGAAATGTTACAGGAAGCTAAGAAAATCTCTTTTCTTTCTTTGTGTTAGCCATATCTCCCTCCTCTTTGTGTCCATTGTTAATATGTGCGACAGGTTACAACCTTTCTTATTCCCTGTCCCACAAAAAATCCCTCTGTTCCAGAAAGCTGTTTATCCTTGGCCAGGAAGAGTAGTTGAAAGCATAGAAGAAAACCGGTTAGGTGATCTGAAACTTTCAGAGTAAAAAGATACTTCCAGAGTATACAAGTATTTTTAAAAGAATTCTATAGCCACTATGGAGAAAAATAAAAATTTTGCTTAATTTTCCTTCAGAATATACATCATATTGAAATGCTGACATTCTTTACAGATACAAACAGAAATCGATTATGTGCAAGTAAAGCAAGTGTATTATTAGAGTCAAACAGTTCACTTATATGGCCATTAAAAATATCTATGTGCATATTAGCTTGACATCTGATCAGGGGATAACACTGGCATACAACACCCTGTGTTCCAAGTACTGTATAGCCACAGTTTCATCTCATTCACTCAAACTACGTTATTACATGAATACACCACTGCCACTCAAGTGAAAGAACATTATTGATCCTCATAATTTCTGTCCTTCGTTACTCATTCTTAAACTAGGTCATTGAGGCACTGTGATTACAGAATGTTATGAGTCTAGATTGACCTGTGGTGGCTCTTATAAATTACTGGTCTGATTTTCTTAAGTGGATGGTTTGTGTTTCTTTTGGTGAATTCTATTTTCAACCTTATTTTATTTCAAAATATTGTGTTTATGTAATTTTGTCATCATGGCAACCATGTAGGTGATTGGAGAGACATAGCGTACCTAACATACCAAGAAAAAAGGACTACTAAAAAAGAGCCACTTTCCCTTTGATCAGCAACCCATAGAAACCTGCTGGCTTCTTTCAGACATTATTGCTCTTTTAATTAACTTACTACTGGCTTTGCTATTATACAGAACTAAACCACTGCAAGAATGTTAAGGCGATAATAAACATCTCATTTAAATCCACTAAGGAGAGAAAAAAAGTAATTTACAACAAGATCTCTGTCCTTAGTTTACCCTTTTGTGTCAAACATTTGGAGAACATTTGGGAACTGACACAGTTTTTCTTGGGACAGAAAGGAGTCCCTCTGGAGGAAGCAGGCTCACTTAGTGAGTGAGATGAGAAACATCCATTCTTCACTGCCTAAAATATGCCTAAGAAGCTGGGATCAGTATCAGCTCACAAAATTTTCTACTTCTTGATTTCCTTCTTTCAGTGAATTCAAACTCCAGTTTTAGAATTATAGCAACCTTCTGTTTTTTAATTAATTTCTTATATTTTTCAGCACTTAAAGCTCAACGCACTGATGACTTTTAATCTATGGATTTTCAAAAGGAGAAAAATCTGACTCAATTAATTTCTTCTGGCTGAAAAATGGTATTGCACATATCTGTGGTGTGAAGGAAAAAAATCTCATTATTTAAACAAGTTTCATGATTACCTTTTGGTAAAGAAGGGAGAAGTTTAAAGAGGGCTTAGGGAGGAGCACAGGGAATAATCCAGAAATCTAGAAAGACTGCTTCCCACAGCAAGGGATTTAAGAAGTTCAATTTATTTATTTTTTAAACAGTAGTTTGAGACATGATTTGATCAAGTGTGGCAAGTATATCCATGAAGAAGCCATTGCTGGTGCTGTAGAGATTGTTCATCCACTGATTGTCAGCAAGAGGCTGAAACAAATCAAGTTCCAAATGGAAAAATATGGGAATTTCTGGCCATAGTTATACCAAACCATAAATGGTGGGGATAGAAACCAGGTTGCTTAATACCTACAAGTCCCGAATAAATACATTTCTCAGAATTATTTTCTACCTTTGCCAGATTTTGCAGTCATAATGCAGGCAAGTAGACAATTCCATGAGCTGTTCATGTTTTGACAATGTCTCTTACCACAGGACTGACCTAGAGTAAGTTTTTTTATCTCAGGTGATAATGTTTAAATTTATGCTGCACACTCAGAATGAACTTGATAATCAAACATGATCTTTAAAATGCATTAGATGCTACTTCCTTTGGTAACTTAATTTTGATTTTTCAGTGGAATTTCTATGCCTTGGCAGGCTAAATTGAGCTTAATATTCTATCTTTAAACACTGATTTCTAATGAGGAAGTGCACATATACTTAGCTGCAGGTGCATACAGCTGTGTCCATCCCAATCGAGGACCATTTTATTTCACACCACTTCACTTTGTCTGGCTAGTCCAGACCTAGGAACTTGGAAACACTCTGAATGCTCTAGCTAGGGTATAGGCATTGCAATTAGAGGATGGAAATCTTCTCTGCAGGTGTCCAAGCATACTTACATGGTGTGTGCTGTGTAGAAGAAGCTGTGAACTTGTTGATAAAGTTGCATGTTCCACTGAGGGACAAAGATTCTTTGGAGACTGATACTGCTACTTGCTGGGTACAGTGATGTCTCTTTGTCAGATACTAGGCAGTAGCCCTTTGAGGAAGCAGCACAAGGGATAAGAAGGCAGCTAAGGATGTGGCATTTATTACACAGCTCTTTGAAAGCCTGAAGTCCTTCAAGATTTTCTTTAAACTCTTCTCTTAATTATGAGTCATGCTAATCCTCTCAGGGACAAAGCAATCCTGTATGATTTGTGACTATTTTCAGATAACGAAAGTAGTTTCAAGTTCGGATTGAATCAATCCAAAGAGGACTGAAAAGACTTTCAACATGATGTGCCATGTAAACTTCAACAATGGATAAATTAGAGGTAATTGTGAGCTGTTTCTGGATATTCTGCAACCAGGAAAAATAGTTAAATTATTCAAGGGCACTATTCCTTGCAAAACAACTTTTTCAGTCTTAGTCATGAAACATTTTACAGAGACAAATTGTCTACATTAAACCTTTTGGTCTCTACTTCAAGGAGTTTTTCGAAAATGGGCCAGGGTGTTGGTTTACCCACCCTGGCAAGCTCATCGCAAAAGTATTGTGCTTTCCTATGCTGTATTAATAGCTGTCACTGTTGCTGGCCCAAAAGTACTGCTGTGCTTGGCACTTTGATCTCTTTCATCTCACTGGCTAAAGGCTCCAAACTGCTTGTTGAGGTGTAGGAAGAGCTGAATTAATTAAAGTTCCATGATGAAACACCTTCCTGGATTCTACCACTAAATTTTGTTGGAATTCTTTCTCTTGCTGCTTGCTGCTGCTTCTAGAAAGGTTGAAATTCTGATGCTGATGGTGAGTATGGGCTCTTGTTTGAACAATGTTTTGCTGCTCAAAACTTAAAAGGAAAATAGCTGTTTTCAAAATCTGATGAAGATGTCATGATTATTTCACTCCAGCAGCTTCATTCTATTGAAACAGTGATGAAATTATCAAACCATTGGCTCAGAGTTCCTCTTGCTTGTGTATGTTCTCTCACAAAATGCAAGATTTCAATGCACAAGAGAAAGTGGAATGTGATTAACTGTGTGTCTTTGTGTGTCTGTAGCCCATTTGCAATTATGAGAAAAACAGAGAAAAAAATACATTAAATTTTATGTGCTTTGTAGTAGTTTGATATCACACTGGATGCTTGTTAATGTCTTCAGTTCTGTGACTCTGGACTAATACACCAGCTTTCAAATCCAAGTGCCAACCTGTACTTCCAAACTATTATTGAAAGAATTGGCTATCTTTCTTCCTTTTCATTTCAGTGGATCATTTGTTCCACACAAAAAAGTTACAAACCCAAAAGTTTTTAGCTTATAAATTTGTTAGAAGGAGAAAGTTTTACATGTCCTATTTCTGCATAGGCAGCATGATTTGTACAATTCTCCAGAATGCTTCATTGACTCCAATCCAGTTCATAGTCCATTGGGTATGAAATAAAACCAGAACAAAATTGGCATTTACTGTCACCTTTTCACTTCAAGGGCCAATGAGGTATCCTTAATGTGGGGTGATGAGCTGATAAGGCCTGATGGGTTGAGGGAGATGCCTCAGCCCCCTGGAGAGATGCTCCAAGCAGAGGACAAAGGCTTTCAAACTGATAAGATTAACAAAGGATGGAGTGTTAAGATATAGCATGGCCTTCTTTTGCGATATCTTCAAGGGCCCACCTCACCTCAGGGCATCTGCATCCCACCCACCCCCTCCCCACCCAATAGATTGACTATCACTCACACAAACACCTGGAGAAGAAAGAAAAGATATGAAATAAGTGCAGTTTAACTGCAACTTGGGGAGAAAAACTTTCCACCTCTGGGAGAGCAACCTGAGAGCTACCCCATTCCATCAATATTGCACGGATAAGCCACAAAATTCTTACTTTACTTTTCTTATACCTTATTGGTTGTAATTTGCTATAGCTCACTGGGTGTATGTGTGTTAATGGGAAGTGGCTCCTGTTGCTTTTCTTTGGGGTTCTTGAGTGTGTTTACTGGTGTTGTTGAACTGTCGTGTTTCTGTTTAGTAATCTTCTGTTAGCTAAGTTTGCTATGGGAGTGATACACTGCTGGGGTGGCCCTTGAAATGTGTGTTGTGCCGATGTCTTTTGGGGGGTATTTTGTACAATCCTGCAGCTAAATGTTATCACCGACTAAGTAACCCTATATAGTTATTGTCACATATTTGTATTAATAAATGTTATTTCGGGAGTTACCATGAGAAAGGTTCTTTTCTCTTGTTGCTATTAAGTGTGGTCCTCACATCAGGGGTTAGAATACCTTCCAGCCTGTGTTCTGTCCTGATTTGGCAGACAGTGCTGGACTCATAAGGCTCTAATTTTTCTGGAGGCGCTTATTGCTATAATTTCTCCCGGGCTGAAGTGTGGCTTCACATCACAGGTCAAAACCCCTTCCAACCTGTGGGCTGTCCGGTAGTTGGCAGACAGTGTTGGGGTACATAAGGATCTGATTGTCTGGGAGCGCTTACAGCTAATAACTTTTAATTAATACAGTTAAGACTAGAAATCTTTGTATTTCTGTCTCCCTTCTCCCTTGCACGTGACAATATCTCTTAAGACCCAGTAATGCATTAAAAGGCCATTCATCACAGGCATGAAATTACTGAAAGTTTTACACAGAAGACTTTAGTACAATAGAGATTGTCTCTGAAGTATGAACATCCTGTTTTTGATGATGAGAAAGTACACTGTGGATTTGACATGAAGAAAGCAAAAACAGAAAGGAGGAGCCGTAGGTTGCCTTTCTTGCAACATTTAATGTTTGGTCTTGATGGCCCAGCCATGTGGGTTCATGGGAGAAGATTCCATTGTTGGGACTGTTTTGACATCATGAGAATAACAGGAATATTCACTTGCTGTTCACACAGATTCAAGGGAGAGAGGAAGAAAACTGAGAAGATGGAGCCAACAACAGAGAGGTCATTTCTATTCTGTACACCTTGCTAGTTAGAGTTTTACATCCAACTTGCTTCTGGCAACTACAAAACACATAATAAAATTAATAACAGTTCATTGCCTCCAGCTGCTCACAAGAAGCAGATGCAGTTGTGGAGATATTTAGTCAGCATTTCTTCCTTCCCAGTTATACCCCATCTTGAGCAGGGAATATTTGAATAATGAATTGTGTATTTGACTATGAAGTAGGACAGGAATAAATAAAATTATTCTCCTCAACTGCTGTATTTTACTAAGAAGTAGTCTTACAGTTAAGCACTACAGATTTAGAAGCAGCACACTGTGAGGAATGAGCAGGTTTGGCTTTATTCAGTTGAGGCATTTCCTCTCAGTTACATCCAGTGTGAGATAAGTGTGCATAGGGAGGACAGTTCCTTGCCCTGACATGAAATGAATGCACTTACCCTCCATTTGGGCCATACTCTTGGATTTTGTTATGTGCCTGAATCTTTCCTTTTCCTTTATGGTTGAGAGAAAACAACATACCCATAGCTGTACCCCTCTGCCAAGGCATCTCTCTTGAAAGTCTCATTTGAAATGTTGCGGAACCCCTTTTCTGAAACGTGATGTGACCCTGGCATACATCCACAGCAGAAACATTTCAAGGAAAACGACATGAGTTTCTAAGCCTATTAAAAATATGATTTACATGTGCTATATCATTCAGGGTAAAAGATTTCCCCTTGCTGAAAAACATCTAATTCTGTCTGAAAGTAGGAGGCATCAAAGAATTTTTCCATTGACCGTTGACTTTCATATAAGGATAGCCAAATCAGCTTGGTAAATTAAGCCTTGGATAAACATTTTGTGAGACTTTAAAATTCCCCTATAACACAACTGACAGAAAATTGATAGGTTATTCAGATAGTGAATTACATCTTAAATGAAAAACAAGCTTGAAGCATTCATAATTTTGAAGACATAAGTCCCAAAAGAAAGAAAAGAGAAACTATTTTAGGTACATTTCTACTTCAAATTAAACAGCCACGTAGTGGCTAGAGCTATGCCTGCAGCTTATATCACCAAAAAAAAAAAAAAAGAACATAAAATATAGCAAAAAATGACAGTAATACATTTGGACAACCTTATTTAAAGAACCAGGGGACTGGAAACAAATGGTTACAGCTAGAGACAAAAATAGACCAGGTAAAAGATAATGGTAATAATGAAATGTGAAACACCAGGATAGGAAAGAATAATAAGTGGCAGCACCAAAGGCTTTTATTCTGTAGCCCCCCACTGCCTCTTTGGACTGGCCAAGGAGGGGCCTGAGAAGGTGTGAGGCACAGAAGATTGGCATCATGGTGCTCCCACAAAGGAATCCCCTGAAGAGCACAGGTTGGCTCATCCTCTGTCCTGCCACCTATTGCTATTCTGTAAGAAGGACTTCAGGGAATCTTTCTTGGTCACCTTCTTCCATGGAGATTTTGGGAATTTTTAATTAAGATTTGATTTGTTTGAAATCAAGTGAAAGGTTCAGACAATGTTTGGAAGGCAGGACAGATGCAGGCACTTAGGCAGTGATCTAATTACCTTGGGAATAAAGGTAAAATATTAATGCCTCAATAAAGAATTTCATTTAAAAGCTGCTTTTCTTTTATGTTCTTTGTGATTCTTTGACCTTCTCAGTCTTGTTTAAGTTTCAAGGGAAAAGGAGAAGCCTTCTGAATTCCACAGATTCAGTCTACTGTTTGCTGATGAAAGTGTTGAGTGTGCCTGTCTTGCATTCTATTTCAGTAATGGCTGAATGTTTATACAAAAAGAAGGCACTACTTACTACCTTCCCTTTTTTAGGTCTGCGTGTTCATGTACATTTCCCTCATTTGAGGTTGGATCTGAGACTCCATATTTCATTGAGTTTCAATGAGTTGGTTATGGGACTGCAGCATCTGTCTTATGAGGAAAGACTGAGAGAATTCGTCCTGTTCTGCCTTGAGAAGAGGGAACCTCATCAATGTATATAAATAACTAAAGTGGGAATGTCAAGATAATGGACTCAGCAATAGGACAAGAGCCAACAGGTAGAAACAGGAATTCCACCTGAATATGAGGAAGAACTTCTTTCCTGTGCAAGAGACGATGCATTGGAACAGATTGTCCAGAGAGGGTATAGTCTCTCCCTCACCTGAGATATTCAAGAACCGTCTGGATGCAATCCTGTGCCATGTGCTTTGGGATGACCCCGCTTGAACAGAGAGGCTTGAACAAATGACTCACTGTGGTCCCTTCCAACCTGGCCCATTGTGTGATTCTGTGAATTTTATAAACGGTCTATAGCTAGAAAAGTAGGAGTTGTGAGGCTCCAGACTTTCACATATTGATGTTACAGTGACTCATATGTTTAAGTCTTTAATTGCCTTGCCTCATTCTTAAGAGACTAATGCTGACTTCTGCTGAGAAAGACACTTTTTCAAAATTTGCAACCATCTGTATTTTCAGGGTTGGTAACACTAGTCATTTTTGAGAATCTTAACAGTTTAGTGGGCCAGAGACAATGTTTCCAATGATTCCAACAATGGGGAGAGAGTGTCGTGTCAAACCAGTGTTATAATAGTCACAGTCAGATTTTGTATTAAGCAAGATTGAGAGATAAAATTACTTCCTAATTTGAAAACTCAAATTTGTCACTGTGAAATAAAGTTTAAAAAATATAACAAAATTATTGAATTCATGCTTAATACAAGAAACTTCCTGTGCTACTTCAGCATTGTCATGGCTTTCCAGGTCAGCCCAAACTGACCTCTGCAACCTGCCCTGGGCTTGGCAGGTGCTAGGATGCTCCCGGAGCTGGGTCTTTCCTGCTCCTGACTAAGTCTGAGCAGTCAGGCTAGAATCCTTTGAAATTTTTTGTGTTTTCTCATGATCAGACATAATCTTGAATTCGTGTTATTCCCCCCTTTGAGGGCTGCAGTTCTGATTCTCATTTCCATTTCAAACTTTAAGCAGTAGAGACCTGGCTTTAGATATCAGTCTGTTCTGTGCTGCTCTGTTGCTGTTTTAAAATATAACAGATAGATACAGTAATCCATAGATATATTGCTCCATTTTGTCATGAGATATGAAGTGTACAAGATTTATAACACTTTTCCTGCTATAGTCATGATTCTACATATGACAGTAAAGCTAAAGGATGACAAATATGAGCGTGGGTTGTTTGAATGGCACAGCATTCCCATATGCTTTGTGTAATAGTATAACAGAGAATTACCACCTTGCATTTGAAGTTGTTTCAGATCTTTCCTTAGAATGTAAATACTCAAACTTCTAAGGGCTACAGACACTTTATACTCTGAGCCTTAACAGGTACAGACCTCTGATCCTCTACATTATAGTATATCTGCTTGAGCATTAATTCTGCTCTTCACTGTGATTTGGACAAGACAGTATGGCCGGGCTGTTGTTTAATTGGATTTAAAACATATCATTTTAGCCACAGTAGGAGACATTTTCTCTGAAAACTGACTATAGTTGTTTAAACTGTAAAACCTTTGAAAAGCATAGATATTGCAAATTATATCCCCTATACAACTATATAAGGGATATCTATAAATGTAGCTCATTACTAAATCCCTTCATGAAATAAAAACAATGGCCACTGAGTATGTTTGGACAGGATTGGGTACTTTGGGTGAAATGCCTTTCTAGGACAGGATATGCTTTGGCACATGTTATTAGCTGTTAACTCCCTTGGTTGATTGTAACAGCTTTCATGTCATTGCTGAGCTCCTCTGAAGGAGAAAATTTTAGTTACATGCTTAAATATTAGGATGTCACAGCATAATTAATTTAAATAATCAGTCAGCTAGCTGCTAGCTGCTAGCTGACTGATGATGTATTTGAATTAGAGAGAAACAGATTCAGAGTAACTCCTGGCTTGTTAGCAGGAGTGCTCACCAGTTAAGGTAAGCAACTGAATGTGACATTATCAATATGGTTGGACACACTTGATGTGTCTGCTGCAGTGGGCCTCTCAGGGCATATAAGGCACTAGGAGCTTCAAGCATGTGTCCCATGTAGGCTTCCATTTCAAGCAGGTCTTGGGACTTATGCTCAGTACTACCACAACAATGTCTCAAGCCATGCCAGACTTTGATGTCCCTCATCTTTCAAGTAACTAACTAAACACAGAAGTAGGTTTTTCTGTAAATGACACTCTGAAATATAGGGGCCTATATTTAGATCACTGTTAATGCTAAAAATTTTGTTGCTGACCTTTAGCACCTAAACAAAAAATATAAGAATATAAAGGCATTGAGTATGAATTCAAGCATTTCTTTAAAATTAATGGAAAAGGTGGGCTTAAAGGAGTGAACCCACATGAATCTGAAGAAACAAAATTTCAAAAGTGTACAGTTAATTACAGAGCTATTTGAATGATGAATAATTTTTTCATTATAAATATCCACTGGCCAATGCATTGTCTTGTATAAGTGTTGCTACATGAAGTAGGCAAGCAGATCAAACCCCTGCTGTTCACAGGGACACCACACATAGATACATGGGGACACAGAAGGCAGTTTTCTTTGTAGTGATGGAACAGTTTCAAACCCTCCAGCAGCCTATCAGTAGACTGATGGAAACAAAAGCCTGCGATACACCTGGCCCTCGCCTACACTGTGCTGCAAGAGGCACAGCACTAACTGGGTGCCCAGCTCCTTTGCCCTTTCCTCACAGCACCTATCCTCAGTGTGTTGTCTGACCTCAAACATCTCTGAAGCAGCACTGTGGGCCAGCTGTTTGTTAGTGCTCAGGTGGGGCTAAAGACCCAACTCAGCAGTTACTTGCTAAAAATGACAATTTCAGCCTTCTTTTGAAGGAAGGAAGCCAGGTAAACTGTTACCATGAAATGTGCTATATTTGTGCTTAGCACGGCATGCTACAGTGACTATTTTGATTTAGCTTTCACAGCTCTGAAAACACAGGCAGCGTCTGGCGGTGCAACAGCCATGCAAATTTCATGAGTAGGGAAACAGCAGATCCCTGCACTTCACACTGACACTGGCTTAGTGTATGTGCTTGCTTGAAAAAAGACCTGAGAGAGAGGAGTCGGAAATCCAGATGCAGCACAACAAAGAAGCAGCAAGACTAAGGAGACTGAAAACTGGCATTTTCTGAAGGATATGAAATCAAAAAATCCTATTATGCATTTTCCAGTGACATATGGCACAAATTACAGACAGTCCATAGGGTACTCTTCTGTGGTGTATGCCCCCATGGAGTTTAACTGGGAGTGCTCCAGCGGATGCCTGTGCCTGTGGGCCCCTGAGGTCAGCTGTTTCAGTCCACATGCAGGAGCCCCCAGCTTCTATCTAGATCTGGCTCTACACAGTATCAGATCTGGATTTCTCCACCTGATACTGGAATTAATGATGGTATGGCAGAGTGATTTACTTAGTCAAGCTCATTAAAAATTATAACAGCCTGTGAGAACATGGTAGTATATAGTATAGCATAACATACCTGTGAATGTGCACCATGACCAAGGAGTATAGTAATGTAATCTTCTTGTTTTGGTAGTGTTTTTTTCCTTGCTTACTGATTGGGATTTCAATTTGTGGGAAATTTGCAAGGACCTTTATCTAAGTGCTTATAATACCCTTCCTAAAAGCTTCAGATGATGTAAGAGAAGAGAAACTGACTATTGCCAGGGAAGAATTATTCCCTCTATTTTACAGCTAAGTAGGTGAGGGGAGGACTGTTTGGGCAGCTTGCTCAAGGCCACCAATGCTATGGCTGTGAGTTTTTGTAACACAGATCTTATGAATTCCTACCCAATGCAGCCATATCCTAAACAGTCAGGAATCATGTACAAATACATTGGGTAATGCCATATATCATCTGTAGCAGCATGTATGCACAGGAGTAGAAATATTATGGAGCCTGTGGAGATACTGATGAGGAAACCAAATTTAGAAAAAGACAACCCTTTGCTTTTTATTTGCTCAGGTTTTATTTGTTTTCTTATTTTTCTTAGTTTTCCCTGGAGTACCGTCTTTCATCTTTTATCTCTGCAACAGAACATTTAGTTTTCAATGGTACCCAGTATGCAGTTCCATCAATAAATGTTCTTATACTCTGTGACTGAAAAATGTTTAATATCAAGCTGTCAATCCTGTTTGCACAAGAGAAACTTTAGAATCCTGATCTTTCAGGGCACAAGTAGTTATTATGAAAAGTAAATACTGATCTTAATTTGGACTTAACTTCTTGCAACACCTGTGCCCATTTGCAGCTTCTGGAAAAATATTGGCATCTGTAGATTAAAACATAATGAACTTGGGGAAATTTAGAAAGAAGGCTGTTACAACTCTTAAAGGCTGAACTGCTGTGTAGATCATCAGCTTTTAGCTCTGCCTTTCCATTGCTGTCTCTGTCAGAAATGTCATTTAGCATTCCTATTCTCTTACATGTCTCATTTATTTCCCAGCCATTTCAGTCTTGTTGATACCTGGGAGAGAAGAATGATTTGAAGACTGGTGCAGAAAGTAAGGTTGTAAATGATCATGCTTTTTATTAGGCTGCCTTTAGTTCTGTCAATAAGCATCAGCATGGAGAAAGACATCATGCTTTCCAAAATATACAAAAAGAACTGCATCAAGGTTATATCCTACTATGTTGTTCAAGCAGTAAAGAGTATTGTCAGTAGGGTCTGCTACCTATGGAAATAGATTATGTTCCCCAGAAGCATCAGAAATTATGTCCTGAAAAATCGTAGGAATGTGCACTTCCTTCTATTTTTTGCTGTCTCTGTGGCCTTTGTATATACTACAAAACAGTTATAGTAATACGTAACTTGGGTCCCAGTATGCCTCATAGGGAAGCATAGTGAAACTGTTTAAAAGCTCATCTGACCTTTAATTAGCTCTTCCACAAAGCCAAGCACACCCTGCCTTGCGCAGGAAGGAACAGCCCAGTGCATGTTTGGAGAACACAGCTTCCCAAGCCTCTGGCTCTGCTTATCTGGGGCCCACTTACACATTCCCTTGTGCACCCTCTGCGAAAGGGCCAAGGTCCCCAGAGAAACATAGTGGCATTCCCAGGAGGGCTGCACTGTAGGTGGCACCAAGGCAGACAGCACAGCTTCCCTTGTGAGTACAGTCACGGTCTTCTCACATCTCCTCTGACTTGGCAGCTGAATACTGGGCACATCTTTTGCTAAGGGAACAATTTCCAAAGGCCTTTGGACTGAAAAAGACAGACACCTATAGAGGTCTCTCTTCACTTGGCCAGAGGAGATTTATCTTCACTCCAACAAAGCTCTTGCCTACAGCGCATGCTCTGTGGTCCTCTCCAGCAAAAGCTTTCAAAAATTATTGCTTCACAGGTTGAGTTAATTCATACAGAATTCTTACTATTCAATTTATTCTTCCATTTTTGGAGGGATGAATTCACAGCACACAACAGTAATCATCAGGCAGCTACATCTAAACCATGTAATAGCTAGATGTTCTAATAGGAATTGACAGCAGACATATATCAAAAGTGTTACTTACCATGGCCTGAAATTGAGGGAATTATGTGACAAAATTAAATACTTGCATGCTTCCAGGCAGCAGCTCTGATTTTAGTAAGGAACAGAGAAAAACAATTATTGCACAAAGAGTTCCTGTAGATAAGTTTGATCAGGGTTTTATACCCACAATATACCACTTCAAACTATGTCACCAGGTGTGCACATAAACACATTCGTCTTGATGGCTGTCACAACTTGCTTAACACAACCAGTAACACAATTCCCTGCAGCAGCAATATCTTTGGCAGGGAGCAAGGGGGCTGGGGAGAAACCAAAACAACTAGCCAGCTTTCTTATTCTTTTAACAGACAGTCATTTAAAAAT
Organism: Pithys albifrons albifrons; assembly: GCF_047495875.1. NCBI lineage: Eukaryota > Metazoa > Chordata > Aves > Passeriformes > Thamnophilidae > Pithys > Pithys albifrons. The sequence continues at coordinate 25,127,839 of NC_092458.1, forward strand.
ACTTATTTTTAAAACTTAGTTTAAGTAAGAATACAGGAGTCACTTGCCAGGATTTTTCTCCCATTATAAAGGTTTTGAAGGCAATTTTATCACCCTCATTTGGTAGTTCTGATTTTTAACTTTCTTTACCATGTAAAGACATTAATTTGTCGGATCCTAATAAAAACAAGCTGCAGCAATCCTGTGCTCATTTTTTTGACAAGTATATTTTGTATGTAAAAATGAAATGTTTCTTCAAAAGGGATTCCCATAGGTGGATTCCACAGTGACTGAGCTGAGAAAGTGGAGGAATTCAATAGGTATCAGTCTGTTTTTCTTTCCAAACTGCCAGGTTAACAAGGACCAGGTGGTGGTGTAATGCCTTATGCATACTCAAAATATCTTTCCAGCAGGGGGATGTAGAATTCCAGTTTTTTATGTGTTGCAAGACCAGCGGGATGATTATTTTCCTGTGCCACAAATACGAGAATGGATCTATTTCAAAGGAGAACAAAGTAAGAGCAAAAAACCAAGCAAGCTGGCCTGAAGAATTCCCAAATATGAGCAAATGTTAAATTGCTTCATTGTTTGTAACCTGACTAAATGATGACCATGAATGCATTTTAATCATTTAACAGATCACTGCCTGGGAAATGACTTGGACAAGTATTCTTGAACCTAGTCAGAGGAAATTACTGAGGAGGAGTGAGATAGCATATTATGATTTAGAAGCTATTTGGCTAGTATGTGCCTTGCTGAAGACTATGCAAATTGGATCTCACATTGCTCTGAAGCATGTTTTTTCCTGGTACTAATTAAGTTAAAAATAAAGTAACATTTAATAAAATAAATAATAGTTGAGTAGGCATCTTAGCACCTGTAGACTGATAAATATAATTTTCTTTGTTAAGATAGTTCAATGCCAGAGAAAAACCTGAGCCCAGAAGCCCAGTCCAAAGAAAAGGAGTTTTTCTGGGTTTTGAAAGGCTGATTAAACATTAGCATCTGCCACTGAATCTCATCTGGATGTTGACAGTCTGCTTCTGTGGAGTCAGACTCGACCTCCTCTTTCCAAGAGGGCCACTTCCTCCTTAGGTAGTTGCAGCTATGTCATAGTGAGGGTGCTCTCCTGCCTGCTCCTCTGTTCTCATAAGAGAGGTGGAGCCTGGCTTGTCTTTTAGGGAAGGGGACCTACATCTGGTTAATTTAATGAGGAGATCAGCCAGAGTAGCTCAAGGCAGGTAAGAACTGACCCAAAGGCTATTCAAGAAACTGTTGGGAGCTTCTCACCTGCTGCCTATGAAGGACCTGAACTTCAGCTCAAGTACAAAATGTCTTAAGATCATAGAATCATAGAATACATTGAGTTGAAAGGGACTCATCAGGATCATCAAGTCCAACTCCTGGCCCTGCACAGGACACTGCAAGAATCATACAATGTGCCTAAGAGCATTGTCCAAAGGCTTCTTGAACTCTGTCAGGCTTGGTGGTGTGATCACTTCCCTGGGGTGCCTGTTCCAGTGCTCAACTACCCTCTGGGTGAAAAACTTTTCCCTGAAATCTAACCTAAACTTCTCCCACATCAGCTTCATGCTGTCTTCTGTTCATCAGCCTTCCTTTGTACATCTCTGGCTGGTGTCAACCAACAACATTACATTGAATCATACAGGATTCAAGAGTACACACCTGTGAAGTTGGCATCTGCCCAGAGCAGGGATTTTGGGTGCAGCCTTTGAAATACTTTTTGTTTCTGTCTGAGACACAAACTTGAAAGAGACATAGACAGGGTTAATTCTTCTTGCACTCCTAGTTCCAAAACCAAATTCCTTCTTCCTCATGCTTTTCTCCATCCAGTCTCTCACCTACTCTGTTTCCTTTTTCACCCAGAGATTCCTGGTGCATGAAGAGATGAAAGCTGGAATTTGTACTTTTGATTGAAAGCTGCTTACTCTTCTTGTTGTATGTCAATTGAAGAAAAAAACATATCCTATTTAATCAGAAAATTGCATTCAGAGATATAAAATCATCACACAAAATAAAGTGACTGGTTAATCCAATTAAGAGGTTCTAAATTAAAGAAATCAAGCTCTTGTCAATATACCAATGTCAATTTTCACCAGAACTTTGAGTTATCCAATAATAAGGCTCTTTCAGGGGGTCTGGTCCTGCTTTCATTGAAGTCAGTGGCAGAACTCCCAATGACACCAGGAGGAGTGGAGTTGACTTAATAATCTGCAAGCTGCCTGTTCAGTAAGAGTCATAGTAATTATGCAGATGGCCATATAAAGAAGTTCAGCTGAAAGTCATTTTGTGTTAAAAAAAAGAAGGAAGTGAAATTCTGTTATAATAGAAAATTACTGATGACTTAGATTGAAGATATAGAAGGTGAAATTATTTGACATTATAGAATGTGGGTAAATTGTAAGAGCATTGCATAACAGATATCAAGATGGGCTTAAGGAACACATCTATATGAATGAAACCTTTAAAACCTTTATTTCAGCATTAAGATGGAATCTTACAGGTTTAATTACATGCTGAGTTTTGCACTGTTGGAAGTAACTAATTTCAGCAGGGCTGTGAAGACTATAAATTAGTATATTACTGACTTACTTAAATTTGTGTTCCTTGAAATAGGGAGCTGGGTTCAAAAGAAGCAGAATACAAAGAGGGAAATGTGTGTAAATATTAGGGCTAGAAGGAACCATTTTAAGTTTCTATAGGGGAATTTCAAGTTAAATTGGGAAATAGCTTGTTTCCAGAAGTTGTGAAATCTTTATTAGTAGCAGTCTTTAAGAGTAGGTTTTAGATAAACCTTTTTCAGGAATGTCAAAAGAAGAAGCAGATCCTGACTTGGAAAGGGGAGGTAGACTAGAGAATCACTTGAAATCCCTTTCAGACACCTCTTCTTTCATTTTTATTTTCATTTTTTTCAAAGTAATGATTTCTTCTAATTTATAGGTCTCATCATTTTTCTCACTGCTGCTTTACAGAATGTAAAGACTCCTATTTGGCATCTGGTTTGGTTTTATGGACATTATGAAATAAAGATTCCACTCATCACGTTTATTACAGCAGTACCTAATGACCAATGAAGAATGGTGCCAACTGCACTAAGTGTTGTACTCAGCAAGCATTAGAGGACCAACACCTCTGAGGCTTTTCAGCTTAAACTCCTTAGCTAGTTTGTGCAATCGGTGAATCACCCTAATGCCACACAGTCTACACAATGTTGTTCTGCTCCATTTGAAGAACTATGTTGCACTTCCTATTTTCTTCCTCTGAAAAGTACTTACCCTGTAATGAAACCTGTGCTTTCGATCAGTGATACAGCTTTGACTCTGTTCCCTGAGCATATCCCGCTGGAAATGAGATGCCTGTATTGAGAGGTTTCTTACCTCTTCCCCAGATAAGAGGAAAGGGGAAGGCACCTTCAGGTCATGATTTGAGGCTTCTGAGCTCTGTGTTGCTTTGTAGAGATGATTCCCTTCCTCCTGCCCTCATTGACTTCGTAGGGAATTCACATATCAAAACCCCTAACCTGGAAGTTTAAACCTGGTTGAAGGTTTTTAGATGGCTTTAGTATTTAAATTTCCTCAGCAGGATGTTTTTTCCATTTTTCCCCGACAGATTTGGTGCCTTCTTTCTTCACAGATGACGTTTCTGTTCTCAATCTTTTGTCAGCAATGTCAAGTGCAGACCTTTTTTTTCTATATCTGTCATGAAGGCTCTACTAACAGATGCTTCTGCAGCAACTATTTTCAATCATAATCTTTCCTCTGACTGCCTTTTACTTCACCCTTTGTGCGTTCCTTTTGGATTTGGAAAAATTACCCGACAGAGAGGAGCATGAACACTCTACCACCATGCAGTTATAAAATGCCTATAAGAGATTTTTCTGCCAGTGGGGCCATCAATTAGGCATTTTCTTAGACTATAAAAAGTTGTGTTGGTCTTTCACTATTGTTCAGATATTCAGAGTTTTGTTTGAAGGACTGGTCTTAATGTGGGAGACGTTTCACTTCTAGTCAAATACCTCTATCAGATTTGATTATGTGCTTGAATATTTCCTTTTAACATCATCTTCTACTGTGTTGAAGGAAGATGCCAAATCTAGGTTCACTTTTTTTTCTGAAATTATCTGGTTTTTTTCTCTTATGGTACAATGTAGTGATGCTCATTGCACAGACTCACAGAAATTAATACCATGAAACATGAGAGAATCTATTTTATCTTATTACTTTGCCTGCTTCTTACTAGTACACACACTGGGCAGTACACCACTGATCAGTCTCCTGCAAGTTGATTCTGAATCATCCTGAAAAATTCTGGATAAGTGCTTGAAAATCACAATGTTTACCATTTGAAAAACCATGGCCTCAAAGAAAATAAAATTAATCCAATACCGTAAGAGAAAGGATGGGAGAAAAATACACCAGATCAGCTGGTATGATTAATATCAGTAAACCTGTAGTGGGCTTCTTTTTCATTAATGGATATCCAGCCAAATCTTACCAGATGCAGCCTGTGTTGAAATGGTTTCACTACTCTTCATACCTGAGATTGCAGTAAAGATATTGAAATAATATCTATCATGATGAAATCACACCCTCGTGTGCACCATAGAGCCTTCTAATGATAAAGATAACAAGCCATTGAAATCAAGTAGCTGCAAATTGTGAAACCTCTTTTGTTGAAGGTCTTTAAATGGAAGCTGAATAAAAAGCTATCTGGAATGATGTAGTTAGAGATGATCTTGCCTTTGGAGAGCTAGACAAAGTAATTGACCTCTTGATGTCCTGGCAAGGTGCATTTTTAACTTTATATTCTTACATTTTCATTGGGTAGGAAATCTTGCTAATCTGTTTTTCTGAGGCTCTTGTACTGTCTCAGTGCAATGTCAATACATAAATCTTCAGAGTGACATCCAAGCACTAGTAATGCCTGCTATTAGGTTTGCTTGCAAAATTGCATTTTAAAATTATGTCATTCTAAGATTGTTCTGAATGTAACAAGTGACCTCCTCTCTTGCTGCCAGCTTTTTCAGATCTTTGGCTATCCTTGCATCCAGAGAAAGCCTTTAAATGTGAAGAGCGATTGTTGAGGATGGTAGCTCCATACTTTTTGAATTTAATAGGGAAAATGTATCTCTACTATATAGAATTTTGCAGGTTGTTTAGTTCTGTGGACTACATATAAAGAATTCCATGTCTTTTAAATTTGGCATATCCCTCTCTCTAGCCTACCCACAGAATTTTCCTCATGGCTTAATTTGGTTTTGTAACAGGAATGGATGTTAGAACTATTATTAGGATATGACTCTACCAGATTTAGCTCTACCAAGTTCCAAAGCACTTGTTTGACTGTGTTTCTGATTGCTATTATAATTAATTAAAACGTTATTTGGTTGGCAGCCTGGAAAAACTTCTATAGATAATCCAGACAGAACAGATCCACTCTTTCTTTCTGGACTCCACACATAGACTGTGATGTGGCAGTGAATTCCTTTGAATTTCCTTGAAGAGAGTGACAAATGTGAGAATACTTTATGATGATTTCTTTGAAATAAGTTCCATGCAAATTGTCTGCATGGGGCCCTGCTATAAGCAATGAGACCCAGGACACTCCAATGTATTTCTTTCTGTGAGAGTATCTTCTGTTTATCCAAATGAGCCTGAATTTACACTTTGATACATCTTATTATGCAAGTTATTAATTATAATATATGATTTAGATGTAGCCTCTGAACAGAGAGAATATATTCCTATCTCAGATTTTCTCTTGAGTTTTTTTAAAAAACTGTCAATATACAAATTTAAAAATTAGTTAATATGTTATTTAAGATGTAACACTCCTTTGTGGGTTAACCTGTCATTATGTCTGATTATTCCACTACATTATGAGCTTATTCAGAGTAGAAGAGAAAAACATCTTGTCTTCCTGACAAGGCAAAGCAGAAGAAGATGATTACATAAAGAGATAGTGGGTCCCACTGTTTTTCCAGGCATTTCAGCGAAGCTATTCTGAATTTGCATCTGTGTCACCAAGGACAGGATTTGGCCCACACTGTGTAAAAGCTGCATCCAGTTGTTATGGCAACGAGAGTTCTAAAAATTGTGTAAGAGAATACCAGTTTGTTGTGATAAGTGATGCAGTAAAAGTGACTGCTTTCTTGTGGTTTCATAGTCTTAATTGATGCTTTCTTTGTGTAGAATCCATTTTTATTGATGGTTGCAATTAGCTAAGATACCGCTATAGCAGCTTTAAAATTCCAGTAGTCAGATACTACACAGGAGATGACCAGGTTAAGTTTTACAGCAAGATGAGTGATTGGTTAGCTTCAACTCATTTGACAAACTTCTATTCATTCCAACTGATGTCTTCAACAGTTGTCACACAGCAGCAGGAATCAACTTAAAGCTAATGTTACCACAGTGATGACAAGGAAACCACATTTTTAACATCTGAAGCATTCCATATTCTGAAGAAGGTTTGTGAGAGAAAATGAAAAGATTCTCTGGGTTCCTTTATTTTTTTCTTTCCACATCCTTGCCTGGAGATGTAACATGTATAATGCTTCCCAATTATATTCTCTCTGGTCTGTGCTGGGTTGAAGTTTGAAGCCTATAAATCTATCCCAGCCATCCCTCTAAATTTACAAATTATTGGGCTGTATTTGCTTAAGAGCTCCACCAGCACTCTCTTACAAATTAGCCTGCCAGCAGTCACGTCCTTGGGAGGAGAGACCTGACTCACATCCTCCTTGAGAGTTATGAGCGGCACTGATTAAGTAACAAGCACAGGAATGAAACACTGGGAGGTTAATGGTAGCAGTGAAATAAAGACAAATTCAAGTTTTAATGATACAGCGTATTATTATGCATATAAAACTGTTCCAGTTTGCAGACTTCAAAGTTCAAATGTTTGCACATGGGTGTCCATATATGCCTAAACTTCCATCACAGCCAATGGTGCCCAAGTCAATGGTGAGTGACTTCTTTACCTAAATGTGTCACCTGCTACCATAGGAGATATTTTGGGCTGTCAAAACCAGGTAGGACTTCTGGGGAGTCCAATCATTTTTTAAGCAGAAGCTGGATATGCCTAAAATGGCATCAATATTTTGGCATTTGAATCTTCTCATTATTTAGGCGGAACAGTTACATGGCTTGGATATTCAGCTTACACCAATGTTAGTCTTGTTTTGCTTAATCTGTATTAATCTGTTGTCTAACTCTAACAAAAGCTTGAACACCAACTCACACATAGATGCATAAACTGTAGACACCTAATTGTCTAAAAATGGGTGATGAATTTTGAACTTGATTTCTGTTTTCCAGCCATAGGCCTAACACCAAATGAAACAAGTGAAGACAAACATTTGGGGTATTTTGCTTTTAATTAGAGTAATTTCCCATTTCCTCAATTGAAATCAGAATATTATTTCTACTATTTTGGAAGGAGAGGAGACAGAACGCATGATTTAGAAATATAAAAAGTTAATGATTTAGAAATGTAGCTCACTAACAATAACATCTGGGAGACTGTGGTTCCCAGTCTTCATAGTCTTGTTTTGTTTAAGCTGTTTAAACAAAAAGTTTCTAAAATATAGACTCTTTCCATTGTCATTGGAGTGAAAGACACTTCCACAGGGTTTCCTTTCCACTATTCACTAATAAGCCTGACTCATGAGACTGTGTTTGTCCAAAAGAGCTTCTGGTTGACCAGAGTTTGATAAGATTAATTGCCATGAGTGATTGCAAATAACTGGTACAGCATCTATTTGGGTGCCCTAGTAACATCCGTCTGTAGGTAGGTGGGATTGGATGAGATCAACTCCATATTTACACCTCAACAAATGCCTTTAAAATACTGACAAGAATTTCTATTGAGAGCTTTTACTATGGATACATAAATCTAGAACTTAATTGATAAACTAAGTTTTCAGATAAAATCACTGTTGTGGTCCTTATATACACTGATTATTAGAAAAGGGACATGAACCTTTTTTTGACATGGATTAGGTTCTGTGTTGGTGTCATGCAGTGAGTATAATCAGCCAATTTCAGGACATGTATCAGTCAATAGGCAGAACATAGTCACAAAGACTCAAATTCCACAAGATACTTCAGCATACAGATTGTTTTTTACTGGAATTTCCCCTGTGCTGGAGATTAGGCAATTGCTAATCAGAGCCTAGATTGCTAGAAACTGTAATTTGCAGCATTACCCCAAATATTCTGTCTTTCAATTGCTCTACTTACCTCATTCCCTGGAGGTCATATCAAAATATTCCTGAGATAAAAGGAAAGTTAACTCTATTAAATTCTCAGTGCACCTCAAGTACTGTCTTAAAGAAAGTTTCTTCTCAGAAACCAGTATTTCAACATCCCTCAAAAGGCTGTTATGTCTGCAGACAAGCTCTGGGCGGTTCAGGAGTGAAGCTGCCACCCTGCTTGTGACTTTGTCTTTTGCCATAAATTGCTGTGCCATTGGAGGAGCTGCAGAAACCAGCATGTCCTGGCTCCTCAGCTCCTGCAGTTCCCTGCTATGGTCATGGGAAAGTAGCCTGCACGCTGCCTCCTCCCATCACACCATGGTCTATGCAGCAAGCCCAGCAAAAAGGCCTGGAAAACCCCCAGTAGCTCAGGGGAAAACAAGAGCATGACCAACACATGGGACTGGAGTGATAGAAACTGGTTGTTAATAAATCGACCAAAACCTTTGAGTTAAACTGTTGGATCTGAGCAGTTGGCTGGTTTTGGTGTTGTTTTGTTTTTTTCCCCTGAGACAATGTGTGCATGCATATATATTCAGAGAAATAGCTCATATCTTAGAAGGCAGCAAAAATGAAAACAACATACCACTGAAAGTAATAATGGCTGGGGGCTGCTATAGCATTGTCATTTTTAGCTCTAAACAATGACAGTACTCGCTGTGCGGTAGAAAAGTGAAGGTAAAATGCAAGTCCTGTTCAGACACTGTTGCTGGGAAGAAAATACATAAATCCGCAGCTTTAATGAAAAGAAAAAAGCTGTAGTGGTTACAGTCAGAAAAACACTTAAAACATTTTTTAAAATTTATTTTAGTTAAGCTATAGGATGTAGATTGAAAAAGAAATTAAATATCACAGGGTATTTGTACATAATAGTTCTGACCTTGACTAAACTAAAGCTGCTTTCAGATTTGCACAGCAGGTGATGGCTTAAGCTTATTTTTAACCCATGAAATTCCAAAATAGGATGAAACTAAGCAAAACCCAGAGAACATACATAAAACAACAGAAGCAGCTCCTACACATTCCTCTTGTCCTGACACTCAATTATGCACCTTCTGATAAAATCTGAGGCAGCATGTTTGCTGTCTGGTGTATAAGTGGAAAGCTGCAGGTGTAGCTCAGAGAGGAGTGAGAGAAAAATGAGCAAGATGGGATGTAACTAAAACTATAATTTGTGAGCCCTCAGCAGTAACAGCAGTTCAGTTTTGTTTTCCAGTATCTTTGCTCTCAAGGTGTCAAGGAATTCACGTAGTCTGGAGTAGTTAGAAAAGTCATAATGTTCCCTTCTCCTCTGGCAAACAGTCAGAAAGAAAAAATTGACCTGGAACAGAGAGCAGACATCAACCTTTCTTCTGTTCTCTGGGAGCCACTGACCAGGGCAGAAGCATGAAATACTGCCTTGGCACACACAGTAAGCGTCTCAGCTGATGAAGAACCCTCTGTTGGGAGCAAAGGGACAACTTCCTTTGTCAAAATGTGTAGAGAAGATTAAAAGGAATATATATTATTTCTTTCATGTCTGCTGAGCTTTTAAAAATTCATGGCCCCATTCTCCAAGAAATTCATCGGGCATGAACTGAATGAACTTAAAAATGTGCTTTATATTGCACAAGTATATTTGGAAGGGAACTGGAAAGTAGACAAAACTCATGAACCAAAACTAGTTTGGTGTGACCATCATAACAGTGATGCATCTGTTTCCTCAGAAGTTTATGTGAAATTATAGAAGCAGAAGAGTCCTTTTAAAAGCCCTTGCTGTTCTCTGAGGGATGTTGTCAATAAAGATCAGGTTTAGCTGACCTGTTGCTTCACAGGTTGGGTTGGAGCCACAGACCAGCCTCAGGGTTTGACAAAGAGAGATGAGATACACTTATTTATTGTTCTTTGTCGGAGTCTGCAAAGACACACAATCAGGAATTTGAGGTGGATGATTACCCAGACCCTCAAAGGATGTCCAGTTATGCCTGCTGATAGACTTTGGGTCTGAAATGAAAATGGTTGAGTAAGAACAAAGCAGCATGATGATAGAAGCTCATGTGACTTTTTCTCTGAGAATATGTGTTATGATACAGAAATCAGGGAATTAACAGCACATGAAAAGGTACTTTCTATATGGCCATTTAGGAAAGTTAACAATTGAAACAATTAAAATACATAAAAGTGGGCCGTGAAATATATTACATTTGTGCTCTTTCAAATTAGATTTAAATTTCAAGAAGACATAATGGGACCAGATATTTTGCTGACAGAAAATAAAAAGGATACCAAGTGTTACTAAACCAGCTGGAAATTTGCCTATCTTACTAAGTTATGTCTTCTCCAGTAAATTTGCATCAATTAAAATATTATGAACATCAAATATTAAAAATGTTAAACTACATAAAAGCCTGAAATTGATACTTTTGAAGTTAAATATAGAAACAAAAAATATTTTGAAAATTAATGAATAGTAAGATGCTACTTTTAGTTATTTCAATTAAAACATTTAATCTAATAGCTTAATGAATTTTGCTGTTTGTTAGTTACCAAAGCCATAGCAATCAAAAACTTGTTTGGAATTTAATTGCTTCTTTGTTTACTTTTGACTATATGTTTTCTTTTTATTTTATATATGGTCTCTTTAGAATTATTATCATTGTATTCTTTTCATTTCTAGTGAAGGGTTAGATATTTTATACATTTCCATTAAACTATCCTTTTATTCCGCCCTATTAGCCTCCTCTTACTAATTCTCTTAATCCACTTAATGGTTGATTTAATAGTCTGGAAAAATATCCTATTCCAATCTTTTCCAGTCTTCTAGAAAATAATATTAAAACCTGACTCACCTAGAGGAAAGTGGAATTTTGAAGCAATCATGACTGACTCTTCTTTCCTCAGTACTCATGTTTCTGAAAGATTTTAATCATGAGCTGTTTGGGCCCAGGTATCAGGATGAGAAACCTGATAGTTGATTTATATCCTGTTTTCTTGAAGTAAAGAACACAGCATTTCTCTGAACAGTTGTGTAGACACTGGAAGTCCAGAAGGGGAGTGCTCATTTTTGATCTGTGGTCATAGGAAAATTTAAAAAAGAATCTCTGAGGAAGATGCTGATTACCAGGTAATAGAAGGGCGCTGTTCCTTGCTTGGTTTTTTTCTTTTTCTCTTTTTTTTTTTTATTTTAAGATTTACTTTTATGTTTAAACAGGACATTTTTGTAGTATTGGAGTTCAGCATTTGCACCAGGAAGGCCCAAGTACCTGTAGCATAGCAGTGGTCTGAAACCTGCATAACATTATTTCTTTCTGCACTGCGAATAATCTCTACTTTTTCTCCCACAGAACTCATTTCATCATTCACAAATGCCAGACACTGACCATTGTATCCATCATCTCCTGAATGATGAAATCCTGAAACAGGATTTCAATAATCCAGTTTATTTAATTTAATTTATTCTGAGACATTTTTAGAAAGTACTGTGCAAGTTTTACAGTTTTGTGCTATTCCAGACATGAAGGAAAACATGATCCCTTCCATGTCCCCGACTAGATAAAAATATCCAGGGAGAAAATGTTGTTAGGTGAACTGGCAGAAGAGTCTGCAGATAGGTATCCTCTTTGCTTCACAGAGAATTAATAGCCGCTTTCTGTCCTGCAGTGAGACTTCTGGAAGATGGAAGGAAAGTGATAGAAAGCAGCAATCAGATTTTGTGTCTGGAAGTGTGGGGTGAGAAAATAGGGGAAAGAAGAGGGGAGAAAAGGAGCTTTGAGATCCACACCCTTGAACCAATTCAGCTGGGTGTCACCAGAAGCTCCCTCACATCAATTCCAGCTCTCTCAGCATACATTTCACTCCCACATCTGCTGGGAACCCAGCTCCCTCTGCTCTGCCCTCTCTGTGTGCCATGGCTGCCTCAGGAGAAGACATGGGCCCCCTTCAAACGTGCTGTCAAAATTATTTTTATTACTTCTAGTCAATTTCAAGAGAAATTTCAAAAGAAACTTTCAAGAGAACCCCAACAGGGTTCTGGGAAGGAAAACTGTGTTGGAAGGAGTAGGTCCAGGTGTCCCAGGACAGGTAAGGTCCCAGAGGGACCCCTAGTGTCAGTGCTTGGGTTGTGAGAGGCCAAAACCTCTGAGCTTTCTTGAGAGGGTCCTTTGTGTAGAGGCCAATTGTGTTCCTCCTCCCGTTTCCATGGGGATGGGAAATGTGCCTCAGCAGAGAGAGCAGTAAAAGGGAAACTGGCGAAAGGAAGATCTGAGGCTGTCTTCTTTCCCAGATAGAGTACATACTCCTCTAAAAGGAAATTTTTCCACATATTCCTCAAACACTAGGCGAAAACATCCTGAGAGTTGTGTATATTCTCTCCCAGATATCCGTCCTGCTAATCTATAAATTCTACAGCTGAGAATGGGAGGATGATTTATGGAACAGTGAAGTATCAGACTTACACGCCTTTGTTGATGTATTGATGCAATATATTATGGAGGCAATATCCTGCAGTGAAACACTGATTCAAAACATGGTTTTAAGCAGCAGCAGCAGCATGGAATAACCCTGTCTACCTTTATAATTTCTTTTTTATGTCTATGAGATTAAAACATTTGGGGTGATGCCATCATGGCAATGCTGGCCTCCTCAAAAAAGAAAAGATCCCCCATTCTATGACAGTCATTCTTGGGCCAGTGACCCCTTTCAGCTGGTTCAAAGAAGGGGTTGGATGTTGTCTGCACTGAGGGCAACCAAATGGTGTAGACACAGCTGGATAGATCAGGTAGCATTTGCAGCCTGGTTAACAGGGGGGCTGTGAATGCCTTTGAGAGAGAAGAGATTGCCTGATCCATCCTGATGCATTACCAATATGGTCTGTGTTTACTTGCTTCTTCCTCTCCCTGTAAGTGATGAACACTGTTTTCAAGTAGCTGTGCTTTGCCACATCCCCAGTGAGCAAAGTGCACTGGAGCCACTGGAGAACATCGAGCAATAAGACTACATTAAGAAAGCCTCCTAGGGAAGCCGGTGTACCACAGTGTTGAAATTAGACAACATATTGTACAACACCGCCTCAGATATTCAGATGAACATTTTTCTTTGTGGTCCCGTAGGCACATTCAAGTTTGTGCAGTGAAGAGCACAAACAGCTGCAATCCTCAGGAGCCAGTGGGCACACTGCTGTCACCAGCTACTGAAGTGTAAGTCAGTGACTTTGGCGCACCTTGAGGAAAAAAGTCTGCTATCCAAACAAAATGTGATTTCTCATCAGGGAGTAGAGCAAAGGCTTGGAGGAGGAGCGGAATCTGACTGCAAAGCTCCACAAGGAGATTTGCAGAAGGGAATCAAGTGTTCAGGTATTTTTCTTTGAATTTTTTTTTTTTTGTCTGACTAACATTGCATATCAACACAGATGTGCTGGCACACTCTGATGTAGAGTACTGCCTGCTAAAAAATTCTAACTTCTCTTTAGGAAGAAAATAGCAATGGGTTATATGCAATAGCAATGCATAGCTTGTTATAAATCCAAAGAGGCAACAAATAACTAGACTACTCATACATCTAATTCCTCAGTGTGCCTCTCTGGTACAGTGATTGCTTTGGAGCAGATGGATAGCTGAGAAGACACCCAAAACTAAATGCAGCACTTGGCATCCTTTCTGGAGACTGCATAACTGTGCATCTTTGGACTATGTACTTAATAGCTTGTCAGGGAGCCTTAATAGGATACACCTAACGGCATTAATGAACTCCCTTTCTCATGAGGATCGTCATACAAAAGAAGAAGCCAAGAAGAAGGATCTATTGAAAACTTTTTTCTTGAGTAAGATACAAAGACTAAAAGCAAATTTGTGGTCTAGAACAGGGCATGTTAAAGTTGCTTACCATGTGTGCGTTGCAAGAGCTCCCAGTTTTGAGGGAGTGATACGAAAATCATATTTCCATAAACTGGAAGTATATCAAGGAAATGAATGCTTCTGTGGAGAGTGATAAAAAGATCCTTAGTAGCCTGGATTGCTAAGGAAACAGAAAATAGAGCTAAGGATATGAATTAGTTGTTATTAAGCATCTGATATTTTCTTCAGGCAAAAGCAGTCTAGCATTCAGCTACCAAGCAGGGAACCACTTACAGTACTAAGCACTTGTTGGAAATTTTCAGACTAGCTGAGAAATTCTGGTGCAGATGTCACTGTCTGTGTCTATTTCTGGCTGTGTTGCTGTGCAATTAAACTAGAACTCTTTCCTGCTCATCTGAAGGGTAGGGTAGCAATAAGTGAAGATAACTGTACAGCAGTTACTTCTGTACAGTATATTAGGATATTAGCATGAGGATATTAGCATTTGCAAAACACTTCCTTGCAGGAGTCTCAAAATATAATTTGGTGTTAGTTATCATCTCAAATGAGACAAAACTTAACAGCAAGAAACTGATTTGTGGCAGAAATTTAATTTTATCACTTTAAAAATTAGTGATAGGATCTGGCATAACACTGTATATGCTTTGCAGTATGTCTTAATAAAGGTTTCATGTTGATTAGGTACTTGGGCAGCTGGCCAGTGCTCTCTGCTAATTGTGGAAGACAGAACATTTATTTTGTAATAGACTTTGAAAAAAATCCTTTCCAACTTAAATTAGAAGATGTTAAATTAGAGTAGGTTTGACTTGTGTTTTGAAAGAAGAAAAGACAAAGCAATACTGACACTTCAAGTTCAGCAGACATGTATCGTCCAATGCAGGTTGCTTTGCTTTCCTCAGATTTCCAAGTCAGAGATCAGGGAAAGAATTTATCACTTTTCTATATCATTCTATTTTGGGGAATAGCCCTTAAAATTAGAGCACAGAAAAGAAACAATATACTGGCAATATATGCTGAAAATGATTTGTAACAGGACAAGAAATTGTTGAAAGGTTTCTGTGTACACAGAAAAGCCATGAAAGGTACTGCTTCTCTTACTGCATCTGTGCATCTGTGCAAAGTAGTTTTTTGCTTGTTTTGAATTACAGCTCTCTGGAGCCCTGTATGCTGTTCTTTTTAGGCAGTTAATCCTGCCTAAAGTGGAGCAAGTCTAGATCTTCAGCCATTAGATTTAAGGGATGTTCTTGTTCTTTGTTCACTTCCTTTGATCAAAAACTTGAAGATCATACTCTAAATAGTGGTGCTACCTCACTAAATGTTGATACAGAGAAAACTGCCCAAATTCTTCACTAAGAGTTGTGCTGGAGTGTGGTGGTAAAAAGAGCAGCATCTTCTGCTGGGAAAGCAGAAGACTGCTTATCAAGGATTTTTACCTTTGCTGTGGCTGCTTTCACCAAGACAATCAGCTTAAAGAGGCCATAAGACAATCTTGATTATGCCTCAACCATTGACAGCCATAACAGAGTGTATATACTATTAATCAGTTTGTCACACATCACAGTATGCACTGAAAATATTGTGATAGATGCAGCTACTGCTGTGTATTGAGCTGTCAGGAAATGGGAGATGCAGGGATTTTGCCTTCAAAAATACAGAAATTCCCTGATCTATTAATCTAGCATGTTATTTTTCCAATAAGCATAAGTGCAATTCTTATGAAATTGTTCAGTATCCTTCACCTCATGGATACTTTCACCGTTTTCCTCTATCTTAAAAATGATAGGATAATCTGAAGTCAATAAATTCATAACAGGTGTAATTGAGAGGGAAACTGATCACTTGAGCACAAGTGGTCTTCAGAACGCGAGGATTTCAGTAAGGAAAAAACTGGTTAAAGAAACCTTGGGATGTTGCAGAAGAGGAGCAGTGAGCTGTGGAGTTCAAGATATGACTTGGATTTAGAACAGCAGTCCTCAGTGACAGTTGATGACTATCAACTGAAAGTCGCTAAACCAAATCATTTTGTCTTGTCATTCTTTGTGTCTCTTAGTTGACAAAGACACTGAAAAACTAGTAGAGCATTCAGAGGTAAGTTACAAGGATGAATCAAAATATGGGCAAATGATGTGCAGTTAGACAGTAAAAGGGACAGCATAAGGCAACTTAATCACCTTTCCTGAAATATAATACACTTATGGAAAAACAATATTGAGAAAAAAAAAACTTGCTGCAGGTCATGGAATTCTAATGGATGTAATTGGGATGGTGGGATACAATACTGTAAAATGATTTGCCAAGAGATGTAGATATATTCTCAGTCTTTTGGAGGTAGTTTTTAATTCCAATATAGATTCTCAGGCTTTGCATGGAACCTGTGAGATTCTATTGGCAGAGCGATGAAGGACATCAGGTTTGGTGACCTGTAACTGTCCTTTTCCATGGTCTCATTTAAGTGTGTTGGTCTTCATAGTTTTCCTGGTTTTAGTCTGTTGAAATGACTCTAAGCAGTGAAAATAACTAAATTTTCAGGTCTAGAGTAGTAACACTTCTGAACAGTCATCTTGCAGAGACTATAATTCTATTAGTGTTCATTTCACTCTAAGATTTATGAGATTTAAAGGGGGAGATGAGGGAAATCAATTTGTCCTAAATGTTCAGCAGGGTCAGTGTGTTAGTTTGAGCTGTGTCTTAGTTTGAGGGAAACCAAAATGTTTACCAAAACCAGAGGAGAGGATTCCTTCTCAATAACCACATCACCCGTTATTAATTATAACCTCCCCCCCCAAACTTCAGTTAGAAAATATATATGAGAAGGATACCTGTTCTTAACTACTATATATATAAATCTATAAATATAACTATAAACAGACCCGAGCAAACTACTCCCTCAGCACCAAAAAAAACCCCAACCCTCAAAAACTGTAGACTCCTCCTGGTGCAATTATATTTATGGACTGTGTTAGTGTCACACCTCAGCTGGCTGTGAGGTGAATTCTCAGTCTTTTTCCAGTGAGGCAGAGACAAGGGGGATGTATGACTCACGTGGCACAGAATACAGCCTTTGCTGTGGGGGAAGAGCAGACTCTCTCTCTTTCCTTGTCCTTTGTTCAAAAGAAGGAAATGCTGGGTGTTGAGGAGTGGTGTTAATTCCCAGAAATCTCCTTGCAGTCAAAGTCGTCCCTAGTAAAATGGTCTGCAGTGTGTCCCGAAGTAGCTGTGACCCTCCTGTCTCTCTCTCTGAAGGTCATGGTGCCCAGAGATGGAGGGGGGAAAGGTGAAGAGCTGAGCCAGAAAGAGCTCTCACCAGCTCAGCAAACAGTGGCTCTTTTCCAGCAGCTGCCCAAAACCAAAGTGAAGGAAGCACACAGGAAAGTTTCTCCCCCTCCCAACTGCTGGGAGTGTGTTTCCAAGCTCTGCCCCACCATTAAGTTGGAATCTAGAGTGGTTCAAACAGAAGTAAATACCGGCTGGAGGCTCCATATCTCTGAAAGTGCAAAGCCATGTGTGTTAAATTCCAGTGACTGGAGCTACTATGAGAAGAACGCCAATGCTTAAGTTCACCAGCCCTGAAATGTGCAGTATTATAGCTTCCTTAAAACCATCCTTGTACACAATAGGTCTTAATTATGCTCTGTTCACTGGATTTTAGGACACACTCCTCCAGCAGTCGTACCTGACTGCAACAACTTCACTGTATTTATGAAAACAGTTCCTGCTGGTATGGCATATGAAAACATAGGCATTTAATGAAGGGTCTTCAGCAACCTCAGAACAGCGGTGTTTTTGTCTGCTTTAGATCACATTACACAATCTTCTTTATTTCATTTCCATTTGCATCAGGGATACACAGCCTGAAGAGTGACCTACTTTTACTGCAATATTTGCCTTCCTTTTAATTATAGCAATTATCATGCCCTGATCACTGGCATAGTCCCCAGAATGTTGACTTTTTTCCTTAATGTTATTGTTATATAGATTACACAGACTCTTTGTCAGCATGTTGCTCTCTAATTATCCAGCTGAAGATGTTTCCTGTGCCACAGATAAGCAGGAGGGTTTTCTGTGAAGGATCTTTGAGCATTTCTCAGGAAGCTGCTGTGCAACCTTTGTTATGCATAGACTCCACTGAGGGCAGGTGTGGCTCTATGTTGCTCCTAAATACCCTCTTCTTTCTTAGGTTGTTCTTCCCTCACTTTCAGTGTAGCCTTTTTAACAAAGTGTATAGCAGCCTGGGAACAATCAAATGGCTGGCACAGCTCTCAGCCTAAGTATCAGAGAACCATTTTTTACTGTTTTTAAATAGATGCATCAGGAAATTTTTTCTTTGCAAAATTATTTCATATATTTCTATTAACTAGCTTATTAACTGCTTTCTGTTTTATTAATTAATTTCACCTGAGAGTTAATCTTGGTTAATTATATTATCATTCAACAGCAGAACAATTTGTATGCAGTTCAAATGATTGGCAGGGTGAACCAACCGGAGCATGGTATGTAACACCAGAGAAAAAAGGAATAATGCTCTTCTGCTTCATTATTTGACCCAGTATTTCCTGGTTTCAAAGTAACAAATATTTGGGCTCAGAAAGAAAGATAATCGTTAAGATCACTTTTTCTAAAAACATAGTAAAGAGGAAAGATATTCTTACATCACGAATATCATAGGAGTGATTGCATGACATCGTGAATTGGAAACTGTTTCAAGAACTTCCCTCTGGTAGAAAACACAGTTGTTACTGCCTCAAGAGTCCTCCTTCTTGTCTCAATCCTTGCACTAGTTCTGTCCTGATTCCTTATTAAAGGATGTCAATTAAACAGGGATGGTTTTTTTGCTGAGAGCTGGATGTCCTAATCTGAACAATCAGAAAGTCACTGGCCAGCCCAGACAGAGAGGGCACAGCTGTTTTTACAGGTGTCTTTTCTTATCAGACTTCTTTGAAGGAGACTCTACAGATGTGTGTGAAAGTTCTTGGTATCCTACTTCAACAATATTACTGGACAAGAAACAGTTAACTGAGAATGTTTAAATATTTGCAAAAATAATGGAAAGATGTAGTAAATATGTTATTGAAACCAGATCAGAATCTCTGGTCCTTCTACATTGTCTAATAATTTAGTTCCCATTTCACCCCTGGGTGGACTGATCCCATAATTGCTCATGCTGAAGAAATGCTAATTTGCTTATGGCAAATAATTTTTGGAACAAGCTGATATGCTCCCATTAATAAAAACAAAGGAAAACAAAATCTGAGTTTGCTTCTGAGGGAAGTGCAACTCAAGAACTACTTCCAATGGACAGCATGGAAGATTCAAGTCCCAGGCTTGACTCCTTCTGCACAACCTACTTCAATGCTATCATAACAATTTTTGCACCTCCTAATATGCAGCTACCCCCATAACATGCCCCAGAACAAACATTGCATTCTCAGAGTTTCATGCCAAAACACAGCCCAAATTATATTTGAGAAATTTGCATCTGCAATGAACTGCACATAAAACCACACCACTTGGCAAGAAGCTGAAGATCATTTCCAAGAGCAAAGAAATTTTGTAGTGTTGGTGCAGCCAACAAGGAGTCCCAGCTGTAGCCCTGCCCCTGTGTCCGCTCTAATTCTTATGCGAGATGAGCAGGCTCTGTTCCTACAATACTGTTCTTGTTCTGGCAGCCCCTGGGACAGATCTCAGGTGTACCAAAATATCTTGCCTGTGGAAGGTGGGTGGCCTCAAACTGCCAGTTCAGGTGGGGCTCAGTACCTCCTGACAAAACCCTTCAGGTCCGTCCTTAAGGGATGTCTATAGCCCCTCTCATCCCTTTCCCACCAGTGTTCAGACTTTCACAGATAGATGAAGGGACACCTGTAGTCAGTAAGAGCGGTGCCACCAAAAAATTTGGTTTTATGACTTCACAGATTTCTGTCCCCTCTCCCTTCCTTTCATCTTAATTTGTTTTTATTGCTATAAATGCATTGACATTTCTTTAAGTCTACATGCTATGCAACATGTTTCCACTTATCTCTGCACAGCCACAGCCAGTCCCTTGGTTTTTAAGTAGCAATGTTCTATAATAAACATCAAATCCCATGAACACAGCAGGAGGCTCCTGACAGTTTAATTATATTCCACAAGGCATGAAGTTCTCATTGTGTCCATTTGTGATTTTTTATTAACCTGGAAAAGCATTTTTTTTGGTTGATTTCATCCATTTGCAAGCCAAGGAGGTGTATTCCTTTGGGGTGCTGTGAAATGTTGACCGCTTTTGCAGACATAAACAAGGTGTGAGGATTAACAGGGGATTGAGAGGACATGGCTCTTCATAAAAATAGCACAGCAAACAGCAAATTTAAATAATACTTTTCTTCACAAGGTGTTTAGGTAGTGTCACAACACACACGTACAAAATGGGGATAAACTCTGTTTCTACCTCAGCTTTCTTGCCAGAAGGGAAAACAGAGCCTTTACAGACATAGACCCTGCTGTTAGCTCTGCACATTAAATAACTGTAAAAATGCAATGAAGGTAATCAGCACAGCATAGGTTTTCTCAGTGTTAAAATGTGTCAGAAATCTAATTATTAAATCTTCATCTATACACATATGTTTGGACTGTTTTAAGTAATGAGAATATGTGTATCATCTTCCAATTTAATGGAGATTTCCATTTCCTTACTTAACCTGTTTAAGAGATATTTAAGCACCACTGAAGTAAATAACTCTCAAAACTTGAGTTTCATTAATCCATTCAAAATGCACCCCATATGTGAAATACCACAGTGCACAATTTGGACAAACTATGTATTTGAATGAGATATATCAATCTCTCCTGTATTGATGGGTATGATCTCATTTACTACTTTAGACAAGCATCAGTATCATAGACAACCAGACATACTTGACAATGTTATTTAAGATGTAGACATTTCAAAGGCAGGAAAAGTTTAAACTATGACTCTGACCCTTTAATTCCAGGAACACTCTTCTGTGGAAGGTTTTGTTATTTCTGCCTCTTGTTGGGAAACTTCACCACTGCCAGAGTCTTCACCACTGTTCCTCATCTGCCTTACCCCCTTGGGCTCACCTGGGCTTGACAAGTCTAAGTTCTCATTGTGAGAAGACAAAACAACTTATTTTAAAGCAGTGCATTATTTATTCAAAGGCAGAGGGATGGAGTTCAACAGTGTCACTTTTGTATTTTTTTGCAATTCAGAGAGATCTGCTAGGTTCAAATACAAGTTCCTTAACCCCAGATAGGAAGAGGTAGAAAACTCCTGAAGCATCTCTCCATCATTGATGGCTCTGAATGCTGCTACTTGTGAACTAATTTTGTTTACTAGACCAGAAAATCTGATAGGTGACGCTCTGACTCCAGGCCTTTGTGTGGAGAACACTCTGTGAACCTTGGCTGGGTTAGCTGATCAGCTTCAATTTAAAAGCTATATTGTGAACAAGAATTGATACCATTCTCCCTGATTTACTTCACCTCAGTTTTTTGGGTTTTTTTTTTGCCTCTCTTAAACTCTAAAAGCCTCATTTTATTTCACTTTATGCCTTATACTGTTATAAAAGTTATAAGTTGCTCTCAGACATTACAGGAGTTCTGGAAGATGTGGAAGAAAAAAGAGAAAGGGACTGGAACAAAGTCCCAAACACAACCTGCAAGTTCTGGGGAGCTCTAGCTAATCATTCAGTCAGCAAATACAGAACGTGATTGACATGGCACCCACAAAACAGAGAACAGTGTAGGTTCTGAAGTGTCTTTCAAAGGAAAACCACCATCTACTGAAAAGCTTTGAAAACCCAGCCCTAATAGTTGCTTTCCACACATTTGTCTAACTTAATTTTGACAAGAGAGTAGCTCAAGACAATTCAAAGAGGCTTGTAACATCTTGTTCCTTCCTCAATTCCTTCGAAGTTTTATGAGATTCTCCAGAAGAGGAGACACAGAAGCTGAGTTTCCAAATGACTTAGGTAGCATGTTCTCATCCACATATATCTTGACTCTGTCCTGACTTGTGGCTGTGCTACAGCAAAGGTCTGAGGGCTATTTAACACTCCTGGACTTTGTTAGCTCTGTGTTGAAAACTGTCCTCAAGTGTGCTTTCCAAACTGGATCAAATATGAGCTTTCTTTGCAGCAGGTTTCCATTTCAGTGGAGCAGTAATTTGCATCTGGCATCTGATGATCCTGCTACTCTTGCTGTGTGGTGGAGCTGCAGAAGAGAGAGGTTAAGCGTTCTGCTAGGGATGGCAGTGATTTGAGTCAAGCCTGTCAAGTTCCAGTGTTTTTTAAGAGAGCAAATCATATATCAAAGCAGGATTTTGCCAAGCTGCCTCCCCAATGTGTGCAATGTTTTTAACCAGTCAGTAGCTGCTGGCATAAGATTCCTAAATGGTATCCAATTTCTATAAGCCTACTTTTTCTAAAGGCTCAATGTTGGTAGATGGTTTGAAGAACTACAGGTAATTTGTAGTCAAAACCACCTATAATGGTATGGGTTACTATAAAAAAAATTATTACAAGTTTGAGATGGCTGTATTACTCATTGATGACATTCCTTCAGCTAGTAGCAGGAAAACTTTTACAGCCCTTCACATTGTCATATAATACCTTTCCCCACAGGTTTATAAAACAGGCATAAAAATACAATAAGGCCAGAATTCTTGTCATTCTTTTCTCTTATTCATTTCTTAAATATTTAGTGCCCCTTACTAACTAATATGAGGCAAGGGATGGTCATCACTGCAATATGAAGTTACTTCTGAAAATGATGAATGCAATGGCCATTTTCTAGGAAATAAAGACGTTCCTCATACTTTTGATAGGAATATAGAACCTAACATAAGTAAATCTTCACTCTTCCTGGGCAAAGTTTGAAATAAGTCTTGGAAAGGACCTTTTTATGTGTGGCTTCCTTCTCCCTATTCAAATTAATGCGAAGGCTGTCGACACTGGCCAACTTTTACATTCTTCATACCTCTTCAGCTTCTCTCACAGTAAATCAGGGGACTGTAGGACTGTTCAGGGGAAACATTAACAATTTAAAAGCTTTGCAATGCGGATAACATGAAGGGAGGAGACTTCTCTCTAGCAAAGTGATAAATATGAAGTTTAGATTAGTAAGGCAGAGTGATAGTGTTTCAGTTCACACCTCCTGCAGCCCACAACATTTTATCCAATTTCATCTCATCATCAACTCCATTTATAAATGAAGAAGCCACATACCTAAATATTTATAGGTCAGAGCTGCAGATCTATTTAGTGACATTATGAATACCATAAATCAAGTTATATCATAAACTGCAAAGGAGTTCAATGGCATAACAGTAAAAAGAGAGAGAATTTATTACCAGGTTGCTAAAAAATACTCTAGATTTTTTTTTCCCCTCACCTAAAATGGATGTGTTAAGAGGGCAGGAGAAGTACAATTAACATCCTTAGCTGAAGCAGAACCTTCTGTGGGCAGCCAGGAGTGATGAGAGGAACCATTGGTATGATTCATTTTCATCATTTTCCCCCCCTGCCTATCTGGTAAACCTGCCCTGGAAATAAACAGTGCAATTCCATCCAGTTCTGCTAGAGGACATGGAAGAGGAAACAGAGACAAAAGAACAGATCTTCAGGCACTCGTGTGCAGCAATGTAACCCTTTTGAACCTGTTTCTCTTAGGTCCCTTAGCAGCTGATGATGAGCTCCTGTTTGAAGCCATTCAGTTTTGCTCCATGACTTCTCAGGTCCACACATCGTCTGCAGCAACAGGGATGGTGTAATATAGTGTTCCCCTATCTCTTAACTGGGTGCATCCACATGCCCTGAGCTACAGTCACTGACAGAAACATGAACTACTCAAATTGAAGGAAAACCTAGCAAGCCAAAACAGTCTGATTGATATCTCTGTTTCCAGATAGAAGTTTCTGGAGAAAAAGGGACCAGCTCACTTCAGGCATCTCCTGAAAACTCCTTTTCAAAGCTTTTCGGGAGGAAATGACTCCCTGCAACAACACAGTCAGTGCTCAAAAGAGCATTTGCTGTTGATTTTTCACTTGCAGCAGTCTTTGTGAAGTTGACATGAACACATGTAAGGCATGCACCTGGCCCAGGTGTTTTTGTCTGAGTTAAAATCTGATGCAATGATCTTGTTTATAATTTCTGCTATCTGGATTTCTGGGCCACTTTTATTGCTGGAGGTCCTTTGAATTCTGTATTACTCTTAACTGTGATTCCATGTTTGGTTTCCTGTTTCAGCACTCCCAGCTGGAAATAGGCATGAAATGTTAGCAGGAATGGCCATGTGTTACTGTGCTGGTTTAAAGGTAAACCGGCAGGAGAAATGAACACAACACAAAAGAGATTATAAATCAGAGTTATAATTTAATAAAAATATTACAGTAAATGCAATGGCACAAAGAGAAATTGTGTTTAACCCACAAAACCCAGAAGTACAACCCAGAACCCTGGGGCACAAACACAATGAGGTTTGTTAGCTCCTGTGCTGAGCCACAAGTGGTTCCCCTGAGTCCAAAGCAAAATAACGGGAAAAACCTGTTGGTGCAGATGATGTTCACAGTCTGGTCGAGAGTGTTGTTTTCCACCTGTCAAGGTTCTGGTCGTACTATGGATCTGCCAAGTGGTTTTTCAGTCCCCCAAACTCCAAGATTATATATCCTCTGGTTCAGGTGGGACTGCCCAGTACCTCCCACAGGGTGGGGAGTTCCACAACGGATGATCTGACTCTGTGCATCATGGGGTATTTTTGGAATCATTGATGGCCCATTAGCAGACATGCCCCCTCAGACTGGGTGTGAAGGTGCTAACGACTTCCTGGGAGGGAGTTATCACAGCTCTTATCTCATAGGCTTCTTTCACACCCAGCTTACACCCTGAGGGGTCAGGTGTGCCCTGGGCAGCTGCTGCAAATGGTCCATTTTTAACAGTTCACGAGAAATTACATAGAGGGTTTTAGAATACACAGCTTTGGGCACACCCACAAAGTTATAAACTGGTCCCAGCTTGCTGAACTAGGACAATTACCTCATCCCAGCCATAGCATCATCTCTGACCTTTCTGTCACTTCATGAGCCTTCATAGACAGTGATGTGGTTGTGTACCTGTGTCTTGCTGACAACTGTACAAAAAAGAGTGCCCTGGGAACCCTATTGTTTTCACAGTAGTAGTGTGTGTTTTTAGAACTAAGCCTGATTCTATTTTTTTTTAATTCCCTTCATAGAAAGAGATTTAATTGCCGCAGGGAAGGTAGTCTTATATGACTCCAGAGAGTAATAGTAGTAGTTAGAAACTTACAATGCCTGAAAAGTATAAAGCCTGAAACTTTGCTGTTGTGTCATTTGTCCAAAAGTAATTAATTTTGGTGGGTTTGGACTCTACATTTTTTAATATTTAAGGCTCCTGTCAGGATGTCATGGAACAGTTTGGAGACATTCAGCACCTGGTACGACAAGGCATTGAGACACCGCACCTAATCTTGATGCCAGACAAGGAAAGAAATTATAAATATGTTCAAAATAATGGTAGTCTAAGGATGATGGATAAGGAGCTTTTCTCTTGGTCTCATAACTAGAAGAACGACTGCCAATGAAATAAATGGTGGTAAACTTAAAAGTGATAAATGTCTATTTTTTTCTTGCATTATGAAATGATAGATAAAACACTGAAGTTACAGTTTTAAAAGATTGATAGAACTCTCTGGAGAGTTACAGGGAAAAGAAGAATAAGAAGAGCTTTATTAGCTACTGTGCCAGAAAAGGGAGATCAGAGGAGAGTCAAAACTCCACATTTTGGTTTTAAAGAAGTTCTAGACATCTAAAACTCCTATGAAGTCTACTTCAGGGCAACCTAGGCCTCAGCTCTCTGCAACAGAATTTTTTCAGTAGTCCCAGACAAGAATTTGTGTTTTAGGAAATATGAAGCAATCCCTTCCAAAGCAATGGGAAAGGGCACACAACCTTTTATAAAACAGGATCAAGCTTTTCCTGCAGAAAGATGTAATACTCAATTCTATACAATATATAAAAACCTAAAAATTATTAACAAAGACATCAAGTAACAATCAAAGATATTTTCTTTCCTTATAGCTAACAGCCAAGGTTGGAAATTTTCCTTTATTCGCCAAATAATTGATCAAACCAAAAGGACTGAAACCCCTGTATCCCTTAATGCCATGCTGAGATCATGAAACTTACCTAGGAAATATAAACACAAGTGTTGCAAAAATACATCAATGTGTAATGTACTAGTTGCAAACGTGGCCAGTAGTGATGCTTGAGTCAATGTCAGCATGAACTTGGCCTTTCCTGATAGGAATTGAGTATCTTTTCCTCTGAGAAAAGCTTCTGCTGACTCTGCTGGAAATCTGAGTCTCAGGAGTGCTTCCTCAATCTGGATGGGGTTTCCTGACCCCAGGATATGTGGATGATATCCATGTCCCCAGAGCTCCCAGTGTTTCTTGTGGTTGAGTTTTCATCAGGTGGAGCCCAGTCGTGGGGATGAGGAAGGACAAGGGCATGCTCTTGCAGGTTTCCAGCCTCCACGACTCGCCAAGACCACCACCAAGGGAGTGCCCCTGGAGCATATGTGCCTAGAAGGTGAGAGCAGACAGTGATTTATTCCTTCCTCTGATATAAAAATTATGCAAATATTACTCAGTTTAGCAGAGAATGTAAACACACCAAATTTACATATGCATGTACATCTGAAGACACCATGACAGGCATTTACATATAGACTAGGGTCATTTGGACTATTGAAACATCATTGCATACATGGACATTTCTTCATTTTTTTGTTTGCAAAGAACCATATGAAAGATGGAGCAAACAAGAAATCATTAAAAAGTAATTTGACTAAAAATGACAGGCTATTAAAGGCTTATGGGTCAAAGATACATCTTAACAAGAAAATAGAGATTTGCTCTACTGATTTTCCACTACTACAAAAGGCAAACTGAAAAAATGAAATCAGATTGGCATTGGACCTGCAGCACTGATGTTCATAACTGGCATCATGAGGAAACACCACAAAACCTCATTGAATTCCATGACACTTCCAAAATTCTATCATTGTCTATTTATTAGTCACATTTAAAAGCCTTGGCAGAATTCGGCACACTTCTACTGCAGATTATATGCAAAATGAAATTATAAGGAGTAGTAAATATTCTAATTGATATAAAAACTATAAGATTTAAAATTCACTATAATACTGCAATGAACGTCTTGCAGGCTTTCTCAACATTACTGCTCCATCAGCTTTCCGAACTGTGGTCTGAAAAAACAGTTAAATTAAAAATGATAGAATTCAAAAGGTCTCAAGCCTCACATCAGTATTCAAATACTTTGCTCTGTTTGGACATACTTACTGCCCTATTTTAATTAACTATCTGACAGAAACCTCCTGACTTTAGGAAAGGGAGCGCTTGACAAGAAACCATCAAGAAGTTTGCTTGTGCACTTATGAAATATTGCAAATATATCTGGAAATTAATCTATGCAGTCTTCCGTCTCTCCTACAAATGATGTGTATTCATACTACAGCCTTGAAAACACTTCCTTTAAATTTGCCATGTACTTCACTTCTGAATGAGTGCATCTTTTCATAACTGGTGACTCATTCATTTCCCATATGTATTGATTTTAAAATATCAGTTTCAGGGAAACATATAACATTATTTCAAGCAGAATAACATTTCTCTGATTTTTCTAGTAATGAATGACACACTTGTAAGAATATTAGCCCAAATGAAAGGTAAGACAATATATGAGTTAATTATAGCAATTCCTATGGCTTTTTTACTTTATAGTCACACTAAATTCTTTCATTTCTAATTTTTTTTGCCCACCAACATTATAATCTAGTGTGTACTTATTTTGCTGCTGTTATGTCCTCATTTAACCTCTATAAATACCCTTTGATCATTCAGTTTT
This sequence comes from Pithys albifrons albifrons, assembly GCF_047495875.1. Taxonomy (NCBI): domain Eukaryota; kingdom Metazoa; phylum Chordata; class Aves; order Passeriformes; family Thamnophilidae; genus Pithys; species Pithys albifrons. The sequence continues at coordinate 25,155,860 of NC_092458.1, forward strand.
GACTCTTCTTGACTTATGAAGTTTTCGATAAATCTAAAGGTGCCAAAAGTTCCCAATTTTTACTGAAGATACTCCTATTTTCACAGTCCCTCTCATCATGGTGAGCATTCCCTGGAGACAGATGTTTCAGGCAATTGGAAGGCTCACCATTAGGGTATGTAAATGTTTGAATTATGGCTTGCAGATCAATGACAAGAAATAGGACATTTATTTCTGGTAACATTCTGGATTTATAGTTATGAGTCAAGGCTAATGCAAGGTGAACTCCTCCCTTTATGATCACTGCCACAAATGCATTAGCTCATCCGTGAATTTAAAAATCGACCTCCAGACAGTTAGTTGGTAGTTTGGCACCTTGCTTTGATTGTATACAATTTAACAAAAGAACATCCAGCACTAATTCAACAGTAATATTGCTTCTGCCTTTCAGGAATGATTTATTCATTTGGATATGATGTCCAAATTGCATTTTCCAAAGGAAGGGTGTTTATTTTGTTTGCAGTTTATTACATTACTTCTCAAGGACATGACAAAGTAAAATTGGTGCTACTGATTATTAGATTGAATGCAAGTATGTCCTGAATGATGGTCCTCTGTACAAAAATCCAAGGGGGTGGACAAGTTGGTAGGAGGGTGGTTGTTGCACCATATTTTCTGACACTTTACAACATACCTCGTCTGGAAACTAGTGTCCCAACTGTCATCCACATAAAACAGACAGGGGCCTTGTGCATCTACATTGCAGACCACAAAGAATTCACCATACCTTTGTGCTGCCTCATATTTGCATCTGTAGGATGGGCATCTCAGCATTTCTCAGGACTCACCAAAAAAGAGGGTCTGCCTTGCCTATGTTGAGCTCCCTGGTAGTGCAGTTTTGTGTTGTTGTGGTGTCAGAGCTGTTTTTCACCAGTAAAACAGGCTTGGGTTTGCCTAACTCCTTCAGAAAGTAGCTGCCTCAGCTACACTGATGTACAGTAATATATTGAACTATATTTCTGTACAGCAGATGCCATTCTTATTCTGGCCTAAGTGGAAAAGACTTTCCATTCCTTACCATTGCCTGAAATGGTGATGTAAGTCATGACTTACTATTTTGTACAATGTTTTTATTATCAGGCCTAACTAAGAATTTAGACAGTGGATTGTTGCACTTATATTTAACCATTAACAATATACTCATTGTTACTTTTAATCCCATAGCATAAGTGTTCAAGAGTCAGAATCCCTACATTATTGACATTTCAGATGATTGATTTCTTAGTTATTTATTCTATCCTCAACTTACCCTTTCTGGCTAGAGTTTTCACTAGGTTTAGCCACTTGCTGCCTAAATCCTGTGGAAACTCGTCACATTAGTTATTGTCACTAAGACTGTCTTTGATGTGGATACCCAAGTATGAACTCATTCTTATCATGAATTCATTCTTATCATACTTTTTAGACATAGGACTGTTGGATATATGGTGAAGAGTACTTCAAAAGGATGTTCTCTAAAGATGGTTATTTGCCCTACTAAGGAGGTCATGCAGATGTAGGTCTAAGATGTAAATCTCTCTGTCGTGAATCTCACATTGATTCAGTGAGTGCTCAGCTCTCCCAGCATTGTATGTTGGGTCTGCATATACATCTGGACATAAAACAACCAGCTGTGACTGCAAGTATACTGATGAGAAAGGGTATCTCCTTGCTCAGTTCTCTCCTTTTGTTTTCAGGTTAGGCAGAAAAGTACCCTTATCAGTGAGAAAACAAAACAAAGCAAAACAAAACAAAAACACAGGTGAGCATTGCTATCTGATTCCCGCAAACCCTCTGTCAGTGTTGGGTGATACAAGGTGGTCAAGCAGGCGCATTGTCATTTAGCCGCAGGCAGTGTTAGGGTTTCCAGAATAATAGCAAGCAGTGCTCTACATGGCTGTTGGAACTACCACTGTGACACATTGCTTCAGAGCCCAAGCTATAAATATGTCAGCTAGACATATTGATGTTCATTAAGTAAGCCATGGTCAATCAAAGAAGGGAGTTAACAGGCATCAGTGTAATGTTGCTGACGTCTCATGATTTAGTGTCTCTCAGTGCTAAGGTGATACAGCAATCTACTAGTTACAGTGTGAGCAATCTGAGGCTTTCCTTCTGCTAACTTCCATAGACAACCACTGGGGTGTCTGTGCCCACCAGTCTTTCACTCAGGCTCAACAATCTTTTGATGGAAGACTAGCTGGCAATACAGCTCCACTACCAGCTCAGCTGGGTGACTAAAGTAGAGTTGCAGAGTTGTGGTAGACAGTGTTTAGCTAGAAGAGTAACCAGATATTACTGCCCACACACCTCTTCGAATGTCAGTCTGTTCAATGGTACTTTAATTAAACAGAAAGTTAAACACTGCAAGAGTTTTAGCCTGGAGCAGGCTGATATTTCTGCTGGTTTCATAGTGCTGGTGCAGGTAACTAGTGAGAGCACATCTGAAAGGATGCTGCATGTTGGACAGCAAGGCAATTCCTGTCCTGGAATTGAACTGTTGCAGTACATATTCTCTTTCTCCAGTGGCTGCATGTGAACTGATAAAACAAGAATGCCATCAAATGGATTATTGTAAATTTTTTAGTTGTGATTTTTGTTTGTTTGTTTGTGTGTTTGTTTTGTGTTAGTTTTATTCTGAGGATTTGTGCAGGGCTCTCTCCCTGTCTTTCTCTCTCTTTATCTTATTAATTTTCATTAATTTCCTTTGACTGAAAATCTGTAAGGTATTTCCGTCTTTAGGGCAAGTAGCCTTGGGGTGATACTCTTTGCCCGTTTTGCTTTTTGCCATTTCTCAGGATATCCTCTTTTACATTGTAGCCTTTCAGTACCTGTAGTTTTCCAGTATGCAAAGGCTCTCCCTCCCTATAATGTGCATAATAAATCTGCATTGATGAAAAACTGACTGGGGGATACGTGCAACAGCTGTCAGGCAGGGGATTGAAGAAAGGCTGTGGCTTACCTTGAACCCACAATATTACATTAACTAGAGATTTGAGAACATTTCCTTCTCCATAACGTTATTCTAGGTGTTTGCATAACAGAAGATGGTGAGCTCACATGCCAAAGCTTTGAAACAGAAGTGCATTTGTGACACTCCGCCTTAACCTTACAGTTCCACCAGCAAAGAGTAGAAAATGGGCCAACAGTATCCGAGAATCTTCAAATCTTATGGAATTAATATCTTGATTGCCTCTCCCACAATTTTAAAGGTAAGAACATGGAAAATAAAAAACCCACTACAATACTTCCATCTTTACTTTTGAAACAGATGTGATGTATTTTTATTTCCAGACATTATTCAGATCTTTATTGACAATGTCACTTCTGTGGTCACTGCTGTTGTGCCAGGCAGAAAGAGTATGTAGTGACATGACAACGGGGAATGGTTTTGAACTGGAAGAGAGAAGGTTTAGGGTAGACATTAGGAAAAAAAGTCCTTATTGTGGGGGGGGGTGCAGCACTGGAAGAAGTTGCCCAGAGAACAGTGGATGCCTCTTCCCTGGAAGTGTTCAAGACCATGTTGGATGGGGCTCTGAGAAACCTGGTCTAGTGGAAGATGTTCCTGCCCATGGCAGAGGGGTTGAAACTAGACAGTCTTTAAGGTCCCTTCCAACCCAAACCATTCTATGATTCTATGATTCTATTATCTCTAATCTGTCCACTTCTTAAGGCAGAACTTTCCCCTGGATCCCTTTGGGTACTGTATTGAGCAAGTCTTGAGACTGATGTATGAAATTGCATTGCACTTCCTTGACTTTGGCAACTATGGTAGTTGCTATGAAGGCCTATTGGTCCCAAAAACTCAACTGAAGCATGTAAGAGTAGTGAAGGCAGTGCAGAGAACTGTCTTAGAGAAAGGAAAGCCTTGAGAGTGAAATCTCAGCCTTGACTTTGGACTTTGGAATTGCAAGTATGTGTTCCTCAGGTTTGTAATTGGTTTTGTGCCCCGATGGCCAAATGAATGGAAAATTCCCTTCTCCGAAACCTGTTGGAGAGGACCTTTAGCTGATTTCAGGACTAACACTCTAAATTATGCTCTGAATAGCCTCATGGTAAGGGTATATTCAGAATAATTCCACCTTTCAGGCACTTACTCTCTGCCAGTGATAACCTAGATTTCCTAGAATACAGCTTCTGTGTTAAAAGGAAATGGTAATGTTCAAAGCATTTATTCTCTACTAATTTAGTTCATGTTCGCTTGGCATGGATGTTAAATTTCCAGCCTCCATAGTCAAGCATTTATTGGAATTGTGATTTAGTTATTTTAACCTCGGAATGTATATAGTAGTCTATAAAAATTGCTTATCTCCTTAAGCAGGGCCCAAGATGACACTGTGTTTCATACTCAGGTAAAACTCCTGCTGAAATGAAAGGAAGTTTGACTCATGCAAAGACCACAGTGTACACTCAGGCTCTGGCCAAACGGCACCATTGCTAGGCTGCTGGTTCAAAAAGATTGAAAAAAGGAGATTTAAAAAAAGAGTTAAAGATCAGGTCTCCAAACCCCACCTGGGATGCAAGCAGGCTGTGCCAGAGAGCATTCTTGCAATGTTTTAGCTTTTTTTGTAAGGTAACTTTTCAAATAGTGGTTTGTTATTAAATCATTTGACTTTTATTTCACTGGGGACTGCAATAATTTATAAATTGTTGCAGCTGCGTTTTTGGATTTTCTCAGCTGCTACCACATATTAAACTTGAAAAGCCTTTGGCACAAAAGAAAACAGGGTGTTTTTCTATCTAAGAGCATGAGGCAGGTAAAACTAAAGTTTACATTTTAGGGAAAATGTCTCAAAGAATCTTTTCACCCTCTCATTTATTCAAAGTTAAATCTTCTTCCATATTCTGCCATTGGGTAACTCTGAACATCACAGCCATGTCTGAAGGTCTTGGTGGTCTTTTCGAGCATAATGTATTTGATAACCTCATCACTATTTTTAAGCAATGTTTATTCAAAAAGTTGCATTGGAGGGATGGTAGAAGTTGAATCTATTTCATGCATCACAAAGCTCTAATCCATAGGGTATTAAAGTTATCCTTTTAGTGACTTGACTCACTGCACTGCTTGGACCAAGAGCTCTTGTATTAAAAGTCTTGCTGGACAAAGAGGACAGGAACACAAGGCAGTCAAACCACTTCTTAGATAAAGTGGAGGAATGCTGTGTCATATGTCATTTGAAAAGGTAAATTCACGGACGTCCCATAGATTAATTTTCTTGCTGCCATCTGCAGATGTGCTTATAACACAGATGTGGGCAAAACTGTTACCAGAAATTATATCTAGATATTACTGCCCTTTAATCCCAGCAGGCTGCACTGCTATCAAATCAAATGTCTGTTTAATCAACTGAAACTAATTAAATGGCAGTTTTCAAAATAATATTGATTCAGGTTTATAATTCCTCCACTTTTGTAAAGTGATAATGCTAAGCTTAAATTTTAATATATATTGTTTTTCCTTAAAAAGTGCTTCCAAAATATACAAGGTAAGGGGTGGGTGGGTGTTTTATTTGTTTATTTGTTTTTATTGGTTTGGTGTTTTGATTTTTTTTGTTTGGTGGGTTTTTTGTTTGGTTTTGTTTTGTTTTTGTTTGTTTGTTTGTTTGTTTGTTTGTTTCAGGAGACCAGAGACGCAAGCACTGATGCAGAGGACCATTTTCTTCTGAGGAAACCTCTTACCAGTTCTCTTTACTGTTCGAAACAGTGTTTCATGATTAAATGTTATTAGCTGACGTTTGAAGTTGACACAATGTTTGGGAAATTTTTATGGCTGTTTTCTTTTGAAGCAAAATCCATCTTCGTCTTTTTCTCAGACATTGTTTCTTGGGAAGTAATTAGCAAGGAATACTACCAGCTAGCAGAGGGAACAGGACCTCATGATGCAAAATTTCCCTTTACACTCCTGAGAGTATAATAAACACAGGACACCCCGTGGCTGCCATACAGGTTTGATGTTTCCACAGGACGACCTTGCAGAGGGCTCATTGGCAGAAGAGTGTTTAAAGCTTCTCCAGAAATGCGTGATTTTACCTTAAAGCTGTTGTCAATACGTAGGGACAGGATATGAAATTCATGCACAGTGGGCCAGGTGCTTGCTCGTTTGTGTAAACAGGGAAGCTCTGGTGGTGGTGGCGCTATAAAGGCTGTAATTTGTGTAGGGTGACAGCAGAGCAGCAACAGACACAGAATGGCTGAATAGATCAATTATCTCCTCATCCCAATAAAGCTTTGCTTTATTCTAAGTGAAAACAACTCTTCGATTCTTGACTCTGATTGACCTCATGGCTTTGTTTCCCTAGAGGATACTTTTCAAATGTCAAAAATTAAAGGAAATATCAAAGTGGAAATCTCCACAACTTGAAGTTAATGACATATAAATAATACATAAATATACAATATATATTAAATAATATAAAATAGAACATAGATAGCATAAAATGTATGATTTATATTGTGTCTTCTGTTATACCATGTATGAGTATATAATTTATCATGTATCATACCTTTTACAATTTATTAAATATTTAAAAAATATGTTATATACTATATATTGCATTAATAATATATGCTATATATTATGTATTACATTTCTACATGCTGGAAGGAATCCTTCAGCACATTTTAGGACCAGACTCAATAAGGAAAGAATCAACCAAACTTCAGCTCAGTGTGCAAACAGGAGAAGCTGAAATTTTTTCTCTAATATATCCTTTCAGTGAGAAATGCTAGGAAATGCTGATTTTATTCTTAAAGCAAATCTTGTAGAAAGGATAAGCAACCTTGTAGAAAGTAAACATGCCATTCTATGATTATGGGTGATGTAAATTGTTCTCTGGAAAAAGCCTATTTCCCCCTTTTGGAGGGGACTGAACCCATGTGCAGCTGAAAGCCAAAGGCACCTTTGCAGACACACCCTTTCCTGCAGGTTCACAAATGCCCCTTTGGTGCTGCGGATCAGCACAGAGGGAGAGTAAGTTGCTAAAACAGGGAATTTTTAGGAAATTTATTCAGGGAGCATGTCCAGGATTCTGAGGAGAGGTAAGAAACCAGATCATCTGAGCTATGAGAACACATCTTATACTGCTTGGGATGCAGAATATCAAACCTCTTCTGGAGTTAGATACTTAATGCTGTGAAGTTTAAATGTTACAAAGTATAAGAGCAGTCAAACCTTTATTTAAAAGCCCTGGCAATCTGGAAGAAAGTTACCATTTTCTTCAGACCTTTTTAAAGGTAAGATTTCATTTTCATGGATTCTCTTTTTAAATCAACACTTGTTTATTTAAAATGAAGGGAAATGGATATTTCAAATAATCCCAGCTTCTATCTACTAGTGCTGTGTGGGCTAAAGGAACCTTTTCTCCAAGCCTCTTTGATTTATACCATGTACTTAAACAGTCATTAGAGTGAAGCCCAGAACACGACTCCTCCCCTGTATCAGACTGCTTTAACAATTAGCCTGCAGAGGCATCCACTCATTCTCGATGAAGCATGTCAGTGATTCATACTGCATGCTAGTGGAGGAACTACAACAGGCAGGACAGACACACACACACTCCACCACACACAACTGGGCACCCCCCCGCCACCAGCTGACAGAGCCCTGGCTCTCTCCAGGGTCCACCCTAACACTTGTCACATGAGCCCTTCATCTCCTCACAGGGCTCTTCCCATCTGTGGTTGTATCCCTGCACCCCCTAGCCTCCAAGCCCTTATGTCTCTGGTGCTGGCCCCAGGGTTCCAGCCCCATGGAAAGGTGGCCCTTAGCAGTTCTAGGAAAATCATCAGGAACAGAATTTAAAGAGAAGACAGGAGAGGTTGTCCTGGCTGGCACAGATACAGCTGGACACACCAACAGAGTAGCACTCAAATGCCACCAGACCCTTTTATTCCATGTTCGCCCTGTTTTCCTATGCTTGTTTCTCCCCAGCACCACTTGATCCCTTCCTTTCACCACCTTTGTTCCCTTTTTTAAACATCCCATCCAAAATGCTCTTCTCCTATACTGAATCCTGTTCCTGCAGTCAGTAACTCCCCAACTTTCAAGGGCCCTGTGCAGAGCCTCTGACATAGACTCATCTTTAGGGGTCTTGCCCCGATCATGGGATGACTGCTCTTAGTGACACCCAGAAGAGACATGGGCAGAGGATTCCACCAGGCCCCATGGGCTTAAAGGGTTTCACACACTCTTGGGCCTCTCTGCTCCTTTTGCAAGCCTTTTTTTATCACACAACCAAACAAACTTTTGAGTACCTCCAGTAGATGGTAGAAACATCTTATGGTCATGTTTATTTTGGCAGGTCCTCAAAGGAGTTTTATCCCTCAACAGTCTGCTCTCTGCAAGCAGGCAATCGGCACTCCAGAGACTGAGACTCCTTCAAAGTGCAGGGAACACTCTGTGCGTGCCAACCATATGTAGATGTTTCAGTGAGACCTTAGGAAGCAGTTGGCCCACTTTGGCTTCCATTTGAAAGCAGGACCAGATTGTCATCCCTCTGGACAAACCAATGAGGGAAGTTCCACCACAGTCAGAAGAAACTGTGAGAAGGGGGTGGACTGCGTTAGGGAGAAAGTCAGGCTCCAGAAGAAGACAGTAAAAGCACTAAAAAAGCCCATGTCTTTTTGTATAACTGAGAGGAATAAAAAAGTCTTTGGGCATTGTGAAAGCCTGCTATCAGTAGGCAGTTTTTGATAACCTTTCAATATTGATTAATCAGTTGCTGTGTTCATTTGAAACAAAGCCTATGGCTTGTTTAGGAAGTGACAGCATTGCAGCTTAGTAGTGTCCAAAATACCATATTACTATCAAGGCTAATTTAACACTGATGAGATCAATAGGTTTCCTAGGGCTAGGAGTAGATGAGAAACATGGCTCATTACATACTGCTGTAGTTCTCTATGCAAAGAGAAAAAACATGCAGTAGAGTGAGAGAAAAGGAACTTGGAAACTATGCAGTCCTGATAATCAGGCAGGTGCTTTTGGCTTGTTCCAGTGCGTCACCTGAAGTGACATCTCTGAAAAAGTGACAGAAAACTGGGAGAGGTTCCTTTCTATATCTGACTTTCTCAGGTGTGGCCTTTGACTGGAATGTCCTTTTTTGGCTATTGTCACTGCTTGCTCACTTTCCTTTTATTCACTTTCCTTCTCCAAAACATACAAAATGCAAGTTTTGCCTGCAAAGGTAAGTCTCTATGCAGTTCCATTATATTTGGTGATACTAACATAAAAGCACCACTTTTATACAGAACTGCTGAATATTGTCTGGATGTTGACTCCTGCTATGAAGCTTAGAGTTAAGACACAGCAAAGCACCTGGAGTCTTGAAAGAGGAAAGTGACTGCTCACACACTTCAGTGCAGCCAAGACCCTGCTGGCATGCCACACGTGTCTGTGCCATGCAAGGGGAAAGATGGAGATGCCAGAAAAAACAGGTGAAATCCTGGTCCCTTCTGGGAGTTAGCTATCTTTGGGTGGAAAGCATGGACCCACAAAGGCAGTGGCTCCATTCTTCTGTTCAAAGCATCAAATGAGGCGAAGAGAGATTTTGCAGTTTTAAAATGGAGAACCTCTTTTCGTATACCAGTTTAATAATTGAACTAGCCATCTATGCAGCAGACTAATAGAGTGCCCAGAAAGAATTTGGGAGCACTCAATCCCCTTTTCTCTCTGCCTAAAAGACTTAAGCTTCAGCTTGCAGCAGCATGTCCAGTCAACAGTGACAGCACCACCTTCATGCATGTCCTTTAGTCATGATTTTTTTTCTGAAAATGGCATCACTAGGGTACAACAGATGTGGAATGTCTTTTCCTGCTGTCTCCATGTTTAGTACTATCCAAGAAAACCCCATGTAGTCCTTATCTCCTCTTGCAATCACTAGATGCTGTGACATCTTGAAGGCTAAAATTTGGTTAAATTCTAGTACCTTTTGAGTTAGACCAGCAAAGATGATCAGAATGACAGCTTAGGTTTTCTGACCTTTCTCAAAGGATACAGGCACTTCCTGCACAGGTCCAAGGGTATGGTAAGTTGACTGAAAAGTGCTGAAGGATTACACATAGCCAGACTATTCCCTTCTGGGCTGCAGGTTCATACCCAGTCTGTCATTGCAGTGATAAAGATGGAACTTCAAATGGCCACAGAGTGATTTATTTGAGAAGTGTTTATTTATAAATTCCTATCTGGCACATACATCATGAACAATCATATTTCATGGTAGTGGGAAAGACACTGTGTGTAATTATCTTAAATAGGCAGTCATTTCCTCCATTTAGAGAAAAGATGAAGAATCAGGCCCTCCTTCCCAGAAGGGCTACTCCTTTCTATGGTAAGAAATGATGTAGTTCATTTAAGAATCTTCTTGTTTCAGAAAGCTAGCTGAGCAATGCATTTGGATCACTTCAATTGCTAAACACTAGCATGCAATGGTGGCATTTTCAGGGGGCATAATATACATATGTACCTTGTTAGAGATGCTTGGTTTGTCAATTTTTTAATCCATCCTGTTTAACCTCTCAGCAATGTCACACACAGACCTGGAGACTGGAATTGGTAATTTCAGGAGCCTTTCTAGCAAGTTAGACCTAGCAGGCAGGGATGGGCACAGTACCAAGACTTTGCCTCCCCAATGAATTCCTGTCTCACTACACCCACCAAAGCCTTTGGAGCTATACTGGAAGTTGCAGTGGTTCTTCCCATAGTTGTACAGTACCAAAGAAGCCTCACGATCTTTGAAGGTCTGGGGAAGAGCCCCACATCAGCACCAGAGAAGTTGCCCTCAGCTGAATTATCCAGGACTGACCAGATGCTGTGTGCCAGCCTCTGCTCCTAGTGATGCTGTCTCACCAGCTGTAAGCTCACAGGATCTCTGTCCACATGGGTCCCCTGTGTGAAAAGGGTCTCTGGCTCATTCCCACCATCCTGTGCCTGTGACTGCTCTTTGGGTCTTTCTTCCTAACAGCAGCCCCTTTTCAGGTCATAACCATAAATATAGAAGAGCAGGGTCCTAGAGACTCACAAGGCATTCTAAACTCTGCAGCCATGGCATAGTACCCTGAAAGAGAAAAAATGCCTGGAAAAAGTTAATGGTATATTGAATGTAGGGATGTATGCAGGGATATAAGGCCTCATCCTCTTACTTGTTTCCATGAAAGATAACTTTCAATCAAATAACACAGTCAAAGTTCAAACCAAAGAAAATGAGCTCAAATAAAAAATGAACAGAGCTCAGCTAAAACTAGAACCAATAGAGTAGCAAATTTAACAACCTGTTCATCTTAGTTTCATGTAATTGAGCCCAAATGATATTAAAGCAAAAGGAAAACTGGACTTATGGTTTGTTAATAATTACTCACATTCCAGTAACAAGCCTAGAGGAGTGTTCCTTAAATGCATGTTGTGTGTCAGCATTAGTACCCTACTCCAAGGAAGGGCAGCTGATGAACTCCAGCCATGAGAGAAGAATCAAATACAGATGAAATATTTAAAGGCTTTTGCAAATGCACTGGAAGTAGATATGTAAATTACAGGGGGAAAAAAAAGAAGAATCTCTAAAGTAAGGAGAACTTAATTCAGCAGCATCCTAGTTTAAGGGTTTTCAGTCACCTTTATTTTGGAGAGTTGCATAACAATGACATATCCAGTGCAGCAGCTTGTAAGCCCACATTTTTCAGTATGTTTTCGTGAAGCAAAAGGTAAATAACATTAAACAAGGATGCATTTCACTTATACAGTACAGTTTGTATGCTTTTGGTCTGTGAATAATTTCATCCATAGATTTTGAGACTCATTGTATCTTTATTGCAATTAGTAATACACAAAACTATGAAGCATTGTATCAAGCTCCAGAAGGATATTTCCCAGTTAATCAACAGTGATGTTCAATGGAACAAACCAAATAATAATGCATGAAATACGTAAGACTGATTAGGGAAAGAGAACATTTTATTTTTTTGAAAAAAACCTACGCATCTGTCTGAGATGATACTTCTTGTACAATACAATACAATGCCCTGCTTGTTTCTGTCTTCGGAGGATAGGAAGTTAATGCTGAATCATGGTGCAGGGGGAAGAATTACTTAAATTGTAGTAGAGTGAGGTTCCTCCCCACTTATTTTTTTTCCCCAGCGATGAGCTGGTCTTGGTGTTTAGTTAGGACCAAATCGAAGCTCTCTGAGGTTGGCAAGCCTCAGATTGATTCTTTGGAGGTTTCTGACAAGGATTAATTCTGCAATCTCATTAAGTCACTGGATGAGCCTTCTTTCCCTTTTGGAAGAATAACTGAAGCCTCAGTATATAGAGGCATGCTCAAAAGTAATTAAGTTACAAGCCCATAGCTGGAAGGCACTGCTCCCTAGCTGAGATGTAGAAACTGACCATGTTGGCTTTCAAAGCCCACTGGAACATAATGTACAATCAATTATTTAAATCAACAAGAGTCTTAATGGAACTGTTAGTGGAATACCAGATTTCAGCCATCTGTGACATGCAACATTTTGCATTGTGAATCACATTAAAATGGTGTGGTAAGTAAAACAGAAGTTGTGACACTAGATAATGAACAGCAAAGCATTTTACTTCACAGTACTAAACCCAAGGAAGATAGCTGGTTATCACACTCCATCTGAGGAAAACCAAACTTTTTTCAAGAAACTTTTTCAGAGTACTAATTCGATTGCATTGTGCTTATGCAAAAATACCCATACTGGGGCATCAATATTTTCATTGCACTGTGAATCACAACAATCAATCACTGTTTCTGCAGCGCAGCTTCTCTCTTTGAATGGTCTTTCAAGATCTCCTTTCTCTGCTTGCCATATACATTAAAGACAATTAAAAAATAATGTTGCAGAAACCATGTGGGTGCAGTTTCTTAAAACTGTTGCTCCATTAATTGCTGTGTTCCTTTTTGTCAGCTGGTCTCTGTGAAATTCAGTATATGCATGACTGATACAAAGAACATGCAGTTATTAAACAGAACTAGTCTTATCAAACCAAATTTCTATTACATTTGACTTTCAGTTTGCCAAAATTTTATGCAATGTTCATTTCAAAAGTCTTCACACTTCTGTAAATATTTTCACTTGAGGCGTGAGGATAAGTCACTGTTACTTATCATTTGAACAACTCTGCTTTTATAAGAACTTTGTTTATTTCTGCTTCATTTTGTTATACTGGATTTTTGTTTGCATATGGTAGGGGCTACCTCTAACAAGAGTGTTTTTCAGCATAGTTCTCAGATAAAATTCTGTCTCTATTATGAAACACTTCTGTGGCAACTTTATTAGCAGAAAATGTAATATCCAAATCCTGGGGGTAGGAAGCTCCCAGCAAAACGGCTGCTCTGATTTTACCCTGGGTGACAAGGTGGAAATGAACGAGAAACTAGATGTGGCATGTAATTTGGCTAAGTGAGACTGAAATGTTGAAGGTCACTGTTCCTAGGAAAGAGAGGTATAAGGTTGGCAGAGAAAAGTTGGAGAAATTAATATATTTTCTAAAGATATGCAGAGAGTTGGCCAGTCGATTGGCTGCTTGGAAAGATTACTTAAGCTGTTTGGGAGTTTGGGTCTATTTCCTGGGGACAAAAGACTTCATAATATGGGACCTGAACTTTACATTACAGTCTTGTAACTTACACTTTGACAAATTATATGTGTTTGATAAATTTTATTTTAATTAGAAGTAATAGTTTTTTTCTTTATACTTGTTTCAAGTACAACCAAGTCAGGCACCTTTTTGACATTTTCTAAGTGTTTGCAGCTCCTGTCTTGACTGCTCTCTTTTGTGGAGAGTTTTCTTTCCTATCTTGTCCAAAGGCATCAAACTCAGCTCATTGTTTCAAGCAAGCTAACACTGGATTGGAGGAAAAAAAGAGTGTTTTGTTTACATAAGATGCCAAAAGTCTGATGTGGGTAAATTTTTGATGGGTAGAGGCAATTATCAATAGTCTTGTCATTAGGGATTTCAGTAGAATCAGTTTATATATTAAATATTTATATTTAACTACTTCGGCGGGATTAAGTTATGGAATGAAATCCTACAGTTTCAGCATTGTTCAAACTGAACCTAGAAATGCTCTCTGACATACTTTTGTCCATTATGTCACATTTCTGTAGAAAGAATCCTTAAGTGAATCAACATTTGCTGTTGGAAAATAATATCTCATTTAAAAAAAAATAATCCAAGATATAGTTATTTCCATTTTTCTGTAGACACTTCAGACATCTGCAAAAACATCTGGAATCAAGGAGAACGAGGTGTTTTTGTGCCCAGACTGCTTCCAAATGGCCACAATGTAATTTAACTGTCTATTTTTACTGCATAGCCTCCATAATTTCTGAAAGAAGGTGTGCTCCCATCAAGCACCCATAGTCTACAAATCACAGAGCTTTGAAGCAGTAGTTTAGGTAAACTGGTATAATTTGTAGCTTCTAATTCTTTGTGGAAGGCTTAAAATCATACTGGAAGCAATCACAACAGGTTTGTGTATTACAGACAGCTAGAAAAGTTGTCAGAGTAAACCTTATTTGGGTTATGATGCCACTGGTGGTATTGTGCAAAGGTTTGCCGTGGGAAGGTTAGGTGGAAGTGTAAGAAAAAGTAATGTACTTCTCCAAAGCTTCTTGTGTTCCTAAGGAAGAATTAACATCACTTTTTTTCAGGTGCTGGATATAAACAATGAATCTGATATGATAGCCCACCTCAAATCACTGGCAATGTTGTCATTAACCAGGGTGGAGCTCATATTTAGAGTTTAAAACCTGTCAATCACTATCAAAATGCATTGCTCTTCTATCTGTCTTAGCTCACTAGTTGCACTGATTTCAACCTGTCAGGCTAATATTGCCCTAAAAACAGGGAGGTCCTGGACATGCCAAAGAGTGTCAGAAGTTCTGTGTCTTGATATCCAGCATGCCCAGGACCCTGAAAAGCTTGCCTTAAATGGAAAGAACCCTCTGTCTACAAAGTTTGAAAGGAAAGAGAAAAAAAAAATAAAATTACAGCAGGAAATACTGAAGATGCTTGGGCCTTGGATTTGGCAGTCCAATTTTATTGAACAAATCTGTGATTGCTGGTGCAGTGAGGCTAACAAATGCATTCATGCACTCTGCTCCTTTGTGGCCTGAAGGAGATTCCTGTTGCACAACGAAATGAAGGCTTCCATGTTTGAAAACATAACTGGGTCCACAAAACTGAGTTTCTGCCTTTCAAGAATCCATTCCACAGATTCAGCTCAATGGGAAGAGAGTATTGCACTCAGTGCTTCTGGAACCTGCTTTATTGTTTTCTTCTGGAAATAGCAAGGAGGTGCTTCTGCTTCTCTCCTCCATAATTTTTGTTACTTTCATTTCTTTCAGCCTTTCCTCAGTGCCACAGAATGAGTATGAATCAAGATATCAGTCTGTTGTGCTGATCAGAACAGAGGTGTTTTTCCCCACAGACTTGTCATTCTCCTCTATCTAACCAGTCAAGGATACAGTCTGCCTGTTCAAATTGCAAAACATAGAGCAATGGGTCAGGAACCATCTTAACTTTTTCTGACAGCACCCGGCATGATGGGTTGTGGTCTGTGAATTGGATTTAAGAATTTTCACGTAACAAACAGTGTACGTCAAGGATATTTGTCTGAAATAGGACAAATTTTAAAGAAAAACCAATCACAATAGCATCTTTTATTTGTCCATAACCGATGAAGAAATATTTCTATACAAATAATTTACCATAAGCATAAATTAATGTCTAACACTCTTGTCAGGGAGAGAAAACAAATTTGTATGAAGCACTCTGATGTATTTGTTAACTAACCCTTTTCCTACTTCATTTAATTAGAATTTCATATTTGGTAAAACGTATCATTTGTTTCTGACTGCTGTGCACCAAAAGAGGAGGGAGAGAGTAATTTTAGAATAAGCATTCACACCTGGTTTATATCTAGCTAAATATCCTACATCGATTTCATAGCTAGCTTGCAGAGTTGATTAAAAAAATAACGTTACACCATTTATCTGACTATTCAAAACAACTGGTGCCTATTTCCTTTGTGAGGAAGGAGATGGAAAAAGAGAAATGTAGGTCTAATTTATTTGACACTCTATTTTGCTTCACACATTGTTTCTCCATAGACCTTCTGTCATCTTTGTATTACTAAGAAAATAAACAGAGAATTATGGGTCATGTATTTTACTTCCTTCTCTAGACACTGTTATAGAAATGGAGGGAAAAGTTACAGGAAGGGTATGGACTCAGTAGTGCTGCTGTCTGTCTTTGTGAGACGGTGAGTAGAATGTGTATTAGTGCTCAGAGGTGTCCTCCCTTTGTGACACAATGTCATATTATCTTAAAACTGACTTTGACCAGCTGGGCAAGACCCCTGTGTGTGCTATCTTACTTTAAAAGAACTGAGTTCCCCCCCTGACCCGCCCCTGCATTTCATCCCTGTGATAAAACCATTCACTATAACAGACCATTTCATTTGATCATTGCTATTTGTAGCCGCAGGTTCCTTCCAAACATAATTATTAGCTTAAGATGTGTTATTCAGAAATAACTGCTACTTCTATCTCCCACTGCTTCCTGGTTCCCCTGAACTCTGCTTGACGGCAACTGAAACCCAGACCTCCTGGAAGAAGTGGAGGGAGACTCAGGACACCTCAGCAGACCATGTCTAAACCCATTACCATAACATTTCTTGTGCAGCATAAACACTCCTCACAACAGGATGTTTGAAGGCTATTGACAATCCAGTGAAGCAGGACACCTGTGAAGCCCATCTGCCATCCCCTGAAAGGTCAGGAGCAAAGTTGCCATCAGATGGACCAAGATTTTTGGGTAAAAATAGCAATGCAGGCTGTGATCTTTAGCAGCCCCAGCTGTCTTAATTGTCTCTTGTAGGTAAGTCAGTTGGGAAAGGATTAAGGACAACCTGTCTTGCAGGTAGCCCAGGGGAAGATCACAGAACATACCAAGTTGGAAGACACCCGCAAGAATCATCAAGTCCAATCCATAGTCCTGCACAGAACCAACCCCAGGACTCACACCAAGTGCCTGAGAGCTCTGTTCAAATACTTCTTAAGCTCTGTCAGGCTTGGGGCTATGACCACTTCCCTGGGGAGCCTGTTCAGTGCCCAAGCACCCCCTGGGTGAACAACCACTTTCTAATACCCAGCCCCTGACACAACTTCAGGCCGTTGCCTTGGATGTCATGAATGAAGATGCAAAATTATGAACAAAGTGAGGGCAGGGGACTTGGGATTGCACTCATTTCCTGAGAAATCTTTATCAGCTTTCCAGCACCAGATTGTACCACTTCATAGATGGTTAAATGGGTCTTGTAAATTTTTAAGGACTTGTTTGTGACCTTTATTATCAGTGTGATGCCTCTCCAGCCAAGGCACTTACTGTATCTTTCTCTGGATGCTATTTATATATCATCACCCTCTAACACGTTACCTGAGACTCATAAAATATTTACTTAGAATCAACCAAGTATATGCATTGCAACATAGGAATGGTGGCACAGGTCTCTGAAGGACTTTATCTACTTTACTTCAGGCTTCACATCTCAGATGCTCCACAGTGACATGAGAACATTTCCAGGGGAAAGGAAGCATCCTATAAATTCTCTTCACAGTCTTTCTGTGAGTTAAAAGGACACATTAGCAAGGTGAACAACAGTCTCTTCTCCCAAGACACAAACAACAGGACAAGGGAAAATGGTTCCAAGTTGCACCAAGGGAGGCTTAGGTTGGCTATTAGGAAAAAATATATAATAGGGGTAGTGAAGCACTGGAATGGTATGCCCAGAGAAGTGGTGGTGTCACCATCCCTGAAGGTACTTAAAAGACATGTAGGTATGGCACTTGGGGACATTTGGTAGTGTATTTGACAGTGCTGGGTTAACAGTTGGACTTGGTGATCTGAAAGGTTTTTCCAGCCTTAATGATTCTACTATTCTAAGGGCGCTCCAAATATCACACAGCAAGCACAGAACAAGAGCAGAAGGAGAGAGAAGAATTAATTTCACCTCTGAGTTAATTTCCCTTGGATTTTGGCATGGCCAGAGTAAAATGGGCATTCATGCAGGCCCATCAAGGGGCCAATCCACTCCCAAGTGCTGAATAACTCCTGAAGGAGCTCATTTGTTTTAATTGGTAATACTGGGAGCCTGGGCTCCTCACAGAGGAGACAAATTAGATACCCAAAGACAAATGAGGTGAGGAATCTGAGCCAAGGAGCCCGAGAACAAAAACTGTATCAAAAGTTGATGAAAAATTTAAAAAACATATGAGGCTTTTGTAAAAAGCTGTCCTTACAAATGGGTTCAGGGACTATGGAGTTAGACAGTAGAGATGGTAGTTTCTCTGTTTGAACCAGTTATCTGTCTGACAAGGCTTCTATGAGCCTTTTATCTCCCTTACCTCCCAGTCTCTAGAAGCCGCAGTACCCAGACCTCAAGTGAGGCACATACATTTCAAAGTCTGACTCTTTCATAAGGCATGTGAGCAGAAGAGTAGGCCTTAAGACACAGCATAATCTGAGAATCAGCTATTTTGGGGTCCTGGTTGTAGTTTTTCTGCAAAGCTCCTTTTACCAAACACCACCAGGAAAACTTTTCCAGTGTTGTTAACATATGCCTTTATTACATAGACTGGTCAGTAAATGCCAGAGATGACTACAACAGAAAAATATGCTGAAAACCTTTCCTTCAATTTAGGAACATTGAGAATATTTTGTCACCTGCCCCTTTCATGGTGGTGGAATAGACACACATTCACAACTGCGTATCTTTCCCCCCTTTTTTTGGTATCATTTATTGCATAAAGACTTCTCTTTTCAGAAGTGTTTACTGTGAGATTTTTAAATCCAAATTACCACTTTGCCAACATTTTGTTGCATATTCACAACCGATTGTGACATGATGCCAAATGCTGAATTAATTATTTGGTGAATATTTAGGGTGACACTTGAAGGAGTGTGATGAAAGTGGTGGCTCCAGACCCTATTTTAAGAACTCTTATTAGCAAGTGCTAGAAGTACCTCCAGATATGTTGACTCTGGATACTGTATGATACAACAAAAGGAAATGGAGCAGCCAAACATTACATTCCTGAATTTCTTTGTAAGATGTTAAAAAAGAGAACTATTATGGAGGGACCTGTCCTTTGCTAGCTTGCAATAAGTAAAAACTTTCTAAACTAGTTAGAAAAAAGGTAAATAACCTACTGGTACGTTTTTATACCAAGTCTGGAAATGTTTGATGAGAGATTCCACCTTTCAATCATGCACTTTCTCCTTTTTCTTTTCTTTTCTTTTTTTTCTTTTCTTTTCTTTTTTTTCTTTTCTTTTCTTTTCTTTTCTTTTCTTTTCTTTTCTTTTCTTTTCTTTTCTTTTCTTTTCTTTTCTTTTCTTTTCTTTTCTTTTCTTTTCTTTTCTCTTCTATGGGTTATTTCACATAAGTATTGCAATTACATCTTGCAAAACTTATTCAGTCTTCTAGTCCGAAGCCTTGCTAGTCCTGCATTCCATATAATAAAAGGCATTTCCTAGAGGATTCAAGTTTAGCTCACTATGGCACCAAGTATCCCAGAGAGAAGACCTTCCACCATTTCACACAGACATCTGTGTCTCAGTCTAACAGAACTTCTGTGATGTGCAGCTTAGTTTTTCTCACTCTTATTTCATCCCACTGCCTCTGGCTATAATCCTCCACACCTTTACAGAATCTCTTTTCAGACTTACCATCTTTATGTTGCCACTGTTCAAAACACAAAGTGTTGACTTCTACTTGTCCAAAGTGACATATATTTAAGACAAGAATTTCTGAATTAGGTAAGCTAAGGTAGGATTTTGAGGTAGGAAGCTGGTATGCTGACTATGTCTGCAGGTGTTGCTTGGATTTCAACACTTCAATGAACTCATCAGTCAGCCTTTAGTTATTAATAATTTTTAGGCAGCAACAACACTGTCGCCTTTCCCTCAACATCTAGGAACTCACACTATAAAAGTGGACATCAGAGACAAATATTCTACCCAGAGAGGCAGAGGATGAGGGCCACTATCATCACTTTCTTGAGTTTCTCTATGTATCAAAAACTTTTAGCTCTCTATGGAAGAGACTGACTCAATTTGAAATTACAACTCAATTACATACAGGAAAAAGTCTCTTTATCTGGTTGAACTGATACTTCCCTTCCAATGAATGTCATTTATAACAAGAAAACAAGAACGAAAAGCTACTAGCTACTATTCATTCATTTTCCCATTTTCAAGTTCTAATGAACTTTTGTTTAGCTTTCATGGGTGTCCCTCCTGCTTCTGAGGGTTTTCTGCTGTAGTCTGAAAGGGAGGGTCACAACAATACTTCTTCTTGTAATGTGGAGGTGCTCAAGGTAACTTCAGAAATATACACTAAGAATAATGTAATGCATTTATCCACACCTTAACTCCTCCATGAAAGAAAGAGGGTAAGACTTTAAGAATCAATTTTTCTTCTTTAAAATCTTGACATGTGAACACCTAGAAGTTAAAAAATGTGTAAAAATATATATAAAATCAAAGTTCAATCTTAGTGCAAACATATTTTGCCCTCTATGTAAATCTGGACAAGTTCCTCCTGGACTGAGGGGCAGACAGGCTGAGAAAGCAAAAGAAAAGGAACACTCAGCCAGAAGACAGCTATGAAGTTCCCAGCATTGAGTATTTTAAAAATAACACATCAGTTCCACTGACTTGAATCTAACAAAGCATAACTTAAAAAAATAGTTTAGTAGACTATAACTTTAAAGTTTTCAGCATCCCAGGAAGAAAGATGTTTAGAAACAATCTCACTAGCTTAGCTTGAAATCCCTCATCTGCAGACATCTGGAGTGTAAGTAGATATTTTTAAAAAGTCCGGAATTTGAAACTTCTGGTAAAAATACTCTTCAAAGGTGAAAACAGCAACTGTGAATGAATATGTAGAGATGAAATCCTGTCTGCAGCAACTAGCACTATTCCTTTAACAGTCACTAACAGTCACAAAGAAAATTTCAGGTTTGTTTGTGACTGGGGGGTAATATAAGATCCTCCACAAGTACAAAGAATGTCATTGATCAAGAAATAGGAAGAAAAACCAAATCCCAAGTCTTAAAAAGGAGTTGGCATTTTGCCAATATTTGATGAATCTCTGTAAAACTTTCCCTCTTAGCCTTTTACAGTGGCAAAAGAAAATGACAAATTGCTTTGCTCGGTGCTGTCCCTGTCAAAAAGTCCTCCCTGTTAAATAGCTGTTGTGATAAACTAGTCTAAAAGATTTCTTGCACTGCACCATGATGACAACATCCCTCCACCTAGCATGAGCCATGCTTCCTTCATATACTCTGATCTCCATGCTGGCTCTGGGCTGCAAACCCTACTAGAGAGCTTTAATGTAATCTTTTCTCCTTGCCATGTCTACTGGACCTTCTCTGTTCCTGTGACTTTTCAAGATGATGGATATATTAAATAACTGGTTAACTATCTGGCTGACGTTATACAAATACAGAAAGGGAGCAGGGAGAACATAATTTCCCAGGAAGCAGGCTGGGACACCATTATTAGCTCCACATTATTATGGGCAAGCAATAAGCACTTGTTGCTTAATAAAGCAGAGGCATATATTAACAGCTGCTACCAGAAGAGAGTACTGCTTGCAATAATCAGAAACAAGCTGTTGATGGGCTGTGTAATAGAATTACAAACCAGTAAAGAAAAACTAGCACTCTCTCTGACAGGTTGGTGTAGGTAGAGATGAGATAATTATGACCAAATAAATACCACAACAATAAAAATTCATAGGGAGGGCAGCAGCAGGCAGAGGCAGGCTGCAGTGCAGAACTAATGAGGAAAATTTTGCTAAAATTCTACTCTGTTTAGCTGCAAAATAGAGATTAATTTGCCTTGTTATAAGACACAGCTATTAAAAACCTCACAGGCCCACAGATACATTGCAGTGCAGAGATGGTGAAAAGAGATTTCCACGCCAGATTTGTATTCTTCTGTTACACATGATGCTTTTGCATATTATTTGGGAGGCTGAGTTAATCAATGATTAACGATCATTTATATAGTCTTCTAAGTTACTCTGCTTTCACAAAACTGATTAAGATGGGCTTGCTCTCTTCTTTTCTCCCTCTTGTCTCTTTCTGTCTCCTTCCAGACATATGACAATTAATGGACAAGTATTCTTTCCCCCACTCATGACAGTATCCAATTGCATTTTCAGGGAAGTGTAAAAATCGCATCAAACTGTCAACATCTTGAGGTCAACTTGTTGTTGAATCAGATCATTTATGTTTAGTTATTATCAGGTGTTCAAAAACTTTTCAGAAATATCAAATGAACATCATGGCAAGAGGGTCAGCTACACAGCATCTGTCGAATGAAGGATTGTACGTCAACATCATATCACCCGCCTAAGGCTTTGCCCTGTGACAGACCAGGCTGGCAAACCTTACCAGGCAGGCTACCAGAATCACAGGATAATTTAGGCTGGGAGGGATTCACTAAGCTCATCAGATCCAGCCTTCATTTAGAGCAGTGCTGGTTTCCACATTAACACAGGTGTTGTAGGTAGCAGTTATATATACAGGATCTCCCCTACGAGCTTCAGGTCAGCTGCATCTGCACCTGCACTTGGAGGATCCAATCCTGTGTCTCTTGTGTCTACCTATTCCTCTTGAAATCTCGGAGGTTTTCGGGTCCTCTTTCCTCACCCTTTTATTTTACTGCATACCTGGAGTAAGGTCCGCTTTTACTCTGGTAACATTGAGTCCAACTTTATGCCACCTTCTTTCAAACCTTTCTATGTATACTGGCCACAGCTATTATAAATGTTATTTCTACTCCATTCCTTTGTCTTTCTTTGGTGTGTTTCCCTTTTACTCTGTTTAGATAGAAAATGATTTGAAACAGAGTCTGTCACATCTACAAAACCTCTGTAAACTGTCATAGGATATCTTGGTGTCATCCAGCAAACCAATAATAATGAGGATAATGACTTCTTTCATAGCTGTCAAACTTACTTTGTCAAGAACTCAATTTTTAAAGATACAGAAAATGAAATGTTTTTCTTGACTTTCTGTCAAAAATGTGAAGTTTTAAGCAAATATGAATTTCATTTATTATAATTATTTTCACTCATTTATGTAATCAATTGGCAAATACATTAGAAATGAAAAAATCACATTAAGTGCCATGTTGTCAGTTTATAACTAGTTTCATACTGTTAAAATAGTGATTTATACAGTGTCTGCTGTAACTTTCACACTGTGTCTCACTAATGCCTGCAGTTAACAGCATTACCTTAATAGCATTGCCTGCTGATCCAGAACTTACTTTTTTTTCTCTTTGAAAGGTTTTTGTTCACATCAGTTTAAACAAAAATAAAATTAAATTTTATGAAAAAATAGATGTTTTTTACTTAACAATGTGTTTCTTTATAAGTATTTGTTTTTTTCTATAACCCACTGAGAATCCCTAAGCAGAGGCTGTTTTTCGGAGCATTTCATTGTAGGAGTATCTCTTTGGATTCATGAGTGTAATTTCACAGAGCTTCATGAGTTGTTTCCTATATAATTGAGAAAATAATAAGGTCTATAATATATACATAGAAAATAAGCTTGAGTTCATGAGTAAGGCTGTTTACTACACAGATTATCTGGCAGTCTTCACAGAATTATTTGAAAAGCTTGAAGAAAAAATTAGGAAAAACTGAAGTGCAAAGATTCTGTCTTCCTTAAGGATGATTTTGTACAAAAGCAGAACACATCTACCTAATAATTTAACATTCATCATTGTAAAAAATACTGAGAAATCATTTCAAACATATATGAACAATGGCTTATTACAGCAGACAAAAGCATATTTTCCTGTTTTCACATATCTGATCAGCCACAAAGCCTTTTACATAATAGTACATAGGTACATTTAATTCTTTCTTCTGCTGTGATTAGACCCAGGATCATCTCATTATACATCTGAGTGAAACCAGAAGAGGCTCTTCATTACAAAACTCACAGTTGAAACCTTATTTTTTGCCTCTTGTTTCCAAAAATATGTGGAAGCACAATATAGGAAACCTGGAAAACCTCTCTGCAGTACTCACAACAAAAAGGTGTGTGTTTGAA
This sequence comes from Pithys albifrons albifrons, assembly GCF_047495875.1. NCBI lineage: Eukaryota > Metazoa > Chordata > Aves > Passeriformes > Thamnophilidae > Pithys > Pithys albifrons. The sequence goes on from NC_092458.1 coordinate 25,180,022, forward strand.
TGAGTTACTTGATGATTTTTCACTTAGGAGCACTGTTACAGTTGTACATGGTACTTGTTTTAAGCCTTCAGCAAAGAGCATCACAGGCACACCAATTTCAGGATGACCAACTGAATGTTTTTATGAGTTATCTCCTCTGGCCTTAAAAGGCTTCTTTTGATTTCTGTGTTACTCAGGAGTAGTTCTCCCACAGTCATCCTTCTTCATTAGTTTTGTTGAGTGACTTGTCACATTAATGAACTTGGTTCTGTCCTTTCAAACCATTTAGGTGTCCATTTCTAGTCAGGCTTCAAGCCACTGCAACTTGAGAAAAATAAACTCTCTAGATACGAGGGTGAGGATTAGGTTTCATGGCTCCTAATTTGGTGAGGCACTGAAATTAGAGGTCCTGGATTAGTGATGGAGTGAGAGAGGTGAAAATGGAGAGAAGAGCCTTCCAAACAGTGTGTATCCTTCTTCACTATCTCTGGTATACAAAGCTAGTTCTAAATCATCATCAAATTAGTCACTGCCAGAAAGCATTGCCAGGCACTCAAATGAGTCTTGTTGTACTGACAGTCTGGGCTGAGTTCCTGAGCACAGCTCAGGTCACAGCATGGACAAATAATTATTCCTAAAGGGCAATTTGCATGCAACCACTGTATTTTGGGGAGTAAGGACATTAATAGTGGGTACTTGGGCTCTTCTATGCCATTTAACCTCAATGTTGAGAGTGGTCCTTAGTGTATTTATTTACTTGTTTATATATGGTTCAAATGAGATGTAATCAATAAATTGAATAGCATCACTTCCTTTTTCTTAGCCCAGCTCTTTGGTCAGTTAATGAAAATTGAGCAAGAACTCACAACTTGTTTTTCATTATTAATTTCTAAGCTGCTTGCCTAATTCTTTTATTTAAATTTTCCTTAGCATACTATGAGAACTGTATAAGTAATTCACTTCTTTGACCATAAACCAATCTAATGATTCCCGATACCATATTATTTAAAATGAGACCTGATCAAAGCTAGATTATGAACTCATATCTACTAACATGGAGAAACTCACTGAAAGATCCTCTTTGATTTCAGTGAGGCTGATAAGGGAACATTGGCCCATTAAAATAAAGAAATTTTCACTTATGATACTCTTATTAGAAGTTTTTGCAGCCCTTGCATATTAATATGACCAAGTGTTAAGCTATAGTTGAAATCGGCATTTTAATTAACACTATTTGTTTTAATATACTTACATGTAGTGTTTCACATAACCTCTGAAAAATGAACACTCTGTTCAAGAATTAAATCCAGTAACGTTAGATCTGCACGGAAACTAAATAAAACCAGTGCAAGCTAGAACATTATGTGCCTTTTAAAACATAGGCATGATATTAGAGCATTACTGGGTAAAATTTGAAACAGTCTATATACACACAACCAGGTAGGCAATTAAATTCTTTTATTTGCTATATGTCTAGAAAAGCTTCCACCACTTGTTTTTTAAGCCAACCAATTTTTTCAGTATTCCACATCCTTTTGAAACTGAATATGTTGAGCCTCATTAATCAATATTGACTCCTTTACCATTTATTGTGTTTACAAAAGCTCCTTTGGAAGCTCTCTCATGCTGTAGCAGAAGAATGGCTTCAGCCTTTAAATCTCTTCTTTATTAAGTTTTAAGAGTTGCATATTAATACATTATGAATTATGGTTCTAGATGACAACACGTATTGCTCTCCAGTTCAAAAACTAATTTATCAGCTATATGTAGCCACCTCTACAATCTTAATCCAGATGTGATCTGCAGTATATTTACTTGTCTTATAACTCACTTGTAAACGGACAGACTCACTTGTAATCTTGATCCAGCAGAAAAACTCAAAGTTACTGTAAAGGCAGTGGAAAGACTCTCCATATACTATTATACGCCCAATTTGTTCTAGATGAGAATGTTAGTGAACAAAAAGTGGCCCAGGTTCTTCTCAGATACTTGTTGCAAGATTGTTTCTTTCACTCTTAACATGCTCCAAATATTTGGATGTAATAAGTTTGTACCCTCCTTCTCAGAAATTTCTGTACTATGCTGTGCCTGTAGCTGGAAGAGATGATTTTTGCAAGAGCCTCTAATTAGCAGGTAGCACCTACCCCACCTTATGCTCTACAGGTTGAGCTCTATGACTGCCTAAAAAAAATTTCATTGTGATTACTAAAGGCTCATGCCCATACTTGTACTGCACTATTTAACTCTACCAAGGTCTTCAATCTGAATTTGTTCTAGCTCCATCTCTTTCTGGAAGTATTCTACTGTAACTTACCCAAACGGAATGTTTGTATAGCTAACAATGGTTCCTGTGACCACATAAGTCCGGGGAAGGGAAATACATGAAACAACTTCTTCAGCCCAGGGAAGCTGCTTTTCTTTTTCTTTCCATGCTCTGATTATCACTGCTTTCCTCCTCATGTCTTCAGCTGCTTTGTGCATTTGGGATGGATAGCTAATCAGTAACAAAGAAAAAGTTCTTTCAGGACATGTGCCACCTTTAGGAATTTGTTTTCATACCTACTGTAACTTTACATTTTCTAAAAAGCAGATATGTTTCAAAACAAAGACACACAGTTCAAATTTTCATTACATTTAGCTAGTGCCCAGCTAAACTAGTCCTGCTGTTAGCACAAACATATGCTAACATCTTTGCAGGATCCTAGAGAAGAAACCAGTGTGCTTGCACTACAAAATGTATCTCAATATTATATTATAGATTTAACTCAGTTTTGCAAATCTGTATTTCCTACTTTAGTTGCATCTAAGTAAGAAGTGTGGTAGATTGGGTGTGAGCAACAGCTTTCCAGCATTTCCTTACTCTTCCCCATAAAATTCTGTAATGACTGCAGAGTCTTTATCGAGAAAGGGAAAAAAATTGACTGCATTGCATAAAAAATAGGAGAAAATTTTGAAAAGGATTGCATGAGTCATGAGTCATTACTATACACAACTGTACACAGTTCCAATATGCCATTTCAAAATTACGATGTTCATGTTGGAAAATGCTCTTGGAAGTTGCAATAGAGGTAAATAGAGGGTCAATTTTATACACAATTTTTAAAGCAGATTGGTTTTCAAAGTAACATTTCATCCATAAAATATATGCTAGAGCTATACCAGTAATGTTCTGTTATGGTATGGATCTCTTGGCAGTACAGCACAGCACTTAGCTGGGAATGAAAGCTCTGTTTCATTTTATTCAACCAAAGGAACTGCAACAAAACCTCATTTAAGTACCAGGATCAGCCTGAAACCAAGTGTGCTTGATGTTCTTTCCATTCCTGTGAACAAAGGCTCTCTCAAGCAGCAGCGCTGAGATATAATCAGTGCCAGAAGAGCTTCACCTCCATTCTAAAGAAGGGCTACACTTGGAATTTCATCAGCTGGATCAATTTTCTTTCCTTGAGTTTGGGTGTAAGAGACCAAGAAGAAGGGTGACTCATTTATCTATTTCTGATTTTAACCATATCTAAATTTAATAATCACATGACTAAATAGAATCACTTTCCTTCATCATTAATAATGATGGAGGAAGTACATCCTTAATCATTATGATGGTATACACAAGATGCTGTTCTCTTATTTTAAAAGTAACAGAGCTGAATTCTCACATACAATAAGACAGTGCTGCAAATAGGTCTAATAAATGTGGCTTCATGTGAGTTTAAAGTGTCCCATGACAGATACATTGTTTTCTATAACTAGATAAATATCAAGTTTCCAGTATTATTTTTTTAATTTTAAAGTTAAATTTAAAGTTCCTTCTCTGTTTGAAAGTAAGAGACTCTTTCCCCAAGTAAAGGAAAAATAATGTCTGTTTAGAATTAACAAAACAGGAAAAGGAGATAATAAATGGGATACTATTATTTTGGTTTAAAGTTTTGGTCCTTTTTTATTACAGGATTATCTATCTAGAAAGGAGTTAAACCTATTTGTACACAGATAACATGTATTTGCCTCCCTTTTTCTTGTGATGCCATATGGCTCCCTTATGAACATTATGACTGCTGACACAGTGAGGGACTCAAAAATGGAACAGATGACTACTGGAAAATTAGAAAGTACTTGTAACTAATTACTGAGCTTCTGGTGTAGTTATACCACTGTAACATTCTCTCCACTCTCCTTCATCTCCAAAAAATCAAGACACATTAACAGGAGCTATAAGGTTTATGGGAGACAGGTTTATTCTGCTTACTGCAGAGTTGCTGTATAAAGAGAAGGCTGTAGAAATACATTACCATTGAGAGTGACTTTAGAAGTGTAAAAGGCTAAAACTATTATTTCATTGAATTGTATTCTTTGCATTTCTAATAACTCTGGTTTCCAGAAATGTCATGGGAGCCTGTCAATATTTTTTATTTTTTTAAATTCAGGACAAGGAAAATGGTTAATGAATTCAGTTGGTAATTGTTATCTCCTATGAGGAAGACAAACAGACACAAGTAAGAGTAAAATCATGATCCAGTAGCAGTAACCAAACATGTTAATAAAAAAATCTATTCTCTTAATTACCAAGAGTTGTGTAAAGATATTAAAATTAACTTGCCCTTTTATCTGCAGGTCTTGGTTAGTGATGGGAAGAGACAACAACAGGCTGTGGCATAGAATTATCCTTGGAAAGCTCCTAATTGCTCCCACCCTCTAGAAACAGGTAACCCAGGTAATGCAGAGGTAAAGACATAGGGTAAACTCTAAGCAAGGATACAGGGACACAACATTATATGGAGCACAGACAAAACAAGCTTTGCCCACAGCTTACATTAGAATGATCAGAGAGTTGATTTACAGAATTAAAAGATGGCTTGCTGTCATCAATTTCTAGCTCCTTGTCTGCATTCATAATAAATGGATTATGAAGTGTTCCTTCAGAAACAACTTTTTAAACCTGGGCTATTATTGAATAAGTTCACATGGGCACTTCCAAGAAGACAAGGATTTTACCACCTCCCTCAAAAGATGCTTGAAATCCAAGGAGTTTCTTAAGTCAGATCCTGCCACGTTCATAAACCTTATCCCTGTTATTGGAAGATGCAAACTCTTTCAGAGAGTTGCACTGGAAAACATGGCATCAGGTAGATGTAGTAGAGCCTGAGGACAGAGCACAGACAAACTAGAGGAGTGACAGTAGGCAGAACTAACAGTGATGCGTTGTAATCAATAGCCTTGGAAAGAGAAAACAGACATCCAGCATAGCTTTTAATTGTCAAAAACTACAGCTACTCTTATCAAAAATAAAATGTAGAAGGATTACTGCATCTATAGTAACCTCTGAAAGGCTTGCTTAGAGTATTTTTTTCTGCTACTGAATAATGCTGCAATAAAATCATCAGGCAGATAAGTAGACTGAAAGAAAACAGCTTTAAAAGGTTAATTATTTCAGTATCACATAGAGTAGCAAACACCAGAAAAATATTCACACTTGTTATTGAGACAATATGTGAGTGCTTTTGTTTACACTGTGGAAAATGAGTGGTTGAATTTATTGTATTCTATATAGATGCTATTTATATTCATCTTTCACTGAGTAGAACTATGTTCTGACATGCTTCCAGACATGCAGGATGTCAGTTCAGTGCTTCATGGTTGGGTTCCCACCCCCACTCCCTCCTCCCCCCCCTTTAGAAAGACTGAGTTTGAAAGCCTATTGTAAGACTTATAATTTTGCCTTGGATTTGTAAAAATAATGACATTTTCTTTTTCCTCTCTTGAGAGTTTTTAAAGATAAATTATTTGAATGGATATTACTGCTTTTATTTGTGCCATTTACTTGCTTTGCTCTGAATAATAAATAGGAACATTTTGAAACAAGCTTTCATACTTATATAGAATAATTGTATGGCAGCTCTTGTCTCCTTGTGGTGTCAAGGCTCTTGAGGCTCCTCTTGCTGGGCTGTCAATCCCTCTTCCCATCACACCTCTTTGGCCCAGTTCTCTCTGTCCATGGTCACCCGTAGCAAAACTCCTCACCTCCAGGGCAGCAAGGCTCCATTTTTCTTACACTGCTGAGGCCTACAGGACTTACAAGTGTGACTTCAGTCACATTCCATTCTCTGCCTTTGCCAAAACCTGGACAGCAGCAGCTAGATATCTGTTCTCACTGCAAAGATCAGCTTAAGTTTCCCATCATGAAGAACAATATTTAACCGAACAGTGCTTTTACAGCTTCAGAACATGCTCAAAGATGAAAGTTAAACTGAACCATTACAGGGAGGAGACCATGAAAGAGATTCAGTGAAACAGAGATACCCATTCTGCAGGAGGGTCACACTGCATGGAAGAGCAGGGAAAGATTGAGATGACATTAGAAGACTAAATGCTGGATCCAATCTCTGAAACAAGCTGTCTAATTTTAATCAGGTGGAGCAAGACTGAAAATGGAAGGACATCATGCAGTTAAGAGAAAGAAAAAGATCTATTAAAAAAAATCCAGGAAAAAAGTATGGTAGAGCAGAATAGTAATAGCACATGGTCATAAAAGACTAAAATGAAAACAGCTTCTTGAAAAGGATGTTTTACTTGCTCTTTTCAAGAGGATGACCACAGAGAGGATAGAAATTAACTGTACTTTAAAGCACTTCAACAGCCATACAGAAAATTTCCCAAAAGAATTTAGAGATCTTTGATGTGATTTATCATAGAATTTGAGGACTATAAAGTGTGCAGTTTCATAGTTGGATAATCTTATATAGTCGTCTCATGGATTACTTCTTGCTCCCTCCTGAAAGGGGTAATGTAGCTGTGACTACAATCTGAAAGCCTGAATAGATGTGAAATTCTTCCTCACAACGTCAGTGCAAAGCATTCACTTGTTTACCTTACTCCATATGCACTTCTCACTTCCAACAGCAGATTAAGAAGTCATCTTCATGTGCAGTCTTGCTCCATGTTTGAGGTACCTGAGCTACTTCAGAAGAAGCTGATGTACCTACATTGTCTATCTGACACAACGCCAGTCAGATACTGGCTGGAAGCAGTGAGTTCATGCTTACAGATAGTGTAATGCTGTCCTGCTTAAATAACTAATTCAGCTTCCCAGCAGCGCTGTAAGCTTGAATTTGGAAGCCTGTTTGTTTAAGGAACAGGAAAGTGCCATGCCTATGCAGCAGAGTGGGCACAGATGTCTCTCATTCCTCTGAACATTGATGTCTTCACTTCAGCTTGTGAGCACTGGTTAAGAGTTTGAGATTATCTAACCCAAACATAGTTTATCACACCAGGTTTGAGACATCTCAACTCTAGAGTTCTATTTCTGAATACATAGCTCTTTCTTGTAAGCTGAAAGAAAAAGACATCTGGAGACAATACTTCATCTGACCTGCTTCTGACAATATGGATGAGATGAATAGCAATTTGTAGGAGGTCTGCTTCTCTACAGGGATGATAAGAGAAGCACAGAGCACAGAGATCATATGTAGATCAGCCTTCAGATGCTTGAATTAGATAATGACTTGCCTCAAAATCCTATTTCTATCATCAATGAGTACCTCCAGAAGGTAATTCACCCCACAGCTTAGAAAGGTGGGGTTTTTCCTTTTTCCCCCAAAATGCTAAAACTATGTCCTCAAAACCAGGTTTAACATGGAAGCATCTGTTGGATATCTACAAAGAATTGAGATGACTCCAAGAGAAGTGATACATTACTTTTTTCCCTCTACACATTTATAGCAGGAATCTAAGACTTTTCTTTGTGTTTTTCTCAAGATTTCTACCTTTATAAAACTTGCATGTTCAAATTAACAGCTTTATGCTCTGTGAACAATGTGCAAGCTTTACTAAATATGAAGTGATTGTTACTTACTGCACACACCTATGTGGTTATAAACATAATGGCATAAGATCACTTTCCCTCCTTCATGTCTTCTTATCCACCCACACTTTAAAATATAATTCTGAAATACAGTGAATAGTATAACTATAACTTTAATCAAAAATATTCTCTGAGTGAGAAAAGAGACTGGAGCACTCTGAAGCTGAAAGATGGAAGGCAATAGTGAGAAAAGATATACACCTATGTCTCTAATGCAAGATGATGGGATAAAAATCCACTGTCATTTTGTGGATGGGTACCCAGGGAAGTCATGAAGCAGGAGAGAAGCCTTTCACCTACCTTGATTACTTTCTACCCAAATACAAAATTGTCAGGAAAGTGTTGATAGACTAAAGGAGTTTCAGAGAAAAAGAACTCAAGAGAGTGCTAAGGAGTTAAGTGCAGTGTAATAAAACAAGAGGAAACACAACAGTAGCAATCTGAGAAAGGAAGGTGTCATAAGCTGCATGAGAGATCCACCTGGTCTAGCATTAAGTGTCCTATCATGCTTGTTTTATCCTGGGGAATTCCACTCCTGAAAATTAGCATGAACAGGCAAAAAACCGAAAACAACATTCTTTCATAAGTTAGGACAACCCAAATCCCTCTCTGGGCTACAAGCTTCTGCTCTGTTATCTGCCGTCTAATGTGATTTCCTCTTGTAAATGAGGTAGCTGTTTTTATGACTTGCTTGTTTACTCCAGTGGAATGGACTTTGGGCTTTCTGCCCATTTTGATTTTCCAGTTTCTCTACATACATGGCAAGTGCATGAGCAGCTGGCTAACTTCTTCCTTGCTAAAAAATAGATAGCACATCTCCATCTTTTAATATCAATATGGTTAAAATCAGACTCTTGCCCATAAGGCACATACACAGCATGAACTATGATAGACAGGATGAAGTTTAGATATATTTCATGGTAGCAGACTAAGGCTCCAGATTTTCATCCAATGAAGAGCAGAAACGTTGAATAACCTGACATAAATTACCTTAGTAGGATGAAGTCAGTGCAATAGTCTGATGATCTAATTTGAAACCAATGCTTTTATTGATGAACTAAATATTATTTTGCATTTTTCAGTCAGGCTTTTTTTGTTTTCCCTAGAGTTAAAGAAGCTGGAGTGTTCTCCAGACTGAAAACTTGAAATTGACAATAGAGTGGGGTGGATAAGTATTAAAAGAAGGGAAGAATAAACAACCCACCTGGAAGGGAACTAAAAGTCAAGTTTCTAAGGATAATTTCTTGCTTCTTTCTACAGAACACAAATATTTCCCAAGCAGGACCCAGACTGGATGCCAGAAACACAGCCTGCAAATATTTACAAAAATGGATATGCATCTTAGCAATCTGAAGTCATTGACCTTTTTCTCAATACAGCAAATGGAGTGTCTACATAAGCAGTTAAGACTTAAGTATCTTAGGAGATATGCTTAGATTTAAATATGATTATTGGTGTCAAGGACTACCAAAGTCACTATAACACACTCATTTATATAAATGTCACATGTCGTGTTTATAGTAAGCTGTGAAATGAAGTCACATAAAACATGAGACCAGATTTTAGAAGTATTACTAACACAGAACTGATAAATAGCACTGGTGAGAATAAGAAAAAACTTGTTATAGAAAGGGATATCACAGCAACATAAGCATAAAAATGCTAATGAATGTAAAGGACCAAGAGAATAGATGCCTAGAGTAGGATTCATCTTGCTTTGTTGGCTAATTTTGACTTCTCTTAGTTCCTATTAGTGCTGACAGAGATCTAGTAAACAAGCTATAGTATATAGAGGATGTGGTGGCTGTTTCAGACTGCAATCAGTTTCTCTCTCCATTGACTGGTGTTCATTAGTTTGCTATTGAGTAGAGTGAGTCAGGCCAATTGCTCACATGTAGGCATTCAATTTGTAGCTAATCAAGGTAGGAGATGAATTTGGCCCCAGTTTGAGTTATATTGTACCTTATTTTTGAATGAATGGGAAAAAAAAAGGCAAAGACATGGGCTGACATAGTTAAATTATAGAAATAGTATGAGAGAATCAAAATATGAAAAAAACCCACTTGAAATTAACTATGCTGGTGGAAAATAAATATTCCTCTCCATTTGACAACTGTCTAGAATGCCAGTTCCATTTTACCCATCAATTTCAATGGAGATGTGATTATATCACTAGCTTAGCCATCAATTTTTTTATCCAATTTTACATTTATATAATGTGCACAATTGCATTTTATATAAATGTAATTAGATACTTTTATATTTTTTGTCATTGGCTATATTTTATTAAAATTAAAGTAGTACCACAACTTCATAAATCTCAGAAATTGTTCTTTGCTTTGATTTGCTTTTTTATACCTCTACCCATTAAGACTTTAGGCATTTTTTGTAGCTATTCAAAAAGGAAATAGACTCTTGAATGACTTAATAAAATGAAATCAATCATAATTGCACCATTCAGCTGAAGAATAGATGAGTATTATAAAGGCAACTTATCTTCTAAAGATAACATTTTCTTGGTGTAGCTTGAGATTTCAGAAACCAAATTCAGACCTCCTCAGGTGGCTGATAGATGGCCAATAATTTTCCTGCAAATTTTATGAATTGTAGGATCTCAGAGTGGTTTGAGTTGGAAGGGCCCTTGAAGATCACTTAGTTTCATCTGCTCTTCCATGAGCAGGGACACCTTCCACTAGACCAGGTTGCTGAAAGTCCCATCCAATCCAACCTTGAACATTTCCAGTGATGGGGCATCCACAACTTCTCTGCAGGTGCCACAACTTAAACTGGTTAAGGTTAATAAGACCAAATATTTTTGAATATATTACACCATATTTCATTTTTGTACTGCCTGTCATTTTTTGTTCTTCTGTCAGGGACAATTGTGTGTCTATGTATCAAACTCCGTATTTACGGGATGAGGACTACACATGAGATCAGGTCTACCTAATAAAAACCTCAGTATCTATCACCATTTCAACCTGTGTCTACGCAAATAATGAGATCCAAAAGGAACCAATTTGGAGAATGAGATACGTGGGATGGGGGATATGATATCCATACTATACATACTCTGTTCCATCCTCTGGCTCTAGCCTCGGCCTGGACTCAGTGATCATTACCAGCTGAAAAGCATTTGGTGCATTTAGGGAATACATCTTCCATTTAATTCATCTGAGAGAAACATACCTTGAGTGTTACAAGACTAGTCCATGAAACACAGTGAGAGGGACAGCCAGGAGATCAGCTTCCAAAGCACACTTCTGACTGAGCTAATATGCTAATATAGATATACTCACAGAAGAAGAGTGTTCACTCAGAACAAACATAGCCAGCAAACACCTTAACCTCTACAGATGCCATGGAGGGACTTTGTAGGTCATAGTTTTAAGCTCAGACATCACCTGTTGTCAGAGTCTGATTTAGGTAGCCTCCATTCATCAGGGGTAAGGTGGGAATGATGGTACATCTTCCTGCCCAAGGGAAATCATGAAGATGAGGAAAAAGACTGTGAAGTTCTTAAGATGCTATGGTGGTGGTAAAATAGTTAGACCATCTTTTCTAACACTACAGAAAATGCTTCATTAATAATTTTTAAAAACCTGTCCAATAAAACATTCCAGTGCTAATAAACTAGTTAAAAAAAAAAGGCCAAGGTGTAAATTACCCAGGGTCAGGAAAGCCATACACAAGGAAGCAGAGGAAGGTTTGCCATGTTGTAGAGCACAGGGAAGAGCTGTGATCTCCATCAGCACTGCTGGTGGCATGAGGGAGCAGCTTCAGGCCACATGGACATGTGAGGCTGTGCCATGGCTCTGCTGTGCCTGCTGAGGCAACCATCCTCTTGGTAGATCTGGAAGCCCCACCTATACATGTTAATAGTTGCCCACTGTGGTAGACATGAGGCCATAGTGCAGAAAACTCTTTACTTAGGCATCGCAAGAAGTGTGTTTTCTGAAAAATGTCAGTAAGGTTTAAATGTAGAAATTAAATTTCAAATTCACGTTCTCCCAAATGGTTGATTAACAGAGAAGTATGGGATCAAGCCTTAGCTAACTATTGTAACAGTTTCAACAGCTTACATAAGAACCAGTGACCCAGACAATATTTTACAAGTTCAGTGAATAATGAGACATTTTAGAGAGTTTCCTTGAAGATGATTTATCAGCAGCAAGAAAGATTTAATTCCTTGATTTATCAAAATTATATTCACAGATCATACAATTCAAAAACTTAATTTTGCTGGAATAATTTCTTTTACTGAGATATTTTGGTGAGCAATGTGCCCTTCACTCCGAGATTAAAACAGACAACCTCTCTGTTAATTTAAATTTACCATACTCATTTACTAGGCTATCACTTGTTTTCATTTTTCTAGACAAGCAGCTACTGTTCACCAGCCCATGCACTTGAACTGCAGATTTTGCCTGCATGAAACTCATAATTCAAACCACAACAGCATGCAAGAGCCCATTTAGAAAATTATGCCCATCAGGAGGAGATTCATTTCTCTGCATGAATTTTTTTGCAACACACTACTCTTCATAATTTGTAGTGCAACTACTCTCATTTACTGGCACTACAGGTACACCTTTTTGTGTTCATTTTTCACTGTAGATGATTAAGGAAGAAAAAAATTCCCTCAATGACAAGTCATCTGTTCAATATTTGTCATGTTTCCTAGTGCTTCAGTTACAGCTTTTTCAGTCTGAGTCAGCTTGGCTATGGTATTAATGAGAAAACTAAGCATCATCAACCCTAGATCTCGAAAAGATCATCAGACTGACATTTGGATGGGGATAAAGACTATGATCTACAACTGGATGTGACCAAACAAGTACCATATCTTTATGGCACATAACCTGCATAAAATAAATGCAAAAGCACATACGTTTGCAAGAGTGAGACTTCACTACCAAAGATCTTGTCCATCTTCCTGGACTCCTTAAACAGGCGTATTTAAAGATTTTGTGCAGGCTGATGTAGTCACGTTTCTTCAGTCTTTATATGTAAAGATTCCATGTTTGAAAATAATTACCATGTCCAAGAAAGAACTTTACCTTGTGTTTTGTTCCAAGAAAAATAAAACAAAAAACACTCCCAATAACATAAAAAAACCCACAAAGACAAAAAACCCCTCAACAACAACAACAAAACAAAACAAAGAATATGGAACTAAATAAATAGTCTTTAAAACTAATTTCTAGTAACTTACTCAAGTGGTGCCATGGAGGATCAAAAATCCATATTCAAATGGCACACCAGAATGCAGGGAATTATCAAGTTATTCACAAGCACTGAAATTAGGGTGCTTCACTGTTAAGTGCATTTCTAGAAGCTTCAGGAAAGACAAAGTCTCAGGATGATGAGGAAAAAAGGAAGCCACTTCTTTCTCTTTAGGTCTTCTAACCAAAATATAAGCAAGTATTTAAACCTTCTTTTGATCCAGTTTTTGTGAGTGCTTACAATAAGGCAGCAAATATCTATTCACACATTCTCATTGCATAAAGGTAGAACTCTTGAGATGTACCAGTATAAAAAATAATTACAGCTGGACAAGTATCAGTAAATGAGAATTGGCACCTTAAATAGATATTGGCACAGCTATATTGTCAAGTTATAATCACATGGAGGAAAAAAAGTAATATCTCGTGAATAGATCATGTTCCTCCCATCCCAGACACTTGCTGCTGGAAGTCTATGTTAATTTGATGCCACTCTCTCTTGAAAACGACAGAGGTTCCAGGTATGTGCAATTACACAAGTAAGAGAAGGAAAACCATAAAAAGAAACTCGATGTAGGATAAATGTAGACTAAGGAAAAGATAATGCAAACTGCATATCAAGTTTTCTCAAAGCTTATTTGGACACTTCATTTAAAGCAGAAGTTTCATTGAATCGTGTATAATTTGCACATTCTCTTTATGTATTTTTTTTCCTCATAGCAGAAAGGAAATTGTAATCATAGCAGCAAATTACTTTGTAAGTAGTCACATTTGAGGCTAAGTCACAGGTTATGTGAAGATTTGAGGGAAGCATGGGAAAATCCATTGGGATACATGTGGCTTGCCAAAGCCCTGCTAACTGGCTTTGAGACGTAGTGACATGCTGGTGCATGTGCAGCCACAGTGAGTTTGGGACCTGAGCTGACATCTCTATGCATTGTGCTGTGCATACTCGAATCCATGGAGAGGCTCAGGAAATTACAAGCAGACGCAACAACACAGCTTTGATAGTTTTCCACACACCATAGCTACGATTCCTGATGGAGCTTTGAACAAGTTTAGACAAACTGGCAGCAACAAAGGATGAGATTTAGTTGCCTTCCTACCTTGACATGCCTGGCCCCCAGCAGGCCATTTTCCATATCCTAATGTGGCTGTGACATCTGTGCAGGACTGGCAAATCTGACATAGAAGATGCTTTGCCTTTAGAGTGGCAGCTGTAGGACAAGGGGGTTATTCTGTGGCTCCTAAGTGGCACTAAAGACCTAAGACTAGGTTCTGGAATCCTTCCCAAAGTATCCAAGTGCTTCAGAGTAGTGACTTGTTTTGAAATATATCTCAGAGCTAGCAGGAGAATTGGAGAAATAAAAGCACTATTAGGGTGCACTTTTTGTCTTGCAATTTTGTACTTCTGTCATTATCATAATTCTGGGAAATGACTACTTTTAAGAACGTGTTGTTTCGTCCTTTTAAACTTGTCTTCTTCAGTACAAGACAGGTCTTATTTTAAAATGCTGAGGAACAGAAAAACAGCATTAATAAAGGCTATCTTATGATGATTTGTGTTTTCTTTTGTCACCTGTCCCTCATTAATCTTGTACTATTCTCTTCATTGTTACAAATAATCTATGGAAGATTTGAAAAATCTCACTGTATATTTTAGCCTGGGACCCAATGCACAGAACATTGTTGAGCAAGGTACTGAACTTGGGTTTTATGATTCATAATTAGTTGGTAACTACTAGACTATGGTAAAAAAGGCGATATGTAGCCCCTGCCACTGAAAGCATTGTGTCTTGCCCAGTTCCTTAGAAAACTTCTGGTAGCATCCTGCTCTTAAAAAGAAATTAGGGCCCTGGGCTCTATATGAACAGAGCTCAATAAACCTTTTCTAGGGTGTAAAATGTGAAGTTTAGACAAGTACATCTGCTCAAAGGGTCTCCAAAAGTTTGTAATCTCAAGTACCGAGCTCCTTCACAAGCTCAGTCAGGATCGTTTGCTGACTGCATAGTCTGATAACAGGAGCCCAAGGAGTGAATATAATATGCAGTTGTACCTCCCTTTCATATACTTATTATCTTTACTGGACTGACTTCAAATCCTCAGCAAGGGTCGGTCTTGTACCCATTAAAATGAATGAAAGTTTTCCCACTGAAATCAATATAATGAGAATTAAAGTCATTCTCATTAAGTAAAATTCCCATAGATTTAAGAGCCCATCATTTTATACTGACTGCTTATCAGTCAATATAAATAATGGACCTCATTATGAAAAAAAGCTGCATTGAGCTTTGCATTTTCAAAGCATAGTTTAAATATGAACCAATTAACTTCAAAGTTTTTACCTGATGCAGTGACAAATCGTGATGACAAACATGCTAGTGCTAGTTATGAATCTCACTAAGCCAGTCTCCGTGCCTTGGAGTTAAGTCTATAAAAAAGTTTTGAAAGAATGGAAGTCCTACAGTCATGATTTATAGGGAACATGAATCATTTATACAAAGAAAAATAATGAAAGGATTTTACTCAGAAAAGTATGTACCTTTATGTACCTTGATGTAAAAGCACCAGTAAGTTTATAAGCTGTGAAAAGAAGAGAATGGGATGGTCTCTAAGGACATAAAAGAAGATTTTTCTTACTCTCCCATGGCTGTCAAAAATTTTATGACTGATACTTTGTAAGAAAAAAAAAGAAGGAATCTACAGTTTTCTTCTGATTTTACTTTTTTTTTCCCTATTGATTTTGAAAATTTTATTTCAAGTGTAAAATATCTTGTGTAAAATGTTGAATCTTTTGTTTGCCCACATCCTCAAAATATCACCTTCTTTAATGTGGAATGAGCATCCCTAATCATTCTTTTCTCAAAGTTTTGAAAGGTAGATTAGCAATAAGTTAACATCAGCGAATTGAGAAAACAAAACTGAGATAACTAGGATCAGGCAGACATTTCTGAAAACAAAATGACACAGCCTTCTCAAAAAATTAGTCAAAATCCTTGCTCCTTGCTCCTAAAATCATATGACTAAGAACTAAATGGTCCTTAAACTCTGACAGGCTTGGTGCTGTGACCAGTTCCCTGGGGAGACTGTTCCAGCAACCAGCTTCCCTCTCAGTGAATAAGCTTTGCTAATGTCCAGTCTGAACTTCTCCTGATGCAGCTTTATACCATTTCCATGTCTCCTGTCACTGGTCATCACAGAGAGGAAATCAGTCCCTCCCCCTCCACTGACCACCTGAAGGAAGTTGTAGACTGTGATGAGGTCACCCCTCAGTCTTCTCTTCTAAGTTTAGCAAACTAAGTGACCTTGGCCAGCAATGCTGTGCTGCCCAGCTCAGCTGGATGAAGGCTGACCACATACTGCTCCGCGTTAGCAGTACAGTCAGTCACCAGGCTGAGGCAAGTGATCCTTCCCTTCCCTTCAATACCTGTGGCACCACATCTGAAGAACTTTCTTCAGTTTGATGCTCCACTGTGCAAGAAAGACTCTTGCATATGGAGACAAATGCAGTGGAGACCATCAAGATGTTCAGAGGCTGGAGCACTAAACAAATGAGAAGAAACTGAGGAAGAGAGATTGGTTCAACCTGGAAAAGAGATGTTTCATGGGAACTTATTGCTGTTTTTACCAACTTACTAAGAAGGTGGAGGAGAAGTTGCCCAGAGATGTTGAATTTCAATCCCTGGTGACATTCAAACTACACCGGGACATAACCCTGAGCAATATGTCTTGACTGGATGTCCTTTGAGTGGGTTATTGGACAAGATGACCACCAAGGGTGCCTTCCAGCCTAAATTATTCTGTGATGCTATGAAAAGAGGGAAGAAAAATGGAAAGTTCTGGAGCACATCCTTCCACTGAGAATATCACTCATATCAGTGAATTGGACACAAATGGCAGTTAAGTTACTGAGTTACAGTCCTACTAACTAATTTCCCTTACTTTTAGTGTGCATCCACTTCTGTGACAATTTGAATTCTCTGGTGAAAAAACAGCTTGCAATGACAACTAATTGCAGTGCTACTGTGCTTCTAGCATTAATTTCTTTTATTTTTCCCCCTCCACTTTGCTTCCTCTCATTTTCTCTGTGTGCATTCGTTTTTGCAAAAACAAACAGGTTTGCCAAGGTATGATTTTCAGGTTTTGATCTCTCTCATCCAGCAACTTAAAGACCCAAATAAGCTGCAAAATGGCAAATGGACCTAACAAAGAAAGGCTTACATGTAACGAGATAAGGCAAACAAGAAGAAACACAGGTATTATTACAGTGATAAGTTCTGAATGGTACCCACAAAAGCAGACTGACAAATAGAGCATGTTCTTATTCCCTTGAAAAGGAACAATTACTTTATATTGAACAGAACAATCTAAAAATAATGAGGACTCCTTTAATTTTATATTTCAATATGGCTTAAAAAAAGGTGCGACACAGAAAACCTGGAGTCTTTTCTGTCCTTAACTTATAGCTGGTAAAGTCATTACCACAAATATCTTAATCTTTCTAAATTATCATTGTCTTCTTAATATTCCTTTGCATAATACACTATCAAAATTGAAATTCAAGTGTAAAATTTTTAGCCATGAACCACTTTTCTGCTGAATGTCACAATCTGCAGTATGTATTCACCATTTTCCTGTTTCTTTCTCTCTTACAGATGTGCAGGTGAACTGTAGTAATTATTACCTTGCAAACAGTGATGTTTTTCTACTTGAAAAAAATCTTTTACCCCTCAGCTTTCCAAAGAGAAACTGAAAATTCTTTGTAAATTAATATTTGACTGAGTTCCCTGAATAGCTTCAGATAATTTAGAGACAGGAGGTTTCACTAGTCTTGGAGACAAGGCTGTTCTATCCCATCCCTTAGTCCCCAAATTAAATAATACAGTCTGTATTTAACTAAACTACTTCTTTGAAACAGAAGGAGGTTGATCTGCAGGTCTTTTGGCAATTTCATCTCACTACTAAAGTTTAGACATGACTTCTTACTTAAATGTGTCTGATACCACTTTTCACCTTCTAATACTTGTTACTCTCTATTAGATTAAGAAATATTTCAAATAACATTTTTCTTCCTGATTGTGTCTTAAATATTACAATCAAATCACCTTTTTATCTCCTTTATGGCAATTTTTTTGTTCTGTATCACATTACCGTGCACCTTTTTCTTTCCAAAATCTCAGCCTAGCAGCCCTTTCTTTTTCAGTCTCTTGAATGTATTTGTGTCCAGCCTTCTCCATTTTCTAATTGCATTTCACACCAGAAGAGAAGAGTTTTTTTGGTCTTACATTCATTACCAAGAAGACTGCCTCCATATTCTTGTTCATTTCTTTTTATGTATGTGGTATGAAGATCACATCAATCCTTCACTCACAATGTTGCACAGTGATACTGCCTTTACTCTTCCTGAAGTCTTCTGAGAATACTTACTTTCAACAGTGTATAATGTAAATCATAAATATATATAAAATTATACTCATTTTCTCAATAGTCTATGACATCTACAGAATATATTGACAGTGATGTTATACTTGCTTCCAACTGAAGCCTGAAAATTTGAGTGTATGTTGTTCAGAAGCAATGCCTGAAGAATCACTGAGTAGCTGGAACTGCCCTCCTTTCCTATCAAATGTCACCAGGTTATGTCCACAGGTACCGAGTACCCTAGAGAAGTAATGAATTTACCTTTACTCTTGAGAAGGAGGTCTTGAAGAGTTACCTTATCTTGTGTGCAATATCTTTGGACATGAAATGTAATCCTTGTCTTTTATATACAATTGTTAATATTCATCTCCAAATTGAAGCTTCTCATGAAGTTCTTAGGATTTCTTTCCAAGCATTGCAAAAGGCATTCAATCTCATTTCTGATTTATATACTGTGCTGCTACTATGAAACAAGAGCCTATCAATTTACAAGCTTCACATCCCTGTGTAGGCAACAAAAATAACTGGCTCTGTTTTAAAAGGTGGTGACTTTTTCAGTGTTTAACCTAGTGATTGGTGTAAGATACACATCTTCTAAAGGACAGAGATAAAGAAATCCACAATAGTAAATTTAGTGCTAGGAGAACAGACTTTTTTTCTCAGCAATGTCACTGAGACTTCTGTTACTTATTTGTGTGCTATCCAGGGACCGTAGTGAGTGGATTAGTCTGAACATTGCTTACATTCCTCCAGGGTTCAAGTCGACCTTGCTCACCTCTGGAGCACCACTGAGATTTTCTTTTTATCTGTTAAATCTTCTGTTCATTCCTACCACCACGGTGCTGATTTATGTGAGATGCAGTGAGTTGACATTGTGGGTTAGAGTCATCTCACCACTCTGTTTAAAGCCTGCAGTGTTGATATCCACACGTGACCATGTCTTCCTAGTCTCAGTTTAGAGTCACTGAACTTGGTTCCCCTGACTTATTTTAAACATCCACAATAAGATGAATTAAATCACACATAGAAAAGCCTGCATCTTTCTGTGGATACTAAGTCCAGGACATAAAATTCTACAGCGTAAATCTGGACATCTGGTCAGGTGAGCCCCACACAGCACGCCTAAGTCTAATTGGTGCTGCCTGCAAGGCTTCTGCCAGTCCCGTGTCCTCAGTGATAATGGGAATGACAGGAAGAAAAACACAGAAAGGACTGATTTGCTTTTAAATACTAACTAAATACAGCAGTGAGTCAAAACAAACCAGTACAAATGCATTCTCAGTGGAAAATTAAAACTATTGTAAGTCATAGCAAAAGTTCTCTCAGCTACTGAGAAGCTGTTCAGTTTTCAGTTTCAATTTAGAGGCAGTATTTTCAGCTGCAAATTTTGTTTCAAGTAAAATTGTGGTCTCATTTTCTGTTCAGAATAGAAATAAAGGAGGCTTTCTACTGATTTATTTAAATGTTAACATTTAAAATCCAAATTCTCTATCTATGCAAAATGACTTTTATGTATTTCCAAAATGTCTCTGAAATAATTCAGAAGGCAGAAATGCAGCCAAAACAGACTATTCAAGTGTGAATTATTCAATTTCGTTCTAGGCAAAAAAAGCCTTTGTAAAACAATAGGTATCAGTGAAAAAAGCACATTGCCAGCATTTATTATTGCATAATCATTGAATCTTCAAACATTTGTATTGCTCAGAAGGAAAAGGTAAGTTATGCTATCAGGCATGGTCTGGCTCATATAGGCCCTGTTTTCCATGCCAAATGGGCTGTAGAACAACAGCAGGTAAGACAAAAATGTGAGAATAAAATATTCATGTGTGCATGGCGTGTGTGTTGTCTAACACCCTCCCTCACTGTATAGAGGGCATAGTCCTCAAGAGAAAAAGGAGTGTTGGATTCAATAACAGTAAGGGAGTTACATGGACAACAAGTCAACTTGAGAATTAGTGTAAAAGAACTATCATAGAAGAGAGTGCATGGGGTGGGAACAGAACACTGGTGAAAACCTTGGTGGCCTGTGGCCCCACAGCCTCTGCCCAGATAGCCTCCCTTGGGGGACAGGGATACAGACAGCACTCAGAGGGGGTGGCTGTGTGGGTGCAGTGCAGAGGGATCCACACCTCAGGGTATGCCAGTGGACCCGTGGGGGTTTCCTCACCATCATGAAGATCTGTGGAGTGTTGGAATCAATGGGGGTGACATGTAGTGAGAGTAGCCACATCTCTCATGTCCATATGCATGTGAGATAGAACTTCTTGAGAACAGCTATGGAAAGGCAATTTTAGAAATTTGCAAGTCTTTAGTGACATTTTATAACTGTCTAGTATTTTGTTTTATCTGTTACATTACAAATATTGCCTCTACATATATGGTTCATGAATTATGAGTCAATGATCTGTCAATAATAATAACTAAACCAATAAACTTTATTAACAAATAATAATTAATATTAACAAATATTAATAATTATTAATAAACTACTAATAAACTGTTATAATTCTGATCTGGTTCAAACCATGGAAAATGGTGTTGACAGTTTTTCCTGGTGGTATCCGGAAGGTATGCAAGCAAACACTTCAATCTATACTGTCATCCCCACAATGTCTTTGTAAGCTGTTCCAAAATAACACTCAGCTTCACAGTAAAGTAGTTCCTTAAAAAAAAAAAAAAATTGCAAATCTAGACTGACTGAAATGAACCTGGGAATCTCCTGGACTAGGGAGGCTGGGAACAGCAAAGCTATATCTACAAAAGGAGAGGGGCAGTCTTGGTCTTGCAACTGCTGTAACAGAAATGCTTATGGGAGAAGAATAAAGAAACAGAGAAGTGAGCAACTACTTATATTTGGCTGACTAAGTGCAGGGATCAGTTACTAATTACTGTGCTCATTAGGTAGGTATTGTGGGTTCAGGGACTGTTCACCAGCTCCTCTGCTATGAAAGATTGGAGCTTTCTTTCAGGCTCTGATTGAAGAAGAGGGACAACATGAGAAGCATCGTACTGGCAGTCTCAAAAAAAGTCTCCTTAAACAGCTCCTACATAGTCTTGGAGGTTAGATCTGTCAGAAAAGGGCCAGACAATACAAAAGGCTTTCCCTCTGAAAATTACAATTATATAATACTGAGCTTCTCCTCTGCAATAACTTGCCTGTAATTACACACACACATATATATACATACATATAGATATACATACATAAATACATACATATCTATCTATGTGTGTGTGTATGCATTCTACTAGTGAAAGCATAACTATTTACCAGAACAGGCTGTTGCTGGTTAATATATCTGTGAGCTACTGTACTAGCTGCTGGCTCTGCACTTAAATCCATTATAGATATGTGGAGGACAAGGTGAGTCCTGCTGTTATTAAGTTTTTCTTTCAAAGTAATTACTGTCACAAAAGAAATGGGGAAAAAAAAGAATATGAAAAAAACTAGAAGTAGTATGTTAAAGCAGTCTTTTTGGTGCTTTACTGAAAGTGAGAGAAATTCTGCTTGTGGTTGATTCAGCCCAGACTAATGCTGCAACTGTACAGAAGCTCCAGAAATACTCTGTGCCTGGGTTGTCCCTATCCTAAATATGCATCAGTCCTCCAAACCAGGGTCTTCTAATTCAGCAAAAAACTTTCATCAGCCACTTTCTGATGCTTTTGTAGATCATTTTCATGGCAAGGTCACAGTTTGTACAGCCATAATGACTTTGTGATATCAGACTAGGCTTGGTGGAAGGAGTCATACAAGGTGCCACCAAGTGTGTCTGGGCAGAAATACTTCCTGGAGTCCTTGGGAATCTGTGCAATGCCTGTTTGTACTAAATACTCCCTGGAAAACCAACAGAGAAGCACAACACAGAAAGATAGAGTTACCTTCCTTCAGTCATTTGTAAATATGCCCTTGCATGCTTGCACTTCCAGGAGCTGCAGCCCACTGTTTTTCTTTGTGAACACTGTCTAATGCAGAGCTGTTTAAGGAGACTTTTTTTGAGACTGCCAGTACGATGCTTCTCATGATGTCCCTCTTCTTCAATCAGAGCCTGAAAGAAAACTCCAGTCTTTCATAGCAGAGGAGCTGGTGAACAGTCCCTGAACCCACATACCTACCTAACGAGCACAGTAATTAGTAACTGATCCCTGCACTTAGTCAGCCAAATATAAGTAGTTGCTCACTTCTCTGTTACTTTATTCTTCTCCCATAAGCATTTCTGTTACAGCAGTTGCAAGACCAAGACTGCCCCTCTCCTTTTGTAGATATAGCTTTGCTGTTCCCAGCCTCCCTAGTCCAGGAGATTCCTAGGTTCATTTCAGTCAGTCTAGATTTCATTATAACACGACATCATCTGTGTTGTCTAGGTTTGATTAGTGTCATTCAGAGTAAAAATTTATGGGTTTGACTCTAGGTGTTCCCAGTGGGAAGAGGAGACTTCCAGCTCCAGGCAGCACATAGACTGTACAAGCACAGCACACCAGTTTCTGTTCTGATGCAAACCAGCAAACTCTGCTGGTATCAGTGCAAACTGATTTGGCAGAAATATACTGATACCACTGCACAATTTGTAGCAACATTTGCTTTTGTGACTGCCTAGGTTTTCAGTTACAGGTAAATTTTGGAGATGATGAAATCCTAACTTTCAAATTAGAGAGAAGAGTATGACTTTGGGGAAGGTTGTTGAGCTACATATCTACACCATGGAGAGCAGGAGAGGGACAAAGACATGCAGACTGGAGCACTGAGGCCCAGTTGCAGGGTGGTTGTGCACCAAGAGGTGCTTAGTATTCAGATACTAAACTACAAAGCTGCTGGGCTCATCAGGGGAGATTAGGATGTCCAAACGCAACAATCCAGAGAATTAAAAGCTTCAATACTGGAGCCCATGAAGTAAGAGGGAGGTGAAAATGGGAAGAGAAAAGGGGGCAGGAAGATTTAATCATTCCTTCAGGGAAATTGATTTCTGTTATCATTTATTGTATTTTTGCCAATTTCTGATTGACAAATGCATGCCCAGAAAGCAGGAATCTTCATAAATGTGTATGACAATATTCTCTTGAATGAATATAAATGTAATATGATTAACCTCTTGTGGGCCTCAGCAAAAGTTCAAAATCAGTTGCCTTTCATAAGATTGTAAGGTAAAGTAGCTGTGTCTGCAGTGGGAGAAAGAGCGCAATGGCTGATACAAGAGAGGAGTCACAGCACTGCCTCAATTATCACAGTGTCTCTCCAACAAATGCTTGAAAAAGCTATCACCTTGAGACACATTTGAAAGTTCCTCAAAATGGGGCCTGAGTGTCTACTAAAAGTCTTGTGAAATTGATCTGTGCTAATTTTCCTTACTTCTATGAAGCCCCCTGTGATCTGGCAGATATTTCAGTACTGACTTCAAGGGAGGCAAGATATTCCTGAGAAACTTCCCCACAGATTTACAGTGAAACTTTTTTCTTTTTCTTAGCATGTAAGGTTTTTTGCCAAAATATGTGTGATTTCACTAATCTAATGTCAGGATGGTGCAGCTTTTGTCAAACTATTTATTCTGAGTTTCACTGTTTGATTTCAAGATGCAAAGTCCTCAGAGTTCTGCAGATCCCTGCTGGATGTCTTGGATCTACCTTGCTGAACTCCCAGGAGAGCAGGCTCAACATCATGGGGCAGTTTTCCACTGCATCTTCCTCTCACCCACTGATTTCAGCCTTTCCACTTTGTTCAAAGCACTTGAATATACCCAGAACCACCTACTCAAGCCATGGCAGCTCTCCAGGTGGCTGCTTAGGGCAGGGGACACTGGGGACAGAAACCACCTGGGTTTCAATCACAGTCCCCCTAAAGAGTTATAGATTTTGTGCATAACAGAAGGGTTTCAGCAGAAGTGAAGAGCATGTGCCATCCTATACACCAAGTTGTCTGTGGATAAGGCTCTTTTCCTGGAGTGTGAGTTCATGAGAAAGGAAGATTTGTGAAGGGGAGGCTGTAGAGTTTCAGCCAAACTGGACTTGTTCTCCTGGTTCCCCATCCTCCTGGTGAATTATTAAAACTTTCAGGCTAATGAAAAATTCATTGCCTTGATTTAACTAACAGTGAGGCTATCTTACACCAGCATAACCATATTCAAAAGATTATAGCTTTTTACACTTAATTTCAGCTGTGTTTTTCTCCATTTCTCATGTTTAAGAAAAGAGAAATAATAGAACAAGGATAAAAGGCTCATCCAGCAATAGTCACATTCCTTTGACAAACTTTGCCATGTAGTGGCTATTGAAGTGCTACTCATTGCAAACCTTATGTAGGAATAAAAGAAAAAGCCAAACCAAACACCTATTTGGGAGCTGGTAAAAGATTGTTTATAAATTCTTTTTATTTATGTACTTATTTTAACACCATTATACCCCAAAAGGCCAAAGTCCATTTTCTGAGGCAGGGAATCCTCAAACACAAAGAGGAATAATTAAGGGTAAGGGATTCTATTGCAGAAAGTAACTTCTTATTAATACTGCCTGGTGGACTTGTATTGATCAGATTACTCGGACTACATCGATGGTACATCATTGCTACTATTGTTTCTGGTCTAGGTTAGGATCATCTAGCTGGGTGACAGGACAAAATCAGGCATAGGTGTGCCCACTTGCCTCATGGTGTTGCTTCATACAAGGAGGAAAGCCTAGTGTGAGGGCTGAGTAGATGCAAACACATGCTTCCAGAGATCTCTGGGGGATAGTATGTATATAAAATACACATATAAACTTTGTTGAATCAAATGTAGTATATTACATGCTGTCAACAGTTGAATTCTAGCTATGGAATAAGTAAATCACTGCAATTTTAAATATGAACTCCTTCCCCAAAGTATGAGCGGATTAGTGGCTTTAAGCAGAACAAGTGTTACTCTTCAATTCAAGTCAAACGCCAGCAAGGGATCTGTGTGCACTTGACTGGTGCAGTGTCACAGCCGCGTTAAGCTGCATGTTTCACTGTCACTGGTGCTACTGAGATATAGATGGAAAGTAAGGGCTTGCAATGTGTCAGACAGTGAGGCAAAGGACATGAGAATGGAAGCTTGAAGTGGAAATGTCAGTGGGTGGCTGGCTTCTAGGAAGGCCTCAGGCCCATAGGAATCATCATAGCAGCTGTGGAAAAAACAATGGGAAGAAAACTACAAGTGGCATGAAATAAAGCATGTTTTTGTACTTGGGTACTAACCAAAGGAAAAAATACGCAACGCAAGCAGAGAGCTTCTAAGTATGAGCCTGCCAACCTCATGTATAGCACACATTACACTGCTTTGCACAGTCAGATTGGGTGCGATGGGGGGAACTTCAGGTTTTGACTTTTGGTCATAGTTCCTCATTCACTGAACATATTCATGCAGAAACTTGGTTTCCTAACATCCCTCCCTTCCTAAAAGTGCCTAAGTAAGGCATTAGAAGTTGTTCCATACACCTCATGGTTACTGAAGAAGAGCCAGTAAGAATCTGAAGTGGATGAGACTGAACTGTCTGCTGACCTCCTTATTTCTGGCATCCAACTATTCTGCTGGAGAAAGGTTCAGCTTGGCTTGTCCTACCCAGGTGAATTCTGAATTCCTGCTTTGCTGTGGCACAACCTTAAAAATCAAACTGGATATCACAGTGGGAGCTCAATGCAGAACTTTGCCAAAGACATTTCTCTCCAGCCTGGTATTCTAGATAAGATGCCACACATACATTGCATTGCTGAGCTGTGTATCCAGCATTAACTATGCCTAGTGAAGGAGCTTCTTCTCTTAACATGTGATTCATGTTTTCAGTCTCAAGGGTCATGTACCTAAGTTAAAGGTACACTGTATTGCAGTACAATAATGTGGCATATAAATCCCCTTTTCAGAGTCAGACCTTAGGATTTAACTTACAAAGGTACTTAGGATCTCAATAGACTATCAAAAGTTTTAAACCAGGACTTGAAGGCCTAAGTTTTTCTGGTGTTCTTGAAAATTTTGCCCCCAGGTGTTTCTGTTAAAGTCAACAGACTCTGCCAAGCCAACACAGGTCAAAAGTCAAACCAGAAACACAAGTGTCCAGCAGATTCTCATTTTATACTGTCTCCCTTGTACTATTTTACGTTTTACTTTCCTATAAGGCTTGACATACATGCAGGTAAACCAAGGCACCAGGCTGTGGCTAACATTTAAGGAAAATTTTATTTTAACAGTTGAGAAGGCAAAAGTGGAAACCTGTTTTGGTACTTTTATAACAGAATCTTTTTGCATGTGCAATGAAACCCCAGGCTGAGTTCTCCCCCTGTGTTTTATGGCCTGCCTTGCCCTGCTGCAGGGACCTCCAGGCATGTGTCAAAATTTTATCACTTGTAGCAAGGAAGTTACATCCTGGCAGAAAGATAAAGAGAACATACACAGCATCCTGCATGAGAAGGATTTCCTTCCCACTTTTAAAGCTTTTTCCTGGCACCAAAAGTTTCCTTGAATGGGTGCTAAGCTGTCCCTCCTCAATATTTCTTCCAAAGATCTTTTGCTCCTACATTCTCTAAGGAGAAAAATAGCAAAGAAACGTTGTTTGCAGCAGGTTTTGTTGTTTGTTTGTTTGGTTTTTTTTTAACTCTGCAATGGCGCTCATTGGTTCTTTCATCAGTTCCTCACAGCTATACTTGAAAATTCGCAGTGAATTCAGGCAGTTAAGGACTCCACACTGACTTACATGCAAGCTGATATTGCCAGGCCTATTAAAAATTATAGTTTTCATTGCAAAGTAATATCTTTAATGCAACATCTTTTCACTCTATCATCTTAGGGAGGAGTGGAGAGGAAAGAAAGAGGGAGAGGCAGAGGGAGAGGCAGAGGCAAGCAAAAATTCATAGTTAGCAAGCAGTCTGCAGAGGGAATTAAGAAAATCCAAAACCTGGGTTGGTAGTCTGAACCTTTCATATTACATCTTGCTGGCCAACCACAGTGACTGAATATTTTTCTCTTCTGATGAAGAAAGCCTTCTTCATAGCTTGGCTTTAAATGCACAATCACTGAAGCCCTCCCTCCAGGTTGCAACTCTGCATACCTCCACAGCTCCTAGAAAATGAAGCTTTTTTTTTCATGATCTGGATCCAGGAGGCAGCAACTGGGATGGCTGCAAAAACCTTTATAAGGAGCTCAATTTTCTAACACTCAAAGCTGCAAGCCTGGCATGGAGTAAAGGCTATGTGGCCAGAACTGGCTCTGCTGTCAAGTTAAAGCTTGCAGATTTTGCTCAGTGTTTTGAATTAATGAAGAGACATTAATTTTACTGAAGAAAGTATCAGTGGTGCTTATAGATCTTGTGGGAGCAGTCATGAACTGTTCTTGGTAAAATTCCCTTATCATCTTGTTAATAACTTTAGTTTCCTATGCTGTTGACCCAGAGATATCTTCGAGCAGAAATAGATTAAATTAATTTTTTTTCTAATCTTTGATTAAACATGACAATGACATAGTTGATGACATGCTGATAAACATATTGTAGAAGCCATAAGAAAGAATGAAATATCTTTCAGTAACAAAGCTTTTCCTTATGTATTCACAGTGAAACAAATTTCTCATTGTGGTAAGTGGTTATCACAGGCTCTTATTCTAAATTGAAAGTTAGCTTCAAGACCAAATTTAATCAATCAACTACTTTGTCAAAGAAATAAATCACAACTAGTCATCATAAATAGGTTTTATTAGGTTTTTTTGGAGTTAATACAACATAGTGTAAGAAACATCATGAAGTTACATGACAGCAGGACCATTGTCTTTGTTGTCTCTCTTTTGAGACTGACAGGTGCTAAGTTTGAAATTGATGTGAATTTTGCTCTGTATGATGCAGAAACAAAAGCAATTGTCTCTAGTGACAAATTTTATATGAGTTCTCAATCTGGAAAATGTCCTTCAGATTGTAAAAAAGCACTAGTAATTTGGATCATTGTCTCCTCTCCATATACAAAAAATCTCTGCACATCTGAAATACTAAGCGGGACACTTCAAAAACTCACTAGTAGTAGTCCCATCTAGTCCCCATAGTTTACCCTGAAAATTCCTATTAACTGAAGAGCAGAAAGATCCAGGTGACTTGGATCTTGCCTTTGCTGTGTTAGAAGTTACTGAATACAGAAATGTCTGCTTGGAGTGGCAGACCATGTTGGCCTGTCAGATGCACTCATCCAATAAATTTGTCATAGGGAAGAGCTATAAAGGCTCTTCTTGGGGAATTCTTGGCCAATTAGTATTTTTTTATTTTGAAATACTGAGGTTATTTTATTTGTACTGTTTTTCTTTGCAATGTGGACAAGAGCTGAAAGGATACTACAAAATGTGTCCACTATGTTATAAATTAACAGTTTTCTGTTTAGCTTCCGAAGGCTCAGCCCTGCAAATATATATTCTTGATCATATAACTTGTAATGCAGAAAAAAATTGAGTTTGGAAGTAGCATTCATCTTCCTTAAGTCATCCCATCCCTGGCAGTATTCAAGACCAAGCTGGATGGGGCTTTGAACATCCTGGTCTAGTGGAAGGTGTTCCTGCCCATGGCAAGGGGTTGGATCTAGATTATCTTTAAGGTTTCCAACAGGATTTTAATAACCCCCTAAATTCCTATCTACTTAGCATTAAGATTTGATTACTCTCTGTTCAATGCTGATTTGGCTACCATAAGTCAATGTTTAAGTGAGCCACCATAGCATTCAGAATCCTTCCCAAACATACAAATTTTTCCAAGATTAAAATAAAACCAATCTCAAAAATTTCTATGATTTCTGAAAAAAGGATGATTAAAAGTCTTTTAAGATCAGATCAATAAGTTTACTGATTTTTTGTAAATGCAAAGGAATGCCTAAGAAAATGAAGTTCCATTTCAAAAAAATTGTTGCAAGTTGCATCATCGTTTCCTTTTTTTATTTCTGAAATAAACCCTCTCCTGTGCTCCTCAGCACAATATTTGCTGTCCAAAAGGATTCACATGAAATGTTTTGTGTTATATTATTAGGTCTTTTCATTTTGCTTTCATACACCTAAGATTAAATTGGAACAAAAAAAATCCATGTCAATTAAAACTAGGGATAAGGACATGAAGAAAAAAAAATGAGTTTCTGATAGCTTCTTAAAGCATGTCTCATTTCTGTTTACCAACACATGCTGTTCTGTTTGCCCAACACATGCTGAGACAGACATGCAGTATACTTAATGCTGAGAGAAAATTCTATGTGAGGCAACATTGGTGCAGGTGTATATATGATATGTGTCATGCTTCATTTAAATCCTATTCTATTCTCTGCTTCTACTTTGTGTAACTGTTGTAGATTTTTGGAAACCAAAACTATAAGAAATGATTAACAGTACAATTTGTTGGATGGACTCTGTATTAATTGCAACAATTTATAACACAGAAAGACTGGGGAAACGAAACCAGGGCTTCTTGAATTTTCAGTAGATGGCAGGCCTGGTAAACAAGGTAGCTTCATCTGTGAAAAAGTTAAAACTACTGGTTTTAATATATGATCAGCTCTTAGAACTAAACTGGAGGAAGCTTGTGAAAAGCAAAAATGTTTCAGGCACAAGGAAAACATGTATGAATGTGAATGCTTTACATGGTCTCGTTCACATGGCTGAGAAACTCATCTGTTTCTGTTTTCTCATTTGCTTCCTTTCAGTTACACAGAGTTCTGTGATGTCACCCAAATAAAATTGCCACCATCAAAGCAAATAAAGGCAATTACTTTATCTGATAATTGTGGCCTTTCTCATTCCCTGCTGTGTGTGCTTCTTAAATAACCAGGGTCATTGACATCAACAGCTCCCAGTACATGTTGTCTCATTTGTACACAAGAAACAGAGTTGGTAAGAAATGTTCCCAATAAGTAGAAGGCTATTCATTGTCAATTAACAACACACTTTAATGGATTTCTTAGCAACATCATTTGCTTTAAGCATAGGCCCCTAAGGGATGTGTTCTTTGTTGTTAGACAATGAGGGCAGCAATTGATCCTTGCACTTTTGGGGGCTGAATTACAACATACAAGAATAACTATGTCAAAATTCCATTTGGAGTCAACATGCCTGTAGTACAAGATGTTTCCTTTAAGAATGAAATGTCCCTTCCATTCCCCCAGTGGGATTTTCATCTTAAAATATAATTTACTGAAGGGATTTCATTAAAAAATTGCCAGAAAGGCCATCAAATCTCCAGTCTTGAAGTCAAAGAAACATGGTAAACCTCCAATACCAATGGAGACCAAAGCTAGGTGAAAGCATTTAGTCAGAATATTTTTAGGGAAAATACAGAACCAAGGCATTTGTGTTAGGTTGAACTGGTAAATGCCAACTGCCCAACACAGAGAGTCAGAGCCTCCTCCCAGGGGAAAAGGAGGGAGGGAAAAAACCCTGAAAAAAAACCCCTAAACCTGAAACATCAAGCTTCTTATATTTATATAGAAGAGAGACAATTAAAAACAGATTATGATATAACAGATATATATACAAATGTAGAAAACAACAACAACAACCCCACTGAGTCGCCCACCCAACAACATAGATCTTCACCACTTCAGCCTACAAAAAAACACCAACCCAACAGACTCCCCCCAAAACACACATCACAAGAGAAGAGATTAAACCAATGACAAAAAATGTGTACTTCCCAAACCAAACAGCTGTGAAGTAATAGTAAGGCCTAACACTTCCAACACAGTAATAGCATGTTCACTCAGCGTTGGCCATGAAGGAGACTGACTAAAGTACCTCCTACACCTGTTTTTATTCTTCCTGTGATGTCAGAATATGGAATGGAATACCATTGACCAGTAGAAGTCAGCTGTCAGTTGGCCTGACCCAGCTTGAGTCAGCTGATACTCTGAGGCCTGCTCTAAAATCAAAGCCTAAATTTAAGCCTAGCTAAACCCATAACAGCATTAAAAGCTGTCAAGAGCCCATGCAGTTCTAGAAAAGATTTCCAATCTGAAATATGTATGGTACCAGGGCATAGCTTTACTTGATGACAAAATTTCTCCTAATGCTTCACATCATTTTGCATTTATTATATGCTTGTTAATCTTTCTCTTATTCAACCACCTGGGCATGCAGGATTGCTCATTTTCTTCTTTTTTGGCAAGCATTGCTTTATGTGTTTAAGAATACTACTTTTCTGAACTAAAAAATGCCATTCCTGGATTCATTCCTCACACAGAAAGTTGTCTACACATCTGATTAATTTTGCTTCTCTACCAAGTTTTTTTCTCCCTTTATATTTCTTGAAGATGTTCATAGAATGATAAAATGACTTGGTTTGGAAGGGACTTAAAGATGACCTAGTTCCAATCCCCCTGATGTGGGCAGGGACATCTTTCACTAGACCAGGTTGCTCAGAACCCCATCCAACCTGGCCTTGAACGCTTCCAGGGATGGGGATGCTGACCAAAGTAAATCTAATACTCTTACTGAACCTTAGCTAGAGTAAAAGTTTTGACTTAGTGCTTAGTAGTGTACCTTAGTGTTAAAAACTCCTGTTAATGTAAACAGCTAGGGCTGTGCACCAACAGGCTCTGTGACCTTGTCCCCTTCCTTAGGGTCTGGCTACATGTGCTCAGGCCAGCTTTGCTATGTCTTGGTTGAGTATTCTTCAATTACACGGTTGCAAAAGAGTGAGGCCGGAAGAGCTGGAAGAATTGACAGGGGCTCCTCTTTCCTTGGAGATGCATGTGAACTCATGACTTCTCTCCTTGTCCTTGTCTGTACTATTGCTCTAGGTATGGCTACACCTGGACATATACATCATTGATCTTGCCCTACAGACTTGACTTCCTGGCTGGACCTCTGCCCTGTTCTGGCACTGCAGCCATGCTGAGCAGCCCCATGGCTTTGGGTTTTCCCTGATCACCATCGCTGAGCTTGCTGGGTCCTATGGGACAGATCCTAGTTGGCGAAGACAGAATTTCATTACCATCCTGGGCTCCCTGCACTTGATGAGACAGCTGGTCATTGCTGTGCTCTGGTAGCTCAGGATAACCCACGGGCCCCTTTCATGCACAATCAGCATCTAGAGATATGTATTCCCTACATTGTATGATGCAGTTGGTTGTTTCAAGTGGAATGCTTTTCCCACATTTTCACTGACTGAATTCAAGACATGGTAGCTGATGTTTCTTCATGCTCTTTAGGACCACTATAAAAGACAGTAATTACACAGCTTACAGAGAGTTATTTTAAAGGAGAAATGTTGTTATCCAAAACCAAGGCATGCAATAGTCTTCAGTTAAATTAAAATTTCATTTTAGCTAGTTGATGTTATTTGCTAGATGCTTAATCAGGGAGTGTTACTCATCTCTGACCAGTGATGCTTGCTGGATCTGCCTTGTTTTCTGGGCTCATTCTCAGCTGTCAACAATGTTAAGCCTCATTTCAAATATTTCTTAAAATAGCAGTAGTTGTTTGGACACTATTTTTGTTATGTTTAAATTGTCCTTTGGCATGAATTCTTAAAGGTAACCATCAAATGGTAGTGAAAAATAATTTGTTAAGTTTATGTAAGTTCTAAAACTAGAACTGTGGATAGACAACTTGTCCTGTCCCAGGTGGATTCTTTCTTCAAGAACTATTTCTTAAAAACAAAAAAAAGTACAATATAGTTTGTACAAAAACTGTACCATACAATGCAATGTCATTGAAAAGGTGTACAAGACATTTCATTTAAATTCTATTCATGTTTCCATTTTTGTCAAGTAAACATTTTAACCAGGTTGGAAAACTGAGTTTAAACAAGGTATAAAGGAGAACTGGCATCTGTCTTGGTTTCTTTTTTTTGTCATTGCACTGTCTGGGCCACTGCCAGGCCCCTGAGTACCACCCCCAAAGACCTCACTCTCCCTTCTGGCCTCCCAGGACTTCCCCTGCCCTGCCCTCAGCCCAGGACACCCTGTCAGCCCACTGAGGCTGTCAGATCCCACCTCAGCACTGCCACAATAGGGCTGGTGTCCAGCTCCCTGCAGCCCTTTGCTTGGCCATGGGCTCTGCCAAGTCAGGGCACCCACAGGGCCATGATCCACCCCTGATCCCAGGGAGGTCCCCCATGCCCAGGGCTGAAGCTGCACCTGTGGCTCACAGGGCCCTGCTTCTGTCTGGGAGCAGGATGGACTTTGACTACCAAGCATTTGGGGAATTAAATATTGTTTCTTCTTAACAATGGGTATTGTGCAGACATTTCTGCTGCCCTCATTAGCTCTGTCCCAGCCCCTGAGGTCAGGGAGAAGTCACTGTTCAGTCTTTCCAAGCCCTGTTTCTAAAAAGACCTCCCTGTAGTTTTAGACAGCTATCATCTTCTTTCCTTGCTGTGTAATGTATAAATGTACATGATTTTAAGGGGAAATGCAATCCCATGCAGGATGCACAGTCAAGATGAAGAAGGTTCACAACTTATACCCCACTTGCATCTGACACAGATGTCGAGGGCTTTCCTTTTCTTCAGGTTTTCCAAGGTTACAATCTAGTGGTGGATTTAGCTGACCTTATAGTAGGTCTTCAGACCTTCTTCTTCTCAGCATTCTTTGTAACAAAGGAGTGGTTGTGCCTGATTGTATCCAGGGAGGCATATTGGACTTTCTATCTAAGCCTGCTTACAGGAGTGTTCCCTTGTTTACAACAGGATTTGAAGCAAACAACTAGCTTGCATAACTGGGTTTTGTTGCTGAATGGTCAGCAGTTTTCTACTTTATTCTTCTGTCTAAGATCCTAGAACAAGGTTTCTGTCTTATCTCTTACTTCGTTTTACCACATCCAGAAAAACAACAATGTAGGTTTCAAAGGCAACGCAGAAAGTTCAAGACACAGAACAGTTCAGGAACTGGATTTCAGTGTCCATCCCATATCTAACCTTCCAAGAGGTTTATGGATAGACCAGACTGCAAATGCAAAATTAGATCAGTCAGAATAAACTATGTGTCACTTTTCTCAGCAGATATACTTCTATACCTCTGTGTATCTCAATTCCATCACTTCTTTAAAGAAATTAGGGCAAAAATAGGGACAAGAAAATGACAATTTTAAGACTTTTTTAATTTAGAATAAATAATAGTTTGAAGGGGCAGAAAGAACATAAGGTTTCCTGTATCAGCCTTACTTCCCTATTGACTTAATACACTAATAAATTCTGAACATATGCTAATTCTTCATACCACTTATGTTAATAGGATAAACAGTCATTGATTACAGTCAAGCAAAGAATTGCATTCCTTTTACAGCTGCTGCATTTTAGTTATCCTTGGAGAGCTGTGATACCATCCCCTGACTGGTATTCAGTAGTGGATGGGCTGAAAATTCAGCAACAGCGTGAGAATCAGAGGACCTTTTGTGTAGTAACTGATATTTTTCTCAAGTGTCCCAATGCAAATCTGATCAGTTGAGCCCTCACTGCTATTCTTCAGATTGTTAAAAATAAATGCAATAAAAACTCTAAGTTTGTTCCAGTAACAACGCTTGTCAAGAGAGTTTTGAAAGTGTGCTCTCATAAGGAAATATGTTATAAATTTATGTGCTTACTTTTAATTTCCTTAAGGATTTACCTTTTTCTTTTTACAGCAATTTTGTGAGAGTTAATAATTGCTGTCTCCTCCAAGAACAACTCTATGATATCACTAAATTCCTGGCAG
The DNA here is from genome assembly GCF_047495875.1 of Pithys albifrons albifrons. NCBI lineage: Eukaryota > Metazoa > Chordata > Aves > Passeriformes > Thamnophilidae > Pithys > Pithys albifrons. Next base: position 25,215,138 of record NC_092458.1, read on the forward strand.
GCTTTGTTTGCTGCTCCTTCAGCTATCAGCAGGTGACTCAGAGGGGAGTTGGAGGCATGGCTTGCTCGTTAGCAGGAGAGTGAGAAGGCTTTAAAAACATCTCTAGGGAGCACAAGCAACCTGGAGTGTGGGAAACAGAAGCGGGCAAACAGGGGCGTGGCACGGCAGTTTGCACGGCAGTTCGCACAGGCAGGGCGAACAGGCAGGACATAAGCCTAGGTATTTCTGTGGCCCTTTTTTTTTTTTCTGTTTGTTTTTTTGTTTCTGTTTCCTACCTTTCCCCACAGCTCAAGGCAGTCATGCGTCCCAAAAAAGTGAAAGCTGTTGCTCCTGTTACCAGTAGAGGGGTATCAATACAGACAGAACCCTCTAAAAAAGGATGCAGCCACTCAGGCTTCTGGCTGCATAGACTGTTTGAGCCTGGACCTACTACCAGAGGACAGTATGAGAAGCACCTGCATACGATGTAAGCAGGTGAACGATTTGCTGTGTCTGATGGCAGAGCTAAAGGAAGAGGTGGATAGGCTCAGAAACATAAGGGAGAGTGAAAGGGAAATTGACTGGTGGAGTCACATCCTTTCCACTCCTAAGGAAGCCCAGCGGGAGGTGGTGAAGCCCAACCCCTCCTGCCATCAGGCAGACAGAACGGACCATATGGATGGGGACGGATGGAAACAGGTGCCTGGTCATAGAGGCAAAAACACCCCCTCTCGACCCCTTTCACCTGCCAGGGTGCCCTTAAAAAGCAGATATATGGCCCTGGACTAGGACAGTCTGTTGGAGGACAGTCAGGAGGAGGATCTGTCTACAAGGTCTTCTGGTTACCCCCAGTCTACCGGACGGGTTACAACTACAGGTAAGAGGAAAAAGAGAAGGGTTGTTGTAATCGGTGACTCCCTTCTAAGGGGAACTGAGGGCCCTCTATGTCGGCCAGACCCGTCCCACAGGGAAGTTTGCTGCCTTCCCGGGGCCAGGGTGAGGGATATTACCAAAAGACTTCCTAAGCTTATCCAACCCTCAGACTATTACCCGCTGTTGGTTGTCCAGGTTGGAAGTGATGACATTAATAAAAGGAGTACCAGAGTAATTAAAAAAGATTTCAAGGCACTGACCCGATCTCTTCAGGGGACAGGAGCATAGGTAGTAATTGCCTCAGTTCCTGTGCTAGCTGGGATGAATGAGGAGAGGTTTAGGAAAGCCCAGCTTACCAATAGGTGGCTTAGGGGATGGTGCTATCGTCAAAATTTTGGGTTTTTTGATCATGGCGCAAACTCTGTGTTGCCCAGTCTCGTCAAACCAGACGGGCTTCATTTATCTAGGAAGGGCAAAAGAACTGTAGCCCATAAGTTGGCAGGGTTGGTTAGGAGGGCTTTAAACTAGGTTTGAAGGGGGAAGGGATGGCAACTGGGCTCTCCAGAGCTAGGTCTAAGGGCATAGAGCCCGAGTTGAGAATGAAATCAATGGCCCAGCTGAAGTACATGTACACCAATGCACCCAATATGGGAAACAAACAAGAGGAGCTGGAAGCCATAGTGCAGCAGGAAAACTATGACCTAGTTGCTGTCACAGAAACGTGGTGGGATGACTCACATGACTGGAGTGCTGCTATGGGGGGCTACAAGCTCTTCAGAAAGGACAGGCAGGGACGGAGAGGTGGAGGGGTGGCTTTATATGTTAGAGAGTCTCTTGACTCTGTTGAAGTTGAGGTCAGCAGTGACAAGGTAGAGTGCCTGTTACAGACTGCCCAACCAGGATGATGAAGGAGATGAATTTTTCTACAAGCAGCTGGCAGATGTCTCAAAATCTCCAGCCCTTGTTCTTGTGAGTGACTTTAACCTGCCAGATATCTGCTGGGAGCTTCATACTGCAGAGAAGAGGCAGTCAAGGAGGTTCCCGGAGTGTATAGAGGACAATTTCCTTCATCAACTGGTAAATGAGCCTACCAGGGGTAAGGCCCCGCTAGACCTACTGTTTACAAAGAGAGAGGACCTGGTAGATGATGCAGTGGTTGGAGGCCACCTGGGGCATAGTGACCATGAAATAATAGAATTTTCAGTCCTCAGGGATGTAAGGAGAGCCACCATTAAAACCTCTACTTTGGACTTCTGGAGAGCAGATTTTGGCCTATTCAAAGAACTGATTCAGAGCATACCCTGGGAAACAACCCTTAAAGGCAAGGGGGTCCAGGAGGGATGGACATGTTTTAAGAAGGAAATTTTGAGTGCACAGCAACAGGCTGTCCCAGTGTGCCGAAAGGCCAGCCGGAGGGGAAGACGGACAGCTTGGTTAAATAGGGAGATTCTGAAAGAAATCAGGGATAAAAAGAAAGTTTACAGACTATGGAAAAAAGGGCTGGCTACTTACGAAGAATTTACAGATAGAGCTAGGTCATGCAGGAAAAAAATTAGGGACAGAAAAGTGGAATTTGAAGTAAATTTGGCTATTTCAGTTAGGGATAACAAAAAGTCCTTTTATAAATACATTAATAACAAAAGGAGGCGCAAGGAAAACCTCCATTCTCTGTTGGACTTGGAGGGAAATATAGTTAAGGAAGATGAGGAGAAGGCTGAGGTACTGAACACCTACTTTGCCTCAGTTTTCAGCAGTAAGACAGGTGGCCATCAAGACAACTGGCCTCTGGAGCTTGTAGACAGGGAGAGGGAGCTGAATACCCCTCCTGTATTCCAGGAGGATATAGTTACTGACTTAGTGAGCCAGCTGGATCCTAACAAGTCTATGGGACCTGATGGGATCCTTCCCAGGGTGATGAAGGAGCTGGCAGAAGAGCTTGCCAAACCGCTCTCCATCATCTTCCAACAGTCCTGGCTCTCTGGGGAGGTCCCAGATGATTGGAGGTTGGCCAATGTCACCCCAATCCACAAAAAGGGCTGCAAGCAGGACCCTGGCAACTACAGGCCTGTCAGCCTGACCTCTGTGCCTGGCAGGGTTCTGGAGCAGATCATCCTGGGTGCAATCACACAGCACCTTCAGGGCGGACAAGGGATTAGACCCAGCCAGCATGGGTTTAGGAGGGGCAGGTCCTGTCTGACCAACCTGATCTCTTTTTACGATCAGGTGACCCACCTGGTGGATGAGGGGAAGGCTGTGGATGTGGTCTATCTGGATTTCAGCAAGGCCTTTGACACTGTCTCCCATAATATATTCCTGGAAAAGCTGGTAGCCCATGGCCTGGACAAGTGTACCCTCTCCTGGATTAAGAGCTGGCTGGAGGGTCGGGCCCAGAGAGTGCTGGTGAACGGAGCTGCATCCAGCTGGTGGCCGGTCACCAGTGGTGTTCCCCAGGGGTCTGTGTTGGGTCCAGTCCTGTTTAACATCTTTATTGATGATTTAGATGAGGGGATTGAGTCCATCATCAGCAAATTTGCTGATGACACCAAGCTGGGAGGGAGTGTCGATCTGCTGGAAGGCAGGAGGGCTGTGCAGAGGGATCTGGATAGACTTGAGAGATGGGCTGATTCCAATGGGATGAAGTTCAATAAGGCCAAGTGCTGGGTCCTGCACTTTGGCCACAACAACCCCCTGCAGCACTACAGGCTGGGCACAGAGTGGCTGGAGAGCAGCCAGGCAGAAAGGGACCTTGGAGTACTAATTGACAGGAAGCTCAACATGAGCCAACAGTGTGCCCAGGTGGCCAAGAAGGCCAATAGGATCCTGGCCTGTATCAAAAATAGCGTGGCCAGCAGGACCAGGGCAGTGATCCTTCCCCTGTACTCTGCGTTGGTGAGGCCACACCTTGAATACTGTGTTCAGTTCTGCGCCCCTCAGTTCAGGAAAGATATTGAGGTGCTGGAGTGAGTCCAGAGAAGAGCAACAAGGCTGGTGAAGGGACTGGAGCATAAGTCCTATGGGGAGAGGCTGAGGGAGCTGGGGTTGGTTAGCCTGGAGAAGAGGAGGCTCAGAGGTGACCTCATCACTGTCTAGAACTACCTGAAGGGAAGTTATAGCCAGGTGGGGGCTGGTCTCTTCTCCCAGGCACTCGCCAATAGGACAAGGGGGCTCAGGCTCAAGCTCTGCCAGGGGAAATTTAAGTTGGATATCAGAAAAAAATTCTTTCCAGAGAGAGTAATCAGGCATTGGAATGGGCTGCCCAGAGAGGTGGTGGATTCAGCAGCCCTAGAGATTTTTAAACGCAGATTGGACGTGGCGCTGAGTGCCATGATCTGGTAAATGGACTAGAGTTGAACCAAGGGTTGGACTCGATGATCTCGGAGGTCTTTTCCAACCCAATCAATTCTATGATTCTATGATTCTATGATTCTAAATACCAAGTATTTCTGATTTCTGTAAACCTAAGAAGTCTTGTCAAGATTTCAGTAGCTGTTTGGAAGAAAGAAAAAGGATTTTAGTGTTACTATGGACTGCAGAAATGGCTGTTTGTTTTTCAGTTAAGTAAACCAATCCACTGAAACAAGAGCATAAAAGAATCTTTTAAAAGTTAAGCATCTTAACACCACACAGAAAAGTTATCAGATTGTTCCTAAACACGTCTTGTAGGGTTCCTGTAGCCTAAAATAAAAAATTGATTTTTGTAATTTCACAAAGATTGCTCACTGAATTGCCACCTTTTCTGTGCATGAATGTCAGCATTATTTCAAGTGACTTGGATGATGTTACCAAGCATCAATATACATAGTATTTCTCTCCTTGGACTGTTTGATAGTCATTGCTTAAGTCCCTTCCCAATGGTCTTCTCTTTTTGAATTCAGTTCCTATGCTGCAGTTGTTTGCTCATTGAGAACAATTCTGGAACCTACCTCAGAGTTATTTTTTTATTTCCAGTTAACGTGTAAAGTCTTGATTTATTCAGTTCTGTCACTGTGCTTTGAAATGGGAAAAAAAGATTAGAAAATGAAGAATTCTTGTGTCTTTTTTTTTTTTTTTATGCTCTTGTGCCCCTGAGCTTAAGAATTAAAAGGTCATGGAAAAAGAATTTAGCAGTCTCCCTCTTTGCCACTAAATCTGAAGGAATTTCCTAACCCCTTTAGACCTTTAGCCTCAGGGAAGAATACATCCCACGAGCTAACTGAGGGTGCTAGTGTTCAGTATTGCCCTACTACCTTCACTGAAGTTGCTGTGTTCATTGAATAAATGTGAGAAAGTGGATTAGCAGGAAAAGAAAAGCTGAATACAGCACTGAGCCTCCCTCTCGGGTACACATCTCTTTCATAAACTATCCTTGAGACAGTGAATATAAAGGTGAAGAGAATATGACAGAGCCTTCTGGTCATGGGATAAAAAAGGTCATCTCAATTGGTTTAAATTGAATTGTGATTGAAGCAGTTTAATTTATGGCATGTATTTAACTGATAATCAGTGAACTATACATTCAGGATCAATATCAGCACTAGAACAATTACAAGCTGTGCCTATGGCCATCAATGTTGTCCATTGTGTTTTAGGACATGCAGAAGAGAAGTACCTGCTTACCAACAGAGAAAACCTTAGGAGTCCCTGAAGTAAGATCTTGCTCCACAGTATTGTGCTTTGACTTCTTTCCACATACTGTTCTCTGCTGGATTCCTCCTGGTTGCCTCACATGTTTTTCTCGGAAACAAGGAAACAGCTTCTGAAAGTTGTTCATCATGTGGCAAGAGAAGAAGCAGGGGTGATGGCATGGAGGGGTAGAGTATAGTGTCCAAAAATAGGCATCCAGGGGCTATTTGAATGTCCAGAGTTACCTGACTGCCACTTCAGAGGGCCGTGAATCTCTTATAGGACAGACAACCTAGGAAGGGATTGTATCGTATCTGATAGCCCATAAGGATTTCTTTCCCAAATGTCACTGAATGACTTATGATTCCGTGACAGCACCAAGTCCAGTTCAACACAGGCAGTAAAGTCTGGGGACTCATTCAGCTTTTCCTGAAGTCAATGGTTACATTTAGAAGCTCAGAATCATAGAATTATTTAGGTTGGAAAACACTCTTAATATCAATGAGTCCAACTGTTAACACTGCCAAGTCCGCAACTAAACCCTGTCCATAAGGGCCACATCCAGCGTTGATGACTGTACCACTTCCCTGGGAAGCCTGTTTTAGTTCTTGGCAAACCTTTCAGGAAAGAAGTTTTTCTGGTGAGCTTGGAAAGAAACCTCTAAGTAATGCTAAAATGAAGAGAATGGGTTTACTTTGAAAAAGCATAAGGCAAAAAACCAAAATAATGTAAGGTCTAACAAATAGTGAGTGCCTTATGGTGTTGGAAACATAGCAATACAATTCCATTTAGGAATCAAATTACTCTGGGGAAGAAGGGGAAATTGATGACCATTATTCAGTATTATAGGAAGGATTGTAACTGCAAGGGCCCTTTTATTGCCTTCCACACTGGAAGGTAAGGGTTCCCATTTGCTGGTCTTCCCAACATCTTGGCTTAGGAGGGAATTACTCCTACTTGCTACAAACCTACCTTATCCTCAGTTAATCACCTTATTTCATAATAGGATATTTGATTTGGGTGAGCTGAATCTTCAATGATATAAACTGGCTAAGTTACTGAAAAAGTTAGTCTACCCCAACCTTGGTAGGCAAACATCTAAGCTGGGTACCTGTAGTACTTTTAAAGTTGGTTCACAGAAAAAAGTACTTCAGAAATGATTCATCGTATCTTAAAATAGTTGTCCAAGACACATCAAGAATACCATCTCCAGAGGTGGCCATTTTTCTCTAATAACTGTAAAAGAAGCCTGCTGTGACTGGCCCAAACTTAGCCATCTAACTTTGACACCTCTAGGATAGACTAGATGCCATCTGCTCTCACTGGCCTTGTGGTCTCTAAGGGTGTCAATAAATGTCAAAGAGGCAATGCTGAAGAAATTAAGTTGCCAAGGAAAAAGGAGTGTCATGTCTTGCATCCCAATTGTCAGACTTGTGAACAATTCCCAGCCTTTTTTTTAATTGGAGATATTTCTGGTTTGATAACAGAGTTCCTGTGAAATGTTATTCATTTTCACATTTCTTTTTTCTTCATCAAATCTTCAGACGTCTTATATGAAAGGTCCTTTCTGACACTCCAGATTTACAGCATTGTGAGAGGAGAGGTAATCACTGCCCAGGCCTGTGTCTTAGTCCCATGTAGGATCCTCACCTCACCCACAAGAGAGTATTCGTGCTTAGTCTCTTGCTTTGGTAGTCCTGAAGAAAAGCAGCTTTTACTCTATTTTAGCCCCTGGGATTAAAGCTCTAGTGTTCCAGATTTTCAGTCTTTAAACAGTTCAAGGAGCAGATACTCGTACCTTAGGTCATTCTCAAAATCAGCATTTCTTAGCTTCCTATTCCCAAAAGGTACATGTTGATTTGCCACAACAGTTTTTCAGCAGAAAGACTGCAAAAGCACTGGGGAACTGACTCCACCCCACAGCCTATATACTAAGAAAGTACAATACAGCCACAACTACGTAGAAAGCCATGTATATATAAGGTTTTTGTTTGGTTGTTGGGTTTTTTTTTCATTTTTCTTTGTTACAATCCAGATTGGGTTTGGATGTATGAGGTATTCCCATTCCCAGTCTGCTTTGTTTACAAATAAAAAAGAATTGTAAATAAAAAAGAAAGCTGTAACCTTCACAGTGATATGTCTTAATCAATGAGTCATATTAGAAAAACATCATAACATTCTGTCACAAAGATTTTCTATGGGTTGTTATTACTTTGAAATGACCTAAATGCAGAGACCATCACTGAAGTGACAAAGTCTCATTCAGTAAGAATCCCATGCCAAATTATAGAGACTCAGCAGGCAGACTGCTGCCATGAAACATTGATTTAACAGTAAATCCACATCATAGTAACTAGATAAGAAGTGGTTTTCAGAGCAGAGTTGCAGATTCACATCTCAGGTTTCATTCAGTCTTTATTCCAGCTGTGTACCCAGTGGAAGGACACTGAAGAGGCAGGGTAGACTTGAAGAGTACATTCCCAAATTTCAGTATCTCCAAGTCTGGCTTCCCTTTGCAGAGAGTTCTGCTGCTCTTGTAACTTTCCATAGCTGCACAGAAGGGGCCAGATCCTCTCTGCAACATCTGCTCTCTCCAGAGACCATGCATTGGGAGGAAACACTGCAAGGCCATACAAAAGGGTGTACAAAAGTTGAGTGTCTACATCCTCCAGTGAAGCAGATACTCTACTCCAGGGGACAGAGTGTAGGGGGAAAACTAGGAAGAAGTGGTTACTGTATAATGACTTTCTGCAGTCTGAAGGTGACAAAGAATTAAACAGATCTTTGTTTTGTTTACAATTACACCTGCCATAGCACCTTGGAACCTCTATTACGGGATCAAAAGATGGCTTAGACCTGAAGTAGTTTATATACACATCAGGAAGTAATGCTTAGAACCTTGCCTCAATAAGGATATATGTCTTTTATAATCAATACTGCAATATGATTTAAGATATCCAGAACAAACTTTATATCAAAGGTAGCAGTGTGAGTGACAACTTGGAAGCTAATTTTCACATTCGCATCTATTGACTGTTAGGAATTTAACATTAAATTACAGTGTTTACAGTTTGCGGAACTGTAATTGTGTTAACAAGGAGCTTATGTGTGTAAGTTCAGACTTGGTATGATTGATATGTTGAATAAATTGGTTCCACATTCACTAAATTACAGGTTTTACTTGCCAACTCTATCAAGAAAATAAAACAGAGATAAGTTATTTCCCTAAACTACAGTCTACAATATGATTAAATTAAAATTCCAGTGCTTTGATTCCCACCAGTGTCTAGGAAATACTTTTAGCCTTTTTCTTTTGCTTTTTGTTTGCTTCTTTATGGAAATATCTTAGAGCTAAAGAGTAAGGAAAAAGCTAGCCATTGCATTAAGCATCATGCCTCAGACATGAGGCTCAGGGCAATTTATTGAAAATGCTGTTCTATCAAAAGAAAGATAAAATTGAATGAAAACAGATAATTCCACTTCTTTGGAGTGATAGCAGATCAGATAACCTCAACTATTTGAACTCATCTGAGCACAGCAGTTCTTGTTTCCATCTGCCAGTTTAATCTGTAAATGTGAATTTTGTCTCTCCAGCTGCTGTTTACCTGTTTAGGTGAGTTAGAAAAGTTTCAGAACTGGAGAGCTACATGTCCTAAGGCCTTTTTGGTGGCAGAGACTGTCCTGGTGACCCCATGATTTCTTTAGATATGTCACTGCCATTTAACAAAAGATACTGTAGTCTCTTTCCAAGATCAAGCAAGGGCACTGTAGTCATAGCTGTGTGGTCTCTGTCAGTTCATTGTGGATTTGAGTACCTGTAGGAATGTTATTTGAGTTAAAGTCCAATCCTGTGCACAAGCTTGTGTCACATATGGGTTGCTCATGTCTCAAATTGAGTCCTTGTCTAGGTACTAAGGGAGGTCAGGACGCTTAGGCTCAACCTTAAGACAAAATATATTTGCAGACCTGCCTTAACTTATCTGGTGAGCATGACTTGCTTTGAGACTTACAACTCTTTGAGGAGGAAGAGGAGGGTGAAAAGACAGGAAGTAACCCTCCTACCCCTTGCTCATCAATTGTAACTATTGAGGCGGAGATTTGGTCAAAAGGCATTCAATTCTTAGCAACCCCTATTCTTCCAGAAGAGGGATTTTCTAACTGATCAGTTTGCTGACAGTGGTAATTATACCAGTAATCATCAATTACAGTGTCACAGAAAGAGGCGTTGTCACAGCTCTTTGCTGCTGTTCATAAGCTGGTAGTTTTCCTGCCCATGAGTTGGGAGTTTCCCCAGCTATATGTTCCAGGCTGGTGTTACAACTGCCTGCTATTCAGAGATTTGTATGTCCAAGCCTCCCTTGTTCTCTTCCCCTTGATGTCTGTTGCACTCACTTTGCTCTCTCTTCATTCTTACTTCCTAGCACATTCCTCAGGCCAGCACCAGTTGGGCAGTTTGCTCCCCACAGCACAATTTCCATGGGTGAGCAACATGAGCTCCTCAGCCGAGGCCAATACTTTGCAGCGACTACTATATGCTGATTACTTCTTGCTCTACTAATTACCCTTGTTCTACCTCACTCTATCAATACTACTGCAGTAGTGCTGATATGAACTCCATCTGAGGTACTTAATTCTGCTTGCAATTTCCCTTTAATTTCTGTAGTTGGCCTGTTTGCTCTACTTCTGCACAGGGATGTACAAATCTAACCTTTACCAAACATTAGGATAATTAGATGTCTTAGTTTGTTTCTTTGTGAATAAGTTCTAATAGAATATGTCCACATTCTGATAATATCCCAGGCACAAAGACAGTGATAGGAATATGCATATATTTTATCAAAATCTGATCTTTCTTGTGCTGTTGTCTGTTACACAACACCTGGAATAAATGCCTTTACAACTTATCTACAAATTCAGAGCTGACCTCTTCTGATGTGGAAGGAGATGTGTAACCACAGGTAGTTAGCACATTATTTGCAGACTGAAGCTTGTGTCCACACCTCTTTCCTTCATGACAATGTTTCTCTGACTTACTATAGCCACTACTATCTCACTAGCTCATCCTTCAGTTTTCCTTTTCGAGTTTTTCACATTCTGGCCATGGCTCAATATTGTTGATTCCTTCTGTTAAAGTTTCTTTACACAGTATGACTCATCCAGGCTTTCACTGTCTTACATCTTTAATAGTACAAAATTGTTTTCTTCTGCTTTAGCAAATCCCTCTCTTTGCATATCCATTCAGACTGCTGCTGTGAAGTGCTGCTCTGAGTCATTAATTTTGATCATAATATTCTTGTTCTGGAAATTTTCTCTGTCTTTTTTTTCTATTCTATTCTATTCTATTCTATTCTATTCTATTCTATTCTATTCTATTCATCAGACACAAGGTACTAGTGGTCTCATTCGAGGATCTTAACATTTTTGACTGTTCATTTCAGTTCTGTTCAGTATCAAAAGGTACAGTGGTTTTAGCTAGGCCTCAAATTGGCAGGGTCAAAGAATCTACGTGGATTGGTAGAGACAGCTATCACCTGACAGGGTAACCAAGGAAATATTTCATACCAGATGACGCAAACCTAAGATATGATGCAGCGGTGGGAGGTGTTAGTTCAGTTCCATCATGGCTGAAGTAGAAGAAGAACGTACTACAGCTCTTCTACTGTGCTAGGCCCCTGCTCCTGCTGCTGCTACTTGCATTTTGTTTGAGTTCAGAGAAGTAGAAATATTTTGTTATACTTTCTTGTTGAATGTCTTTTAGAGTACTTATAGATCTAGAGTAATAGACTTTGTATTAACTAAGGAGTGGGAGGTCATTTCTTGTTATATATAACTTGTGTAAGTGTGTGTTATATTGTAGTTTTCTCTTAATTTTTTCTTTTCTGTATAAATATAAGTAGCTAGGTTAAGCATAAACCTAGTTTGGAGGGGTTTATTCCTTTCCTTCTTCTTTTTCTCTTGGCTGGTTGCGGGGAGAGGAACACTTTTTCTCTGTACTTGGGCGGTTGGCATTTTGCCAGCTCAACCCAAGACAGATAAGGAACAATTCTCCCTTTTGCTGCCAATCGAGGTCTACTTGTGACACCTCGATCTGTGCAGCTTGGTCTGCCTGTCTGTTATTATCATGTCTTCCCCTAGTTTATGCAGAAAGGCCCACAACAAACTACGCTCACTCTGTGTCTTACTCCTGGGGCTTCCAGTTTTCCCATGTGCAGCATGAGGTGACCGAGAATGAGAACGGGAACGAGAACGAGAATTAGAACTAGACCCTTCTTTACAACCTTTAGAATCTTTGCCTCTATGGTCTCCTTCATACACAGAGCATTCAGCATTTCTCTCTAACCCTTCTCCACTGTAAGTGGAACAATACCAGAGTTTGGAGGGGTCTCCCATGGTTTCCGATATTCTTCGCATCCATTGACACTTTTTATCCACTTCTACCTTGTACGCGCTCAGAGGATATGTGGATATCAGACGAAACATGTAAGGTGTAGGGGCACCTTTCATTTCTTGTAACTCTTTTCAGTTTATGGCACCACCTGCATTTTCCACAGAATCCACCATAAACCTTTGCAAAGTTAAGTAAAGATTGTCCTTCATCCCTCCTCTTTCTCTGTGAAGATAGAAAAGACATCTAGTCTGCTGATGTGATGGAGCCAATACCTCCAGTGCTTTTGCAGTACAGCTCACTCATTTACCTGATTTGTTTGCTATTTTTCTGCATGTAGTGTGAAAATTGTCTGGGGAAAGGATTAAATTTTTTATTTGTGCTTGTATTTCCCAGTCTTGGTAGACATAGTTCTCTTCCATGACCGGACTTTCTAACCACTGTAGTTCACTGCCTGATGGCTGTGGGATTCTTTTAAATCAATATATAGATGTGCTGACACAAGCCCAAGTGAGAATACAACTATATTGGTATACTTTCTTGAATGGTATAAGCAAGGCTGGGATAAATACTAGAGACAGGGGAAATTGCATCTTTTATTACAGTTACATAGACAAAACAGCAAAACATCCTTATTAAGACTATCCTCATTTAACCAGCACACACTGTAAGGGTGGAAATTGGAATATATCACTGTGAGGGGCATCAATATTATGACAATGAGGGCTAGAAAATACATAAGCATTTATTATACAAAATTATACAAGTAAGAAATCACCCTCCAGGACTAAAAACATTTTTTTTTGAGGGGACAAGATCCTCAGTGACCACATCACCATTCACCTTTGTCAGCTGTCATGTCTATCAAATCCTCCTCCCCAGTTCCCCAGCACTTGTGTTGGTGCCTTCAGATAATTATATTTATTGCAAAAAATATTTGGAGATCAAAACTTGTGCTATGTTTTTATTATTATTCAGGGTTCTAACTGTTCTTCACCAATTCCCCATCCCACTGGATTTTTTCCAAAGAAGTATTCCCAACATCATTTCCTTAAAGCAACATTACAGGTGCTCATAGCTTCTTTGCCATGATGATGAAATGCTAAGGCATTTTTTCTCACAGTTGCAGTAGGTTTAGCCTGCCAGTAACTAATTAAGTTTGTTTGATCATTCACTCATCCCTTAAGTTTAATAAAATGGAATAACCCAGACAGTCAGATCTGTTTAAAGAGCTGGAATAAGACTCATAACTAGCACATTAGCAGTAGGAAGTATAGCATTTTGATATTTTTTAAATGCTCTAGTTGAAAAGAATTGATGTATCTGAAAATAAACCCCCTTCAGCAGTTTTCAGCCTGGGGAACTGAACTGATGCAGCAGTAAGATTTAGAAAGAGCTCAGATGTGGGTGAACTAGTGAGTCTTTATTTTCACAGAAAGAGGTCCCACCACATATCCCTGCCTAGAAATATAGTTGGGGTAATACTCCCTCTAGATTAGACAAAGTAGTCAAGAAATACTGGCCCTAATTGAGCAAATACTCTGTTCTGTACTTTGAAATTATAGGCCTCTGTCTTGCTTATGTTATGTCTTAATTAGTTACATGACAAGAAATGATATATAGCAGTGGTTAAGGAAGTTGAGAATTAGAGACTGTCATAGAAAATGATTGATAAAACCTTACAGGGGTTAATGTAATGGGGAAAACTGATTGGAATAAAATTCTATTTACAGCAGCAGCTCCAAGCCCTCTCATTACTTCAGGTCTAATAGTGACATGTCGGCTATAAAACTTGGCTGAATCACTGGAGAAAGAATTAAGCCTACAGACGTGGATCCAGAGGTTAGCTGGGTAGTAGAATATGATTTTTTTCCTAAGGTACATAGGGTGTGAGCCAGACTAGTCCTGAATTTCAACTCTTTACATCAAAATATATTTGGAGCATGGCATCCTGCCCCCCACCCCCACCCCTCCCATCCCAACTCCCCCTCCCAACCTGAGTGAGCATTTGGATTTCTTTTCCATGGACAGTTGACAAGAAGTTGGGCACAAGATTTGATGTAGAGGCCAATTCACATCTATTGTGAATCCAGGACACTGCTGAAATGCACACCTTCATGCAAGAATTCATGTTTCCCCCTACCTCAGTAAAGTAGCCATAACTCCAAATGGAAAAGTATTAGGAGCATATATTTATTGTGGTTTGTGGTCTGACCCACAGAGACCATCGCAGCTTGTTCTTGACTATGGTCTATGAAAGCAAGAGATCAAATACCTTTGGGTACAGTCCAGAACCCATCTCAGATCAACATACTTCATTCCCTCTTCCTACCAGAAAATAGAAAAATTATGTCTCTGAGTCTCAGAGGGTGAGATGATGTGATAGAAACTCATCACTTTCAACATCAGCTTCTGACAAGCACTTAATTAGACATGGCTAAGTACATCACAAAATCAAGCAATATAAAGGCAGCACAGGTTTTGATTCTAAATAGAAATATTTTGATAATCACATAGTGAATGGTGACTGTTCATCCTTCTTTAATGTAGAAAAAAGTTGTTTGACAGCACTACATCATTTGTTGCCTTTTCAAAATGCTGTCATGTAAACGCCACTTGCATTATGGTCATTCACAAGAAATGTCACTGCAGCTGAGCAAGCTTATGGCTGAGGTTCTGTCATTTTCCATCCAGTTTGCACAATGAATCAGGCACTGTGATAAAGGGAAGCATAAGGCAGACAAGTGAGGTAAGTGGGGAGACAACATGCTGAGAAAGCTTGACAAGAATATTTTTTCTCAGCTTTAACCAAGCTGATAAATGCTAAGGGAATGCCATCTACATGAAACCATGATTAGATTGCAAATAAAGTTGGGTGATTCACAAGCTGCCTTTGTCCTTCTGAAACAATATTTGTAGAGCTGTGAAATATTGCATTTGCAATAACATGACATTTAGAAAGCAATAACACGGGGAGTTGCTTGTGTTGAAAAAAAAGCCTTCAATTTGCATTAGTTCAAGGACACCCAAAAGTTAGTTTGCCAACACAGTTGCATCCCTATGTGACACTATCATCCCCTTGCATCTCCTTCAACACTGTCCAAAGCCCTTCCAATGGAATTGAAGCTCCCAGAAACTGTTGCTCAATCTTACGTAAGCTTGGAGTTTTGCTCAATGAAATAGGGAGGTATACATACCAGCAAGATTACTTCAGCCCTGCCTTTGCAGCTAGACTGAGGATGGTTCTGGAGTTAATGGTGATCCCAACAAAAATACAAAAAGGATTAGAGGCTGTTTGCAGCCATCAAAAAGCAGTGAGAGTTGAATGAAATAAAATGCCAGCTCAAGTTTTTTCCATCTCCCAGTGGCTTAACCAATGTCTCTGTAAGAAGTCAGAAAAGATCATGTGGATAAGTTCGTCTTTCAAGACAGACCAAGCCAACATGTTGGCTGATTGCTTTAGACTGCCTTCAGTGTCAGGAATTTACTGCCCATGTGAGTTAACCAGGCTTTCTGAGGTCATGTCAATCACATGCTATTCACTCAAGCTTACAAAGTTCCCCTGGTTTTGTAGGACATTACTACATTTGTTCCTGCAATACTGTATTTCTATAAATAAACTCTGACTTGTGAGTGGACTTTGGGAGCCAACAAAGATACTGCCATCAGTTTTAGCAAGATCATAAATTCAAATGTATGTGACACTAAATCCCTTCTCCCACCATACCCCTGCCTGGTTAAAACCATCAACTGAAACAACAGATGCAGACCCATGCAGGTGGCTGGATCATCCTGTAGGATTGTGTCAAGGGGCACAGTGAAGCTGGAACTATGGTAGCAAAAGCTGGGATAACAGTGGTCCTATTCCTACTTGAATCCTCTCTAACATGAATAATCTGGGATGCAGCTTCTTACCCCCAAAATGCTGAAAAATAAAAGTTAAAACTAGCTAGAAAAAAAGACCTACAAGCTGCAGTAAGAAGTTTAGATTGTTGAATGAGATGTTGGCTTTGCCATGAGTGTTCTCTGGGGAATCAGTCCAGTAGCAGCCAAATTTTATTCATGACCTGAGGAAAATTTATACCAAGTGTGAGCATGATGGTATTTCACTGAATGTTATCAGCTTTGCTGATCAGAAGATGAGAGCCCATAGTGCTTTAAAAACAGTTTATGAGAATGGAAATTATGTAGATGTTAATGATGTAGAGGTAATAAGGACCATTTGGATTTTGTGAGGACTTACTCTGTTTATCACAGTGACTTTTAGCTTGCTCGGTTAGATGCAAAAAAAAAAAAGTTTCTTAAGTGCTTTAATTAAAAGAAGTTTGTTTTGTATTTCGGTAGTAACCTTTCCTAATTTAAATTAGGAATCCAGCAGTATCTATAAGCGTAATTCAGTGAACTCTCCAGATCGTGATATGGCCAGGGTGGTTCAGCATATTTGGAACATATGTAACATAGTCTGATCTTCAGGATACATAACTTATTACACAACAACTGAATAAACTAGCAACTCATCCAAAAATATTTTTTCCTAATAAAATCATACCATTTTAACAGACTTCATTCTCTTAAGCCAACCAACACTAAGTATGGGGTTTATTATAATGTGGCGTAGTTGAGTTCTAAGTGTAGTGTTTTAAGAGTCGGTAAAACATGTTCTTAATTTCCCAGAAGTAGAGGGTGATTGCATTTGCTTTTGCATTCTCTTCAAATTACTCTTGGTTTATTTAAAATTATTTGTATCTTCAAACGTGGCTAGTAAACACATTTTGAAAATTTTCCCAGGTGTGGATCACAGAACTACTTCATCCATGGGCAGAACAAATTATTTCAACAGTATCAGCTACTGTATTCAGTTGTACTTCATTACGAACAGCAAAATTAATCAACTTTGATTAAGGAAATTTACCACTTACCATAATGTATCTGTAAAGCTGCATCTTCATTGGAACTGCAGGTTTCAGGCAACCTTGAGCTGTTTTCAAAACTACAAAAACTTCTTCAAGCCTTTTTCTTTCTTGAAGGAAATGTGACAGTTCTAAGCACATCCTTACAAAAAGACCTCTAACAATGACTTGAAATAGTTTTCCTAAGTGTAAACATCAGGTGTCCCTAGGCCTTCCAGAATGAGATTTGAGTTGCGTTATAGGAGGAATCTGGGGTTCTTTCCTCTGTACTCTAGAAAGTCTAATCACAGACCTCTTACTGGTCCCAGTCTAAACTATTCTTATCTTGAACATCTGAATAGTGTATGTTTTCTGGAAGTAAACCTGCATTAAATACAACACAATTAAATTCAAACAGAGAAAATTCATGAAACTGGCATATGAAATAAATTACTGTTTCAAATGGGCACTGAATTCCAGAAATATCCCTTACAAGACCAAATCAGTGTAGAGTATGGGACAGACTAAGCTGTATCATAATACCAGTTACTGAACCTGTGTTCCTTCCCCATACTGGCAGTTCCTTTTACTTATCTAGTTCAAGCACATGATCTAGATGATCATAATAGCATATCACAGTATTTATTTAATTCTTAAATATATGGGAACTAAAAATAAAACAGTAACAACAAGACAGAAGGATCTTCTTCTTTCCTACTACCAATCAAACCAGAAGGGGCATATAAAAATCCTCGCCCTCCCCCCCCCCCCCCCCAGTAGAAGTTCCAATGCTATTTGGCATTTAGATTTTCCTTAACAAAGAGAAACTATCTCATCACTGAAAAAAAGATATTAGCTGATTAGCCACACAGATGTGCATTTGCCCATGGGTACTGTGTGCATTCCGTTTACTACTGCAGATTTCAATTTTACTATGATGTGCATTGATTGATAAATTTTACTGAGAAACAGAAAAAGATTCAGGGCTGTTGTACCAACACTGTAGTCCAGTTATCCTCCAGGAAAACAGACACAGAGAGGATGAATATCTGTAATTAAATTGCTATGTAAATTCCTGCCTTCTTGTAGCAAGACTGAAACATTGAGACATGATGAAAGCTGTGGGCCAAAACTAATTAAGAGCATATTTCATCATCTAGTAACCTCCTTCCTTAGGGAGGGATGTATGGATGGAGGTCTTCATATCATGTGTAGGAAGGGGATTTTTCTGGTCTTGGGTGCAAACACATCAATGTAAGTTATCAACAAAGCTGCTTGCGTGTATTTCCACAGTACCTACTTCCACAACACCTCTGTGCCTGGCTATCAAGTTTAAGCTACTGTTTTCTGTCTGAGGAAATGTAACATATTGTTGAGAAGTTATGAAGACCAAGTTTCTGATTCCTGGTAAGAGACTTAAAAAGGGCAGGGAAGAGGAAAATGTCTGGAATCAACTAGATCAACCATAGATCAACAATATATAATTGTTGGACTAGATGATCTTGAGAGTCTCTTCCAACCTTAACGATTCTGTGATTTTGTAATAGCAGAAGTAGCTCCCTGAGATGCACAAGCAGAGTTGGTCTTACCAGTGAGAATGTAGAGGACTAGACACCAGAAAACCATCAGGCTTGCCTGTTGAACATCTTGTGACCAGAATACTCAAGAAAAGCCCTTGCAGTTACTCTAGGTAAATAGCGTGAAAACACAATGCATTATGCTGGCTCAGGAAGGTAGCTCTCATCAGCGTAACAATGGCTCGTCTGATTCCCAAATGAGCTGCTGAACCTCAGCACAATAGAGGGAGAACAAGCTCCTCTTTCAACTGAAAATCAAAGGGACTCTTTCTGTGCTCTGTAAAGATATAAATACCATTCTTCATTTATTCCTGTTTCTCTGTTTCCCAAACTGCTAAGACATTTATCTTTGTTAAAGTTTCAAATTTATACTCATCAGACAGCAAGCAAACCACAAGAAACCTCGACTTGTGGAGCTTCAGAAAAGTTGTGTGGTACTTTCCATGGAAGTGTAGGGTTTTGAGTTAGAATTAAATAGATATAAGATAACATCACAGTTCTTTAGCTATAGGTCTTCTATAACAGCTCAGGAAATAACAATTAATCATGAAAAAAGAGATATACAAAATTTCCTTTGGGAAACAGATATAGAAAACACCTCTGCCTACCTCAGATATTTCCAGGACTCCCACATTTATCATTGTACCAATTTGTGGAAGTTATAAATAAATCCAAATGTGCAGTGCTTCAGGATGTACTGATCCTCAAAGTTCAACATCTTCAAATGTGGTAACAGTTCTAACACAGCCTGAAATAGTCACAAAGACTCTATAGCACACCATGGTATTTCAGTTAGCTCTGTCTCTTTCTCCACATGCAAGTTAAGCACAACTGCCCTGGAAAAATAAATGCTGGTCAGACTGAACACATCCCTAAATCCAAGTGTGAAGTCCTGCATGTGGGCAATCCCCAGGCTCAGTACAGTTTGGGGGATGAATGGATTGAGAGCAGCGCTGCAGCAAAGGATTTAGGGGTGCTGGTGGATGAAAAGTTGTTCATGACACAGCAATGTGCATTTGCAGCCCAGAAAGCAAATTGTGTCCTGGGCTGCATCAGAAAGCAGCATGGCCTGTGGGTCTAGGCAGATGATTCTGCCCCTTTACTCCACTCTCATGAGGTCCCACCTGGAGCACTGCAATCAGCTCTGAGGCCCCCAGCATAAGAAGGATGTGTCTGCTGGAGCAAGTCCAGAGGAGGGCTGTGAAGATGATCAAAAGGCTGAAACAACTCTCTGATGAAGACAGACTGAGAGAGTTGTGGTTGTTTAGCCTGGAGAAGAGAAGGCTCCAGAGAGACCTTATTGCATCATTTCCATACTTATGAGGGGGTTTTAAAAAAGCTGGGGACAGACCTTTTAGTAGGGTCTGTAGCAATAGGACAAGGGGTGATAGTTTTAAACTAAATGAAAGTAGATTCAGACTAGATATAGGGAAGATTTTTTTTTTATTATGAGGGTGGTAAAACACTGGCACAGGTTGACCAGAGAGGTGGGAGATGCCCCATCCCTGGAAACATTCAAGGTCAAGTTGGACAGGGCTTTAAGTAACTTTATCTATTTGAAGATGTCACTGCTCATTAAAGGGTATTGGACTAGATGACCTTTTAAGGTGTCTTCCAACCCAAACTATTTTATGATTCTATGATGAGTCCCTGAATGATACTTTGACCCTAAAAGCAGCTGAGAAAAATGAGTGCTTATAAAAGTCTTTAAAGCCACTTGCACATACAGGCATCACCTTGCTCAGTGCGGTTCTAACATGTCCCAGGTTCTGGGAAGATACCCACTGGCATGCCTTGTTCTTCTGCTCTTGAGTACCTGTGGAATAAAATTCCTGGGCTTGTTGGACTTCAGTCTGAGCCATGATAGCTCCTATTCCTTGTGTGTTTAGGCTGTGTCTTTGTGAATGTTCATGAGCAAACCATTTTCAGTCCCCATGATGTCTCCTCCTCAGGACAGCATGTACTGCTGTACATGGGCATCCATTCAGCACTTCAGTGGTTTTCTGGGCTCAAACTTTCTCATCTCCTTCCCTGTCTGCCTAAGTTTCCCTGCCACAAAAACAACACCACAACTGCCAGTCATATTTGCTTTGTTTGGGAAGTGGAGTGAGCAGCAAGATGGCACATTTGGCTGCCTGAGCAATTACCATTACAACCTAAGCAGGCAGATGCCAGGCTTCCAGGTCTCCCAGGCCTGTGTTCTTCACATAAAACTCGTATTCTGTCCCACTGCTTTATACAGTGCTTTACTTAGTAAGCACTAAGCAGCTTCAAAACTGAGTTATGTACTTGGCATACCCATGTACTCACATGTTTGTCTTCTGACCATGTACTTCACTTGGACATTCTTGCTATATTAGGAGCTGTTCTGGCTTGTATGACATTGATTAAAACTGGGAGATATCTGAGCACCTTCAGTGATGACAGGCATTCCTGAACTACTACATACTGCACCTCTTTCTGCATTTTCAGTAATTTTCTCCATCTGTCTTTCCCTTTAAGCCTCCTGTCAGAAAAGCCAGCTTCATGCTTACCACACTGTTAGCATATCCAAACCCAAGAAAACTGAGAAAGGTAATTTAACATATAATATAAAAGCATGAGATAATGTTGGTTTTTGTTTTTCCTCTATGTTTGGCAATAATTATTTTGATGCAATTCTTCATAAAAATTTTAGCACAAGTCTCTTACTGCAAGATGCTTAACAAGTATTTTAATGCTAATTCATCACACCAAAGTTATATTTCCCAAGGGAGGAATTGTTTGTCACTGATAATTTTGATGGGGGAAAGTTTGCTGGGCTTGGGGCCCAATAAGTATTTCTTTTTTAGACCAGTGCCATGATCTCTTTGGCTCTGGAAAAAGCAATAGTGGAAACCCCTCTAAATACCTTCCGTCTAATTTCTCAGTTAATAATTTGACACTTCTCTTACATTTATTTTACAGTTACAGAGCTTCAGGCATAGACAGAAGTGCAAACCTCTCCCTGATACGGTACTCAGTGACTAGAATTGCTTGAGGTTAATTAATTCTGCAACACACCTGGCCAGGGGTAATTTTTTGGGTTATCTGCCACTGAACCTGAATCTCTTGCTGTCTCTTGTGTTTTACTCTGTGTCTTCTGGGTCTGTGGCTTTCCTACAGATAACTTGCTAAAAGCAATGACATGAAGTCCCACTTGGGACGTGTTCCAGTGCAACATGCCCTTGGTGACCCTGCCTTGGTAGGGGGTTGGACTAGATCTGCAGAAATCCTTTCCAAGCTTAACTACTCTGTGATTTTGTGAAAGTACACAGACTGTTACTGAACCAATGGGTCACCTATCATCTCACCTCCTGTGGCTCCCCACTTGTCAGCTCCCAGCCAGCCATGGCAGCTATGAATCTAACAGCAAATGTTTTGTGTTTCAAACCCAAGTAAATTCTTTATTCTTCATCCTATCTTATAAGCTGTAGCCAAACCTCTCCCACAAGCTCAGCTGAAACTTAAAGTTAGATCAGAGTTTATAAGCCTTTCTGAAAGTAAGGAGACATCTGTGAAGATTTCAAATGTTCAAGCTGCTCTTGTTTTATGATTGCTGATTAAACAATATGTATCCTCAGTGGCCACACAGTTGTAGGCAGCATATTTGGCAGTTGTCCTAGTGTTGTCTAATTGCTGCCTGTCACGTCAACATGTCAGGTACTGAGCTCCATGAGAAAGGCTGATTCAGTGAGTTAGAACAAACATGGCAAGGGACATGTTTTCAGTGAGTTCACAAGAGACTTGGTTACTGTGACTTTAGGCATTCTACAGAAGAGAGGAGCAGAGTCTTGCATTATCCAAGAGAACTAGGTGTTTTGTCAAAGCTGGAGAACAGGACTCTTTTGGTCACAGGTATCTGAAAAAGCAAACATGGATACAAGGATGAAGGGTCGATTTAAATCAACATTTTCTGAAGATTTTTGTTTAACTATTAACTCATTCCCTAACTCTCTTCTGACGTTACCAGACTTTCTGCATTCAACCCAAGTTTCATTTAGGGCACTATAAATCTCCCATTTGGCTATGGCTAGGAGTGAGTCTTTGTACAGCTTTTATCTAGGTCTGCAGACAAGGCAGACAGACCTGGACTTTGAGACTAATAGCTCCACATTTCCACCAGTAACAGGCTTGGGTGGCTTAAACTTGTGCAGATGTTGGAGAATGAATTATGGCCCTGAAATTAGCTCAGTTGGTTAGAGCCTGGTGCTAATACCACCAAGGCTGTGGATTTTAACCCTGTATGATACTTGTGGTTCCCTTCCAGCTCAGAATCATAGAATAGAATCATAGAATCGATTGGGTTTGAAAAGACCTCTGAGATCATCAAGTCCAACCCTTGGTCCAACTCCAGTCCATTTACCAGATCATGGCACTCAGTGCCACATCCAATCTGCGTTTAAAAACCTCCAGGGACGGTGAATCCACCACCTCTCTGGGGAGCCCATTCCAATGTCTGATTACTCTCTCTGTAAAGAATTTTTTCTGACATCCAACTTAAATTTGCCCTGGCAGAGCTTGAGCCCATGCCCCCTTGTCCTATTGCTGAGTGCCTGGGAGAAGAGACCAACCCCCAAATATTCTGTGATTCTGTGAAGGAAGGAGGTTATAGAGATATAATTACTGAGAAACAGCACTTCACATTACACTTACTATATTAGCTGCCTTTTTATACACTATAACACTACTAGTGAATTGCAACAGGTCATTGACTGATCATGTCAGCCACAACGGGAAATGTCAGAAGACTGTGTTTCAGTCCAGTGTGAGGAATGGAGAGACCAGGTGATTTTTTCCCTTTCACATAAGTCAGTCAGGACGAGACTAAAGTTCAATTATTCATCAAGTCTCACAGATTTTGAAAAAAACACCCAACCAGATTTCCAATTTCTAAACCTGGAGTACAACCAGAGGAAGAGAGGTTAGGCTCATAGTTCCCTGAATAAAAAAGCACAGGGGGTGAAAACTTGCTTGAAACAAATTCTGCAGGGCAAATTGCTGTGCTTAGCATGTTGGTAGTCCAGTGAGGGCCCAGAGAAGCACATCCACAGGGTCCCTCCTGCACCCCCAGCTGCTTGTGAAGCTTTGTATCAACACTGATTATGGAAAGAGCCTATCCCAAGTGGTCAGCTTCTGCCAGACCTATCACAGAAACTTCTGCAGTTCACTCCATGTGCTCCAGAAACCACACAGATCTATGGAAGATTTTGTTCAGTCCTGACATGCAGTGAGGAAGCCAGGAGTTAGTATAGATCTATAAACATGCTCAGAGGGAGCAATTACTTCTGGCATGTGAATGATAGGATCAATATGTACACATTCTGTATAGTCTTTGCCCGTCTGCTCAGTGCATAGGGGAGATTATTTTTAGCAGTGCAAGTTGTTTGCCAAGGTAGAGTTTTATACCTTTATTAAAGTTACTTCAGCCTGGGAAAGGCAAGGGGAAAGACATCTGGTGGAAGAGCATGAATAGAGAGCAAGTTTGCTTCTAAAAGAGAAAAAGAGTTTGGACCAAGCTTTTAAAACCAAAAGCTAGGTTAATGAAAATATTTCATCCTGTCATTCTGATGTTCATGGAAGCAAACCAAAATACTTAATAGTGCCCTTCAGGGTCAGACCATGCTTTGCTTCACTTCACTTCTAGCTGCCTCTCCCAGTCATTGTTAAGTGCAAGCCTCCAGCTCATAGGGACATCAAGCTTATTAATCAGATTTCAGATGAGACCACATTATATTGTCTGTGTCCAAGGACTGTCAGATGTTTTATTCTAAGGGCTGAGTCTGATACCTTAGGTTTTCAATCCATTTCTGGGCATTTAGTGAAAACTCATCTGTTGTTATGCTGATAAGGTTTCACCAAATGAGGTAAATCACAAGCTGAAAAAATGAACCATATTTTGTATTAAAAGAAAACATTTTGGACTAAAGTAGAAGCACACTGAAAGATATAGCCTGGAACAGGAAAGTCTTGAAATATACCCTTCAATGTCCACAATTTAGGAGCAGGGAGCCTAAAATGTGGAGATGCATTAAACCTCTGCTGAATCTATAGTATTTGAGCATTAATTGCTTCAAAGTCCTTAGCAAATCTTAAACTGAATCTCCCTGAAAAGCCATACATCAAAATGACAGAAGTTGAAGACTATACTTGTTGTGACTCAGAGATTAAATGAGTACCATAGTCTCAATGACATGAGAGAAGAAGAAAAAAAGAGGAGAAAAAGAGAAGAGAGAGAGAAAAAAGAAATGCTATCATGTTTGAGAAAAAGACAAAGCTAATTCCCAAAACATTGCACATCACAGCCAGAGTGACACACACTCAGGAGTCCAGGTTGCTCTTCTGTGTCTTCCCCACTAGGTTCTCCAAAGAGTTCTGCCTTTACCACACTACTTCTCAGGTCAGAAAGTGATTGCAGGAGACAGCAGCCACCAGTACCATTTTTCAGATTTAATGGGACCTCCAAGTCATTCTTGCTTTGGTTTTGTTGGTAATAAGAAAAGCAGTGTATCTAGATACTCTAAATAAGTGATAGCCTGGACAGTGGGGCACAGCCGCATTGGTCAGCTGAGGTAAGCATGAAATATAGTGCTGCACCATTCACAAGAAACAGCCTCTGGACAAAATCTCTGGAAATGGGCATGTATGCCAGTCAAGGTTTATTTCTTAAGGTTAAGGGGGAGATTGTATTTTTCTTGGAACAATCTGAGAGAGTATGCAAAAAAAAGAGTTGACCTCCAGGTGTTATAGATCAAAGAGATGAAAAACCCAAGGATAGCTTCCAGTTCAAAAGGATGGATACCATTTCCTTTGCTACCTCTCTATGCAGCGTCAGGACTCTTGTCTTATGCATGGAGTCTGACTGTAACTAGAGTAGTCCTGAACACATACTCTGCTCTGAAATTCAAAATCTGTCTCTCCTTACGTCTGAAAGACATGATTTCTGTCAGGCATTCAAGATTTTGAGCCAAACAAAAGAAGCAAGACCCATTTCTGGCCTGCTATTTCTTCCTGGTTTATCAGTTAATACCAAGAGTCATGATCCTGTGGCTCAGCTCTTCTTTGAGCCCCTGCTGGAGTTAGCCTCATTTATCCACTCTTTGTCTTATTTCAAATTCCTGTTCTCCTGTCAGTCCCTCTCAACTACCACCAATGACAGAGCAGTTATTCAACAGGTGTACATCAGCAGGCCATCAGAATAGATTTTTTTTAAAGAAAGAAGCAGGAGACTTTCATAAACCTTATTCCATTTAGTTCACAGTTCCTTCTGAAATGAAGGGGCATTATTCTCTGTCTTCCTATTTTTGTCTTTCTTTCACCCCTATCATAAATTAAAATGGAAACTCTTTTCTTCCTCAGAAAGTAGTGAAGAAACAAGCAACAGATTAAGTGGTTATAGCTCTATTTTTTAAGACTTCATGTTCTTCAAAGGAATGAGACATCAGCTCTTCATCAACAGGATGACTAACTGCTGGTGGCACAACAGACTCTGCTAAGGCTTTTCAAATACCACAAGAAATCAGAAATCAAATGTGAACCCTTCCTAACATCATACTGAGTCCTCTTGTGTTATTGTAATTCTTTCTTAAAGCAATTCCTTTCTTTTTTCTTCCATTCTCAGGTGGGTGGTCACATGGTCTCCAAAACTCTGTCCAAGCGTGGGGAAAGATTCTGCTGTCCTGTCTGGAAAGTAAATTATTTCCTCTGATGGAGAGAGAGTGTATTTGCCAGCTCACAAAATTCTTCAGTGTGGTCTGTTTTGCTGAGTATTAGTAACTTTCAGAGGTCTTCAGCAATGCATAGTATTCCATGCTCTTATGAAAATCTCACATCGTTTATCACATTGTTTGCAAGCTTGTTTTCTGAGGAACAATGATACATCCTGGTTTTCTTAAGCTTTCTCCATACAGCACAGGCCTTAGAGCCCTCCAGGTATATCTATAAACTCAGTTAAAGTTGGTCAGGGATATTAAGACTGACGAGAAAGTTTAGGTCTAAAGCTTAGGAGTTCCCAAAGCTGGGAAGAAGGTCTAGGGCAGACAAGGCCATGTGCTCAGAGCAGAAGACAAGGTGTCTCAGAGTAAGGGAAGAGGGATGGGGAGCTCACAGAAATGGAAACCAATTCAGTGATGTCATTGTTGAATGGACTGTGGCTGCTGTAGGAATCGGGATAGGAGGCAGGGATGAGGATGAGGTGGTAGAGACAAAGAGGTCAGTGAATAGAGAGCATGCTTTTGAAAATGAAAACATAATTGATAGTTTCAGGTTTTGGGTTGACATATGGAAAGAAAAGAATTATATCCCCAAACTCTGAGTGTCAGTCTTCTCCTGTTGTCAATATTTAGCTGTGAAGTGCAACAGCAGAGTGTGCACCTTACCGGGTCTGGTGGAGGCCCCTGCAGGTGGGCACATGGCATCTTTGTTGCCATAGGGGTCTCTGCCAGACTGAGGCAAAACAATTAAAAATGCCAACCCTCTGGGTTGCCCAAACCTGTTTCAAAACGATAGTGTCTAAAGAAGCCTTATGTCTCTCTTCTATTTGTGGTTTGGTTTTGTTTGTTTGTTTTTAATTTTTTAAGCTAAGAAGACTTTATGCAAACCTATAGTTAAAAAATGAAATAATATTGTTTGCAGACATAATGATTTCAAAGATAAGCAGTGGCAAAATCAAGTGCAAATGAATCTTTGATGACACATATATTAAATGTTGCCAGTGTCTTATGGAAAAGTAGTGTCAGAACAGGTAAAGATGCTCTCATAAGGCATACACAGTAGAGGTGTTACATTTGATTATTCAAGCAAAATTTAAGCTTTCCCAGCTCATGAATGCTTTTTTTGGCAACGATAGTAGTGTTATTTTAGCTTCACGAATTCCATGTAAGCCAGTGCTGAAGTTAATGAGAGGCAGTATATACTGAGCTGCATAATGACATCTATTTTTACTGTGAGACTTTGGAGCACTAATGCCCTTTAAACAGTTTATAGATTTGGCTTTAACTGGGTGTTTATAGCTCAGTTTTTCACATTTGCATTCAATCTCTATGAAGTCTATATACAGAGTTTGTGTGTGTACATAGGTAAGCTTATGTAGATAGGTATAATGAAACATTGTTTCATCAGCTTCCTCACGGAAACTATAAAAGGAGCACTATTTACTGATTTGTATAGAATATATGTGAATGGCATCTGTGTACCTATGCTAAAATCAGACATATAAAGAGGGAGGGCATAGAAAATTTACTCAAAAAATATTGCTTTTGTATTCTGCTGTCTGTGTTGCTCTATATTGGGAATGCATTAATGCGGTAACTTTTTTATATCTGGGTACCTCATTTATCTATTTCCACAGCATTTTGACTTCTAGGAACCCTAATTGGTGTTCCATTAGGCACAGTGCTAGCTTCACTTCAAATAAATATAGCAAGCTCTTCCAAGTATGCATCATTAATGACTGCATAGCACACAAAATGCTTCTCCATGAAGAAAAGACAGATGGCTTCTTTATGTTTTTAATATTGCACACAGTCAAATCTTGCAATTGCTTTTATTCAATAAAAGGTTTTGTCTCCTCTGCAGTAAGATGTATTCCGGGCTTTATGGCCTTACAACTTTTTAGATAAATAATTACTGGATTTCCATCTATGACTGCAGGCACAGATATTCTCTAGATACAGATGGGACTGGAGTGTGTTTATGAAACTGATAGATCATCTTTAATCAGTGGGTTCCTGAGGTGACCTTCAGAGACATAAATAGTTACTCTCAGGTGTCCAAGTCTGAAGCCTAGACTCCTAGGAAGAAAACATAGTAAAGAAGGAATACCTGAAGGGGAAAAAAAAGAAAAAACCAAAAAAACCAAACCGAAAACCAAACAAAAAACCAAACCAAAGCAAACAAAACCCAGGAGAGTCACTAATGTGCTTTAAATTTTTCTACCTCCTCAGTTTAGGTACAGTGCCTATGAAAACAGTGTGACCACCTAAATAGAGTCCTAGTAAATACTGGTTGAACCCTCCCCTTGTCCTTCCTTGTCTTCAAGGATAGTAGCAAGTATCAGGTGAGAGAGTATCTTGACAAGTATTTTGGTTATAAAATACCTTGAGCCCCAGGGGGAACCTGTGTATCCTCTCCATCTGAGTTAGCTGAGGAGCATTCAAGCACATTGCTCAGCCTTTGTCTTGATCTGAGATATAGTGTATTAAAGGCTGATTCTACAGTTTAACTAGAAATGCATTTTTTAATAGACTGTTGAAAATGTACCTGAAGATGAGGCAGATCCAGACTGTTCATGAGCCATTTTGCCATTTGGTACAAGCACTGGAACGTGAGGAAGGTGAGGTTGTAACCTCTCCAGCTATAAGTTAGTGGTCTACCCTAAGCTGGGCAGTTAAATGCCTCCCTGACATCTGATCACGTCAGATCTCGGAGGCTAAGCAGGGTCAGCCCTGGATTAGTACTTGGATGGGAGACCTTCTGGGAAATGCCGAGTGCTGTAAGTTCTAGTCCTGAGGACTTCACTGGCACTGTCCAAGTTCGCTCGGCCGTGGCAGATGAACCTCAGGACTTAAACGGTGGAGCCAGTTCTGCGCATGCTGAGCCTCACCTAAAATCCACTGCGCAGGCTGGAAGGGCACAGCCACGTGGGGACAGCCCTTCCCAAATCTTCGTTCGCGAAGTTTGGCCATATATACATACCCTAATCTGTTCACCTAAGCTCCTCTCTGAGTCACTGAAGACAGAGAAGTGACTCCTTCCCCCCAACTCAGACACTGAAACACTTTGGTGAGACAAAACAGGTGACTTGAAACTGAGAAGGGGCACATTATGTTTCACAAATCTTGGGTAATCTGTTGCAGTCAAGTATCCATTCTGCAGACTGTTGAAGAGCATAACAAAAGAAAATAAATTGCCTTCCTCCCTGACAATAACAGCAACAGCAAGAAAATTAAGGCTGGAGGTATCCTCGGGATTGGCATCCTAGCTGAGCAATGAGAAATTGAAGTAATTCACTGTTACACAGCCCCACTTCCCAGAGAGAAGACCCTTGTGAGGGAAATCTTGTGCACTCTCTCCTTTGGGCACAGGTTTTGCTGTGAAACAAAAATATTTATTACAGAGGGACAAATGACTGAAAGCACAAGTGTTCTGCATTGATACCTGCATCATGAATGGCCCAACTTCAGACCTAATTAGTGTCCAGAGTTTCCTTGGATGTCATTGGGAGTAAGGGCACCAAATGCTCAGTCTGACCATTATGATCCCTAAAGAGAATCACTGTTTTCTTTTGCAGACTGTAACAAAGACATAACAAAATTGGGCAATTTTTAAAATGTTTTGAAGAGGGGGTAAAGCATTCACACTACTATTTTTGTATTGGATTCATTTTTTCTTCTGTAATATTTCAAATTCAAACTCAGGCCATCTGTACTTTAGGGATAACCTGGACAACAGCTGTTTCTCTTACATCACATTTTGTGCTCCTCTGTGATTTGTCATTTGTTTTTTGCTTGCTGTTTTCATTTTCTACTACTATATTGTTGCCCTACTAGGTCTAGTTTTTCTCTGAGTTACCAGGGTGTAAAACAACAGTAAGTTCAATGAAGTCAGTGGTGCTGTGCTGACATGGAGACAGAATTTTCTCATTGGAAAAGTGTTCGGACATTGCTTCCTAATGATGTCACACACTCCTCTGAAACCACACAAGAGCTGTGGAAGCTAGTGATTTTCTGAACCAGCAATTTTAGTATCTAGTTATAAAATGTAGCCATATGGTCATTTGTGTCCTGGTCCTAAGGGTCTGCATATATTTGTATGTTTCCTCTCCAGTGCCACCACAGATGAAGAACACTTTGGGGACAGAAAACAACAATAGCAACAGTAACACTCACTTCAGCTGGGTGGGCACAGATTTGTACCATTTCCGTGGTATTGTTGAGATCTTCCATTTGTTTGGACATTTATATTTGTCAGGTTATGTAAGTAGTGCATGTGTGCAAAAGGAAAGAGATATACACAGAGGGAAAAATCTGTTCAATGCCTTTGTCAAAAATACATTAACTGGAAATCACCAAAAAATTGCTATTTTGCCTTCATGGTATCAAATGGTTTATTTTCCCTTTGATCTACAAGTAGGTGTTTAGGAGTCCAAAATTTATCCAGAAGTGGAGTGATGGACAAACTTTTAAGCAACATTTGTATTTTTCTGTAAAACCTCTTGGTTTACATTATCTATTTAGTCACCCTGCTACTGGCTCTGTTTCATTAGTGTGACCTGTATCTGTGTTGAAAACTCCCTCCAAAATCTTTCCTGAGGTCTGTGTAGCCAGACAGTGTCTTCTGACACTATGTGGATAGGCATGATGACTGCCTGTGACCAAGGGGACTACCTGTATTCAACTTTTCTATTTGTAACACATCCCATCTTTCTCCTTTCCCTCTTTTAGGTTTGATTTCTCTCTAATTACAAGCTGGAATATCTCTGAATGACAGCAGGCAAAGGCAGGAGATTTGTAACCTTACAGTTTAAATTCAAATAGTTTGAGCTCCCAATAAAATTGGAAATGCATGTGCCTGCAGTTCTTAAAATTCAGAGAGGGAGATTAAGGGTAGGTGGTCATCTATATCATGCTTCTTAAGTAGTGCTGTGCACACCTATGATCTTTATTTTCCTTTCAATCACAAACAAAAGCTCATTACTGGGCTGTTCCTATTCCTCAATTCTGCTAACAAAACTCTCTTTGGATGATGCCTGATGGCTCTTCTCAGACACATAACTGAAGAAAAGAAACATCTGAGGAAAAAAGCACTTAACCACGTTTAACTTTTTGAATTAGACACAGGAGTCTTTGACCCTGAGAATGATCTCAGAAACATCCCAAACAAGATAAATATTCAGGAAGGCTCTTGAAAGTGTTGTTTTCTGTCCTCCAGCCTTCTTGAATTTCTTTGCTAGCTCAGAGTAGTCTGTGTCACATTTCATGCAAGTTGTAATCTCCAAGGGGAAAAAAGCACTTAAGCATGCTGTCAGGCTGTTACTTCAGGCTCTCAACAATCTTCTGCTTCCTCTGAACACTAGTGTTTATGTATGAGACTTACAGATATTATCTGACCAAACAAATCAAACCACCAGCTGTCTCATGGGAATTTCTGAGGTAGCTTTACTTCTCTGCTCTTCAAAATGTCAGGATGTCTTTTAAATATTATTGAAAGTCTCCTGGAAGTGCCATCCAAGGTATAGTAGTTTGAAAACAATCATATGAATGTAGGTAAACAAGTTTGATAACTTTGTCCTAATTATATAGATTTTAGTGATAAGAAGTTAGAAAGGTCTGTATATATAAATCTGTGATATAATAAACAATTATATTTTTATATTATGTACATAACAAATATGCATACAAATACTATAGCAATGTAACATAATAGAATATATATTGTTAGAATACACTGTTTCTTTTGGAAGGGACCTAAACCAATCATCTAATCTGCCTGAACACTTCAGGGCCCACCAAAAGCTAAATCACATTATTAAGGCATTGTCCAAATGCTCTTAAAAACACTGACAGGTACAGGGGGCTGAATACTTCTCTAAAACACCTGGTCCAGTGTTTGACCACCCTCTCAGTAAAGATATGTTTCCTAATGCCAAGTCTGAATGTGCCCTAGTGCAGCTCAAGCCATTCCCAGGCTTCTTGTCACTGGATCCCAGGAAGAAGAGCTCAGCACCTCCGCCTCCACTTCCACTCAGGAAGTTGCAGAGAACAGTGAGGTGACTCCTCAGTCTCCTTTTCTCCAACTAGGGTAACTCAAAGTTCTCCTCTGCTTCTCACAGGACATGTCTTCCAACCTTGTCACCAGCTTTTCTAGACTTCTCTGGAAATGTTCAAGGACTCTCAAGACTTTCTCAAACTGTGAGGCTGCACACTGCACTCCAGATGAGGCTGCACCAGTGCTGAATACAGTGGGATAATCACCTCCTTTTATGCCACTGATGACTGACCAATGCTCTAATCTGTCTAGATCTCTCTGCTAATGATCCTGCATCCAGATCGTTGATAAATATTTTGAACTGGACTGGCCCTAGAACTGAACCCTGAAGAACACCACTGGTGACTGGTTGTCAGACAGCTACCACAACCCTTGGGCCCTGAAATTCATGTAGTTCTTCACCAGTGCACTGTGAACCCACTCATCCCACAGCTGGACAGCTGTCCAGAAGGGTGGTGTGAGGGACAGTATTAAAAGCTTTACTAAAATCCAAAGAAACTACATTCACCACCTTCCGTTCTTCCACAAGACAGGTTAACCTTATCATACAAGGTATACAGACCCTGAGGTTAAAACTTGGTTGTAATAATGCCAAGGTCATGGGTTCAAATCCCGATGTGGGCCATTGACTTAAGAGTTTGACTTGATGATCATTGTGGGTCCCTTCCAAGTCAGAATAGTCTGTGATTCCATAACAAATTATTTAAAGAGGACTTTCCTTTTGTCAATCTATGTTTGCTCTGCCCGATTTTTTGTTGTTATGTAAGTCTAATTTCTAGGAACCCTGAGAAATCTGGGAACTCTAAAGGAAAAATCTATGTGTGACCAAGAATATATGAAATCTATCCTAAATCACAGTTGGAAAAAACCCAGCAAGCTATTATGACTTAAAATATTGTTAATCTGCATCTGAACTAAACTATAATTTAGTGGACAGTTCACAGACAGGCAAATTATCAGACAAAATGATCCACAGAAGAATAAACTGTCTAAAAAAGTATACGTTGATGATGGTACACAGAATAGATAGCTTATCAAATTAATGAAAACATGAAACTTCTGTGGGAAAGCCTGTTAACCTTGTATGTGGATCATATAAATTAATCACATGAAGAATCATCACAGTTGACCATAACGAGTATCTCAGATTGTGTATCAGACTCCCTCGCATAGAGGTGAGTTGTGCAGACCCTGCTTTTGTCCACGCTCAGTGTGCAGAATTGTGCATTCTGATGCCCACTGTTGTAAACCTACTTATTAGTTAAGTCATTTTAAATGGAAATACATTTCTATTGCTGGTGTTTGCTTTGATATCCCTACCTTATGATGTGTCTGTACATTGCATGTCACAGCGGGATTTCCTCTTCATTACTTTCACAGGTCTTGCAGGCCCTATGGAACCACATGCACCCCATCAGAAATATGGACCTATTTTTCTTCCTTTCTTTTTTCACTTTCTTTTCTCCCATTTTTTCTAGCCACCACCGAGACACAGCACATGGTTCAAGAAGAAGTCTCAAGCAGCCTAACAAATGGTGTGAGAACAAGCTCTTGATGCAGTATTCTTGTAGTCAACATCACTGCACTGGCAAGTGCTTACGAATCCCCTTGGGTGTCTCTAATTACAATGTATCGTTCATTAAAAATGACAACAAGAGTTCACTGAGCCTGCATTCTGATGATTAATTGCAATGTTCCCCTAATCACTTGTTGTTATTTATACCTCTGCCTTTATGCAGCTGATGATACTGTACATTTGCACCATTCAGAGAGTAACAGAAGCGATATGAGGGGTGAGTTTACATGACGAAATGAAGCATTGTGTAGATACATCGGAATTAGTGGTGACCCAAGCTGTGTGCTGGCACAGAACAGAAATGTAAGTTCTGTAGCTTCTCACCTCAGAACTACAAGAAAGCCACACGAAGCTCATAAGCACTGCCTCTGAGAAGGATTTACTAGACTCTCTGAAGAGCAGTGGAGTCATGTTTTTACTTCTTTCAGTTAAGCTCATGCTGACTCAAGTTGGCGAAAAATTACAGGCAGCTCAGTGCAGGTGTGTCTCAGGAACTCCCTTTGAGTGTTCCTGCCTGTATGTGATGCCTGTACATATATCAGATATCAGATTTCAGCAACCAGAGGCTAAATCCTTGTTTAAGCCTCCTAAAAATATCTTTAAAATACTGTAGATCCAGTGACTAAGCACTGCTGTGTATTAAAGAAACTACTGAGCCAAACCTAAAAAAAAAATCTCTGTGACTCCCATCCATCAGGAGAAAAAGAAATTTTGAGAATGAAAAATTCCATGATAACTTGACAATAATAAGACTGTAGCTTGATCCACCTTGAGTTTACATCTGTCAGCAAATGATTTCTGATTTTCCTTTGATGACCTCTGCTAAGGTAGCAAGAAAATTTAAGTGCCTGTTACTGGATATCCCAGCCTAAGACAGAGAAGAATAATTTGATTTTTGGAGACATTGCAGAGCAGCTATCTCTGAAAATAAGTTACTCCTTCAGGTATACTAGATGTGGATGGCTTGGGTGGGTGCACTCTTCATTGGGTAAAAATTAGCTGGATGGCCTGGCCCACAGAGTGGTCGTGAATGGAGTTACATCCAGCTGGTGGCCACTTGTGGTTTATCCCAGGGCTCAGTATTGGGCCAGTCCTGTTCAATATCTTTATCAAAGATCTGGACAAGGGAATTGAGTGCACCCTCGGTCAGTTTGCAGATGACACCACATTGGACGGGAGTGTTGATCTTCTGGAGAGTAAGAAAGATTTACAGAGAGATCTAGACAGGCTGGATTGATGGACCGAGGCCAATTGTATGATATTCAACAAGACAGAGCACCCTGTCCTGCAACTGAGTAACAATAACTTCAGGCACTGCTACAGGCCTGTGAAGGGATGGCTGAAAAGCAGCCTGTTGAGAGGGACTTGGAGGTGCTAGTTGACAGCCAGCAGAACATAAACCAGCAGTGTGCCCTGGTGGCCAAGAAGACCAATGGCATCCTGGCCTGTATCAGCAATAGTGTGGCCAGCAGGACCAGGGAAGTGATTATCCCTTTGTACTCAGCACTGTTGAGGCTGCATGTAGAGTACTGTGTCCAGGACTGGCCTTCTCAATACAAGACAGACATTGAGGTGCTGGAGCATGTCCAGAGAAGGACAATGGAGCTGATAAAGAGTTTGGAGCACAAATCTTTTGAGAAGTAGCTGAGGGAGCTGAAGCTATTTAGTCTGGAGAAAAGGAGGCTCAAGGTGACCTAATTGCTCAGGATAATGACCTGAAAGAAGCTTGTGGCAAGTTGGGGATCAGTCTTTTCCTGAAAGTAACAATCCATAGGACAAAAGACAAGGGACTCAAGTTGAGTCAGAATCAAAGAATATTCTGAGTTGGAAGGGAAGTTTCATCAGGGGAGGTTTAGACTGGATATTAGGAAAAGTTTCTTCCCTGAAAGTGTTGCCAAGCACTGGAACAGACTGCCCAGGTAAGTGGTCACCATTCCTCTAAGTATTAAGAACACCTTGTAGATGTGGTGCTTAGAGATATGGTCTAGTAGTGGATCAGGCAGAGTTAGGGGAATGGCTGGGCTCAGTGATCTTAGAGTAATTTTCAGCCTTAATAATTCTATGATTTTATGACTTTATGGATGTGCATACAAAAACTGTGGCACTGACATGCCAGCTCTATTTTTTCAGGGAAGCTGAAAACTTCCTATGTTGTTACAAATCTTGCTTATGTCTTCTTTTTCTTCTTCTATTAGTTTTCGGCTTGGTACACATATGCTCTGAAATTCTCCTGTTCTTCAGTTTCAGGCTTTTAGTAGCAATCTAATGCTATTTGCACAGCATTATTGCCCGGAGGCCTAAGTCAACTCTGGCAAGGCTCCCACTGGCATGTTATGTTAATAACTGATTGGTTTTGTTCTCAGAGAGAGCAATTTGTTTCAACAACTGGGATTCATCTTGCTTTTTTTTAGCGAGTACACAGCTACACTCTAGCACAAATATTAAAGGCCAAGATCTTTAAAAATAGAAAGGGAGGAATCACCAGCATCACTGAATCTAAGCCAACAGCTGCAGGAACCCATGGAGTAGCTGCCTAGTCCAAACTGCACACCCACGCCTGACCCCACCATCACAGACTCTTGTTCTTGAGGGCAAACTCACATTTTCAGACTTCTGATTGAAGTCTTTGAGCATCTAAGCATCAAATATTCAGACTTCTGGCAGACAGTTGTTAAAATTTTGGCCCACTGTGGCATGTAAATACTGCAGGAAAAATCAGGCAGATAAGGACCTGCCATTTACTGCATTAATTCATACACAGTAATGGGAATTAAGGTTGCAGAGAGTGTGCTTGTCTGTAATGTATTTGTTTTTCGATATGTGCAAAGTATGTCCCTAATATTACATTCATTTGTATTTGGCACTACCAGGGTGCATCTTCACAGTATAAGATAGGCATTTTAACTGCCTGAGAAGCTTAAAAAAATACCCCCAGACAACCAAAAAAAATGCTCCTCACAAGCAACAAAAAGTAGTACATTAAAATTTGTATTTTTAAAATGTGCCTGTGAATTTTATAGTCATTTGCATTTCAAGTCTGCAATTAGATTTAAAAAGCCCACAACTGCAGCTGTGATGAGTACTCTGTTATGTGAAAAAACCAAACGTAAATAATACTCTTGTCCTCCAGTAACAGCCCTGATGAGAATGAATTTTAGCACAGTGCTCAACAATTTCCTCTTTGAGGTTATTTTCATGTTTGACACATTATAACTGGAAAACCTGAAAGAGTTGGAGTCCAAATAAGATATGTATTGAATTATAGAAATTGTTTTTGGTATTGCACATGATCCTTTACAGAGCAGGTTCTCAGGCTTTTAGAATGAGCTGCAGAGTATCCCTAGAGCCACAGAGAGGCTTTTCCTGGCACACAGGGTGATATAGCATCCCATCAGCTTTATCATTATTCAGATGAAGAGGAGATGAAGGTTTCTGGGGATGGACATTCATCAGCTCTGCTGGAGCTAGGAGTACATACCTTCCCACAAAGTGGAGCCAAGGACAAACACTTTCTTCTCCATCTTCTTCTCCTGCCTTGTTGGCAAAGACAAAGACTTTGAGGCTCTGTTGGCAAGAAGACACAAAAGAACAGGACTGAAAATAAATCTCACCTCTTCTTCCCCAGATTCTCCAGCCCTTGGTACCAAAACTGGTACCTTCTTAATGGAGGTGCCTCCAGCTCTCCTGAGTGGTGCACCCAAAATCATGTGTAGCAGTCAGCTCATGACACCTTTGGAGAGTAACAGGTACTAGGTATAGACAGGACTGACACTGACAATTGTTCAACAACTGCTCTTCAGTCAGGTTTCTGTATTTAAATGAGCTTTGTCCTTAGCTTTGTCTTCAGGTTCTCTTTGTCCCACCAAAAAGGCGCCTCCTTATTTCACCCTAGAACCAGAAGATCATGACTGGCTGTGGGACAACAACTTGTCTTGGGGCTTGAGTGTGACCTGATTTTTGGCAGGGATATTTTGGAAATCAGGTCTCCCTTGCAGACCTGCAAGAGAAATTCCATTAAAAAAAAAAAAAGAAAGGGTAGGCGTTTTTAATAATTTTTGAAAATATCAGCTTGTGTGGTGGGTTTTTAAACACATCTCTGCATCAGCAGGAAAGCTTGTTTAGCTTTCTGAAATGGCCTTGCTCCAGAGGGCTGCCAGGTGTGCCTGCAGGGCATGACACACACTGGGTAGCCAAAGACACCAGCAGTTTGTTAGATGTGCAGTGCACTGCTCTGCCCTATGTTTGGTTGTTACCATTGCTAATAGTTTTCCCTGGGTATTCCTTAAGGGTGACATTAGTGAGCAGTTTTTATGTTTATCTGAGATGGCAAAAGTAGGTGCTGAGGTTTGACGCAGCCCTGTCTAGAACACCCTGCTTCACATGAGGACAGTGGCTTCAGTTTTAAATTTCAAGATAATTTAATGTTTAAAGTTTTCCTGTCAGTATTAATGCTGATGTTGTCATACAAGGGTGTTAGGCCTGAGCCCCAAGACCTTGTGGAGGAAATGTGGCATCTGGGAAAATATCCATCACCTGCCAATGTCTGTTTTTCACTGTGCTTCTAAACCTGTTCTTGTCAATGGAACTGGATGAAAGAGACAGAAGACTTGGTCTCTGTTATTCATCAGTGAGAAGAAAGGCAAACCTTACCTTCAGCTCTAATTTAGGGTTTCTCCTTCCTTGTAATATGTATTGTTTAGCCTGGAGAAAAAGAGGCTCATGGGGGACCTTATTGCTCTCTACAACTACCTGAGAGGAGATTGTAGGGAGGTGTGTGTCAGTCTGCACTCTCAGGTAACAAGTAACAGGATGAGAGGAAATGGTCTCACATTCTGCCAGGAAAGGATTAGATTGGATATTAGGAAACATTTATTCGCAGAAAAGGTGGTCAGACATTGGAACAGGCTCTCCAGGGAAGACATGGAATCACAATCCCTGAAAGTGCTAAAAAGGCATGTGGAGGTGCTCTTAGGGATGTGGTTTACTGGTGAACATGGAAGTGCTGAGTTAACAGCTGCACTTGATGATCTTAGAGGTTTTTTCCAACCCTAATGATTCTATGTGTTAACATGAATTCCTCTTCTGACATCAAAAGGCAAGTGAACAGCACAGGGAAAAATGAATTACAGACACAACAGACCAATGAACATAAATGATGAGCTAAGAACTGGACAGGAGAAGAGACTGATGATGGTTATTGGGTGAGTGTGTCCAAATGAAATAAGAGAGGACATGATCAGGAGGAATAAAGACAGTAGGAACAATATATATAATAATTTTGTCATTTTTGTTCCAGAAAGAAGGTTATTAGTTCTTTATTCTGCAGTAGGTAAGAAAAAGACCATGATGGTGGTTGGGGGAAAAAGAGCACGATGTGACTTAAAATAACTGATCTTGTTCCAGCCTAGCAAAGGGAAGGTTGAGAAGGAAGTAATTTCTCTCTAGAAATATATCAAAAGAGTAAATGCCAGATGGAGAAGGGCTATTTGAGCTAAAGGGCAATTTTGGCAAAAGAACAA
The DNA here is from genome assembly GCF_047495875.1 of Pithys albifrons albifrons. NCBI lineage: Eukaryota > Metazoa > Chordata > Aves > Passeriformes > Thamnophilidae > Pithys > Pithys albifrons. The sequence continues at coordinate 25,254,323 of NC_092458.1, forward strand.
AAGGAGGGGGGAAATCAGCCATAAATACTTTCAGTCTGGAGAGCTTTCTACCCATCAGAGTGGCAAGAGTCTGCAGGGTCCTCTCAGCTGGAGCCACTAGGCAAGTCTCTGGCATTTAAAAGTAGAGCCTGATCACATGGAAAGGAGTCAGTGACAAGGCTGTCTGGCTCTGACAAGGCAGAATGCTGCTAATGTTCAGTTCTTTCTCTCGAAAAAGCCAATGAAAATGGAAATGAATGGAGGATTTCATGGCAGCCTTTTTGTTAGCTAGCAGCTATCAATAGCACTTAGTGGTCTGAAAATTTCCACAATTGGCTGTCAGACCATCATGCAGCCAGTTCCCTGAAGCTCTTACCTTCATGTTTTACAAACACTTTATAATGGAGATAGATGCATATCCATGAAGATGATGCTTCAGAGCTTATCAACTGTTTTTCTTGTTACAGCTGAAGCTACTAAATATGCTTTTCAAGATGATTTGACATGCCAGCCAGCATTGAACTCCAAATGAGCCACCTAAATACTAGACAAATATTCTTCCAAAATTGCTACATTACCAGCAGCATGAGGGTAGTCCTCCCTGCCTTCCTACCTTGGAAGTTCTCCTCCTGTTCAGTTGTGATTTTTCTGTTCTCATTTAAACCTGTAGTAACTCACCTTTGGAGTGCTGGACTGGTGTCAACAGGCAGCAAACAGGATGAGTTAGGCAAAGTTTTTACTTTTGTACATAGGAAGAAATTTCTGGCCAAAAATTCTTCACTTCCTCATCAGAATTGTCCCCTAACTTCAGCATGTTCAGGTCTAGATAAGGCTGCATTTTCAACAAAACATGCAATATGTCCGTATTATGGTTAAACATCAATAATTCTATTACTAGTATGATATCAACACTATTGTCATTAATAGAAAATAATTAAAATACTTACCTGTTGCAGTAGGATGTTAGCCTGCCTCTGGAGATGGGGAGAGCTATCTGATCTGCCAGAGGTGCTCCACTTCCATCTTTAAGTGGTAGTTTGGAGGGTTTTTTTCATTTGATTTGGCATTTTGCTGCTAAGGAGCAAGCCTGGGTTTTGTGGACACCCATGGACAAACAAAAACTCAATCTGTCTGTTTTCACCTCACCAGCAACAATGTACTTGATTAAACTAAAATAGTAAAAATTTCTATATCTTTTGTCTATTGCAATTTCAGTCCATTACTGTATTTTGATTTTTCTTACAGATGTCTTATATTCTGGCATTTTTTATGCCTTAATCTTTATATATTCAATTAAGATGTAAATTTTCCATCAGTCTCGTTAATATTAATTTCAGGTGGTATGTAAAGTCTGTTAAAACCTTTGAGAGCTTTTTTTTCTACTATAATGGGTTTTGGATCAGGACTCATAATAGCAGTCATTTGCATGAATCTATTCTAGTTTAATGAGTGATTAGCAAATGTTTTTTCCATTCTTTACCTGACACTTGATAAACCAAAATCTGTGAGGAGCTGTGTACTAAATAATGGTATGATTTTACAACCCTCAAATAGCTTTAGAAAATAGATTTATAAATCATGCACACAAGGGGAATGGATTTTGACAAATTCTCTGCTATAAAAGAGGTGGCTTGCTGTGCTTTATGTGAATCTCTCGACAATAAAGTGTTACCTACCATGGGGCATTGGGAAAAACTATCAGATCCTTATATATTTTGGTGTCTTGGGTACCTCTCCCTTCTGTTCTCTTTTATTTGAGGTGATTTAAATGTCTTTGGCACTCCAGCTCCAATTTCCTCATTGTTTTTAAGACCAAATCCTTGTTTAAACAATGTTTAAACAATTCTTTGTGCAGGACAAGAGTTATGCAAAGAAATTACTTGTTATTCTTTAATTCACCTTCCAATACAAGCAATATGTTTAACACTGAAAGATACCAACTATCAGGATTTGTTCTACTCGACCTTTCGTGATATTTAGGCATCTGGCTTTCCAGCTCAAGTAATCAAAATGATAATTAAACCTACATCTTTGTGAATGTCAAAACTGTCATCTGCATTCAGAATGTTACAGGTCTGCAAGAAATCATGATCAAGAGAAATTTAACATCAGTGAGGTCATTAGGAAATTGTTACAGCATTGGCTTCACCAAAAACTGCCTTGTCAAAGCAAATGTGATACATGGAAACATGCTATTTTAACTGCTCATATAGAATACCTAATTGGTATTGTTATAAACTAAGCATACTCTTCAAATGTAACTGTCAACAATATTTTAAATATTTTAAATAAAGTCCAAGCAGTAGTTGCAGGTAATGGGTACTCTTTAGATTGTTCCACTTTTAATGCCTTGCACTATGTGCAGTTGCATATGCATTTATTACACTGATTAATTACTTTCTTGCTGCAAATGGGCATTATACCTTTAGAGAAACAAACAGAAAGCCTCAGTGTTTCACACTAAATAACAAAAAATTAGATGGTATTTTGAAAATTAATTAATGATGCAGTAGCTTCCAGCCTAGAGTAAGGTAGAATCAGAACTAATAAGTTTGTGGGGAAGCGTGTCTTGAAATTGTGTTGGTTTACAAATGAAGTCATGTCACAGTTTTTCAATCCCAAAGCAATTAGAAGTTGTTTTCCAAAAGCCAACGTGGTTGTGAGTTTTCTGCCAAAGTTGTAAGCCCACACTCCCCTCTCACTGATACTAAAAGGAAGTGAGTGGGACTGTGTTGGTCATGACGCAGGACCACCCTCATAGCAGGATGTCTTCTGTCACCTGCAACTGAAAGAGTTTAGTCCAAAACATTATAAATCTAGGCAAGTGTAGAAATTATTTCCATTTCTCTGGCATTATTTCTCTTTCATGCTTCCTACTGCATGCAAACTTCAAGCACAGCAACTCCAGCTGCACTACTGCGCACACAGTTTTCTCTACACAAATCTTTCTCTGGAGATGGTTGTGCAGACTGTTAAAGAAATAAAACTAAAAATGTTGACTTGACACTCCAAATGTGTGCTTTAAATAGCCCTTGGGATGATAGTATGTATTTCTGTTGCTTATAAATAAGGTCTACAATGATGGAGGGACTAACTGAATGCCTCAAATGAATGTGCCATGTGAGAGGGAACAAATTCAGCCTGTGAGTTCCCTGCAGTGGGAGAATTCCACAGTTCTGCAGGGCAAAGCAACATGGCCATTTTGCAGCTGTCTAGGAGCAGTGGCAAGAAATACAGAGTGTACGGAGGATCCATGCCTTGAAGGCACTCGCAGATTTATGCCTGGCATCCAAAGCCTCTTCATGACAGGAGGCTCCCCTCCATCTAAGATGCAGTTCAATGCAGTGCTTTTGTCAGCTCTTTACATCAGGGGCAGATGCCTAAAGCAGTTGCCTAAAGAGTGCTCTGGGTCATGTCCTGAGACCATTCTCAGCTGAGCTGGAATTCCCATCAAAACTCTCCTGTTGCTCAGCTAAGAAAGACTTTGGAAAGTAAGTGGAGGACAAGTGCCAGACTCCAGCCTAGCTCTCAGCCTCCCTGCATGGGGAGATTTACTGCATGCTAGTTCCCGTTCCTGCAGTTGTTTGTGTCTTTCACATTAAATACCTCCAAAGGAAAAAAGATATAAAGACTGTTGCTAGAGATTTTAAATACTTTTGCATCTATCTACATTACTTGGGTTTTGGACTGCAAGCTCTTTAAGAGTTGCCCTAGGCAGGAAATTTTGTACCAAATTACTTCTGTCCCTGTAAATTAAATGTATAACCTGAAGCAAAATTTGAGCCTGGGTGAACAGAGAGAGGTTCCTAATTGCCTGACAGCCTGCAAATTCCCTTTTTTCTAGTAGTTTTCAAAGGATGGAAAAACAGATCCCTAGCGGCAGTGCTGGCATTTTAGGAGGAGGTGTGAAGTAGCAGATAGTTGTTAGACTAATACAGCATCTGATTTGTAAGAGACTTTCTGACAATCAGAAGATATAATGGTACAGCTGAGCAAACCAGCACTTGGCAGCACACATCTGCAGACTTGGGCCCTCTGTAACCTGTAGACAGGTGGTCAGCCTAGTACAGGCGTTATGTAAACTCTGATCTGTGATACGGATGAAGGATGGAGGAAATGCCCAGGAGAGAGTACTGCTGAATAAAGTATTAAGAAAAAACTACCCATGCTCTGTCGCAGACATGCAAGTACTTTCATATGAAAAGGATCAGCACCTGGAGACAAGTGTGCTAACTCCTGAAGGCTAGAACATAAACTGAAATATATTTAAATACAATATTACAATGAATAACCTGAAGATTACCATCATGTACCATAGCCCCGGATACACATGCTGTTTGCTCATGTGCCATCTGACAGCTAGGATAACGGCTACTTTATCTCCAGCTTTCTGCAGTAGGAGCAGTAACAGCTGAAAGAACCCAGCTGCTGGTGGTAAACTGGGGGATAATTCAGAGTTTAGCCTAAGGCTCCCTCTGGAGTTAAAGGAGAGAGATTGGTGCTTCCAAGGAGCGACTCAGAGTCAGGATTGAAGTGTTTTGAGGGAGCTGAGTCTAGAGAAAAAACAGAGGTGCTCTCTCTTTGCCTTGCTGGAGGTATGCCAGTGGAGGAATCACTTTCTGGGTTTTCCCCTATTTCCAGGGGAGAACAAAACTTGCTAATCTAAATTAGGCTGCAGTGCTGGGACAAAGGCACACCACGTAGAATGTTGCCAAGATAAGGGGCATTGTCCAAACAAATGTTTGTTTGCTTACACATTACCTAAAGTTTGGTTAATTAAACAATGATTTAAACTCTGGCTGATTTTAGGGGTAGTTGTTTCTTCTTTTTGTGCTATTACATATCCTATCCACGGGGCTTCAGTTTTCAAGTATGACAAGTGATGTTTGTTGGGTAAGATGCCAAAGGGTGTGATTTTCAGAAGGTGTACATCGAAGTCCACAAGTAAGGCCCTTATACCTATATGGACCACATAAATTAAATACCTGTATTTGGAGGAATTTGTAGGCATTTATGAGAGACTCTTTGTTCAAAACCAGTTCAGAGAAGCCTTGGGATTCCCATTGCTTCTAGCTTAGTTTTCAGCTATCTGCCATACCTCTATTAGCAGGTGGCCCTTGCTGTTGTGACAATTGTGACCACAAAACCAACATCTGTGGAAATAGTCTTGATATAACAGGACCATCACTATTTGGGGAAAAAAACCAATCATTTCTACCAGAAGCTGAATTCCTTTTATATAAAGTAGTTAAGCAACATTTATCCATACATCATCTCCAAAATACACAAAGAAATGTATTTCTTACCATATATTCTCAATCACAAAACTGAGCCTGCTACATCATTAATTTTTTCTACCTACAATGCAGTTTAGATTGGAAAAAAGTTGATCATAGATGTTGCTTACGATCCAGGAAGCACTGCTAAAAGTAAGCAAAAATGTGCTCAAATCAGAGAAGCCTTTCTGTTGATTTCAAAGGCCATTACATCTACAGTGCTGAATATTTTATCTACTCCTGAAAGCTGTGACATATATCATTAGCTACTATGGGATTTCAGCAAGCATGTGACAGCTTGTTCCTGCTTTACAAATTTTTAAGGTATTTTTTTGATTTTGGGGGAATGGGTTGTAGAACTAATGTCAAGATATCTTTAAAATGTCCTCTTGGAATCTTGTCTGTATCCTGACTCCTATAAAACAACTAATACTTAGCAACAAAAACTGTAATGAACACAATTAACATTCCTGATACAATTAGCATAGCAGGAGAAAGTATTATGTTTGGGCTTGTAATATTTATTATTTGATTACTGAAACAAATAAATAAACACTGCCTTGTTTTGATATCAAGAACTCTTTTGCCTCCTGGACAGAAGGAGGAAAAAGAAGGCCTTTTTCATACAAAGCACAGAACAAACTTTCTGCTCTTAACTGGCAGTATCCCAGCTTGAAGACAGATTGGTTTGCTATTAAGAATCTTGCTCAGTCAGGGGATGCAGTTTTTCTCTCTTCCTTGTTCTGCTATATTAAATAGTAAGAAATATAGTAGTTTAAGGCTTAAGAATGTCTTCTGCTACATGTGTGTCAGTAAGAAAATGCTCTTTTCCCCCTATAAAATGTGTAAGAGTAATCATTAAATGATATTTAACACATAACTAAACATTAAAATTTGGCTAAACAGTCATTACACTCCCTCCATCCCCAGAAAAACACCACAAAAAATTCTTTAAATCCTTTTTAATAAATTAATATTAATTCATCAATATTTTCATAAAGCATCTCTTCATCATTCCATTTTACTATTCTTTTTTTTTTCACTGCTGAAGAATACCAAAAATACATAGATGTGCCTTAAGCAAAAAGGACTGGGTTTTAGATTATCTTTACAATGGGATGAAATCAACTTAGCATTAAACCACCATAATATTTCTACTCTTTATTGACCCTTTGGGCTATAGCAGATGATAGTTCCACTTTTTTTATTTTAATGCCTTTTACAAACAAATGATGTGTAAATGTTATTTATAGTAGTGTTGAGTTATAAAGGAGTTCATTAGCTATGAAATACATTACTCCGGTGTGATTTGATTGAAATTACCATTTTTAGTCTTAAAGCCATCTATGATTAAAATCATATACTGCAACTAGCATACAGGGACAAGAGCCAGAAAATGGGAGGTCAAGGCAAACACTGTTGTTAATACATGGTTGTATGTGTGTGTCTGTGTTCGTGTGTTTGTGTGCAAGAAATTGTGCTGGGACTGAAGGAACGGAATTGGCAAAGAAAGGCACAAAAATGTTTATGTAAGATGAAGTGCTAACCTTAAGTGAGATTTTCCTGGCTTTTATCAAGTCAAATCAAGACTTGGATCTATTCAAGATTAAAGCTGTTTGTGTCCCATGGAACTCAACTAGACCAATGAACCTGAAATCTTGTGAAAAAGGTGAAATGTGCAACTGCCCCTTTTTGTGATGACAGACAAGGTGGGGAGTTCAGTTCCCTGAAAGGGGCTGCGGTAACATGCTGCCCTGCAATTGTGCAAAGGGTAAGAGAGGGAGTCCTCAGAGACTCAGTTCTCTTGCCCACGCAGGGTCCTGAAAAGTCCACATTGTCTCTGCTCTGGCCAGACAGTAATTTTCTATGTGCTTGGAAATTCTGTTTGAGACCACCGGAGAACTTAATTCAGTGGTACTTGGAGTATACATTTCTATCACAATCAAAAAAAGTAACTTATTGAAGATGTCTGCCTGACCACAAGATTTCTAGGAGCTGGGTCTTGAATAAGGAGAGCTGCCATTACACCATGAGGGCAGAACAACTCTCTTCTTGAATCCCACTTTTCAGGGTAGTTACTTAGGGCACTTACTGGAAGACTTGCTTGGAGATCATTTCAGTAGGGTAATTTTTGTAAAGTAAAGCCTACCATTTATAATTCTTGTTAAAATGAGATGTTTTTGTCTAAATATACTTTGCTATTCAGATAAAAACTTGGGAGGAGTTTTCAACAATTCTAATAGCTAATATTTTGGGAGAGGATTAATTGTTAGTTATTTTGATTATAAGGATGACAATGTGCTCCATAATCCCTTCATGGTTTGAAGAGCTATTACAGAGCTTATAATACATTATGGTTTACCAGTGGGACTTAACACTGACGAGCTTTTAAACACCAAGTTTTTCTGCTCCAGCTACACAGGTTCCTTTGAGGCTCTTCATACTGTATAGTTATCTGCAGATAAGAGTGCTTAAAAACTGCAGTTCCAGTCAGTTTGCACCACTGCCAAGGATGCAGCAGGACTGCGGCACTGATGCTGCCCACGCCAGCAGCCAGGGTTATGGTGCACACAGCCGGCTGAGGATCACACTGCAGCTGCACCACAAGGCAACTGTGCAGAGCCCAGTCGTGCTCTGAGGATGGAACTGAAATACAGCCTTGGCAATCCAGGTGCATCTCTGCTGAATTTCAGTCCAGAGCAAAGTTTCACAGTTCAGCTGCAAACAGGGGTGTGAACACCAATGGACTGTAAAAGCAGAAACACAAGTATCATTGCTCTACTTACAGATAAATCAAGTACCAGTGAGCATATGGGTCATTACAGAGCCAAGGCAGCCTTTTCAGTTTCATCTCATCTTGGTGTTTTTGCTAGATGCTTATCCACACATATTTTCTCCCACAGAAGTCTGTAACTAGTATCCAAAGCTTTCTATCTGTCAAAATATCCCATTGATGTGGATTCCAGAGGAATTCCACATGCAGAGAACTGGCAGGGCTAAGCCTGAATTCTGTTCTTTTAGATCTACTTAAGCTACTGTATTTCTTCTTATTTGAGAATGTACATGATAGAAACACTGCTTACAAAAAATATATCTTCTTTTCTTTAGAAATGTTTAGTTCTGATAAATAACAAATTAAGATTACAGATCTGCAATTGGCATACCTTGAAAACTACAATCTACTGGACTGAAAAACGCTGGAACCCTGGTGAGGGAACGAATTGGGATGAAAACAAAAGGTGTTACATTTGTATGAAGGATATATTAGAATGCAGTTAATGCTGAAACAAAACATACTCCTGTGATGTGTGATGGCAGCACACTATCTTGGTAAGTGTAGGTGTATATATTTCCAGTATATAAATAAAATTTGAAAATGCTCCATTACTGAATCAAAGTATCCGAAATGCTCTATTTGCTCAACTCTAGAGAATAAAAAGTTATAACATCACAAAAACAAAAATATGACATAACATGCGGTCACAATAGCAAGCACAGGGAAGAAAATATTGACAAAATATACTTATATGCATATTATGCAAATATATTTTACATTAACATACAATGTTATAAGAATGTTAAATAATATGAATGCAGGTTTAAAAAAGGCTACAACTAGGTGATTTCATGTCGAAGTAACAAATAACCTGAGACATCTTCTATGCTTTCACTGAAATAACAATCTTTAAATCTACAGCAGATGTAGAACACATTGACAGTAGTTGAATTCTCAGCTAAATTATACTAAAAATGTGCTGTTCTCTTTCAAAATGACATGGCAGCTGGAACCTGTCCAAGGGAAGGAAAATGTGCTGTACATTTACAGTACTTACAAAAGATTCATTTCACTGTTGATGGACACTTAAAATGCTTGTTTGAATTATTATAAACCTGTATATGTCTCCAAAGACCTACAACACTCCCATGATCAGATTTCTTAGTACAGAAGAGAAAGCCAGAGATCCTTAAAAATGATGCCCATTCAGAATGGGGAAAAATGTATTATGATATATATAAACCCGAGAAATTATAGTGAAGAAAAATAAATTTGTCTTGATGGTATCATAGTTGATGGATCTGCAATATAAATGACTTATTTTAAACGCACCAGTGTAACTCTACTGCTTCATGATTAGTGTGTATGGCAGCATTTACAAATGATGATACTAAATACTGACTGTATACATGATTACAGCTGTTCAAAAATTTCTATGACAATCAGAGTTTTGTAGTGGTAATATACAACATTTTCTCAAGGCTTGCTGCTTTAACACCTGCCTTTCAATTCAAGAAGTTCCAATGAAGTGCATTCTCTGTTAAAGTGTCCACAACCTCAGAATGAGTGTGTTCATGTGTGTGTGCATACATATAATTATGCTCTGCAGTATGTGCTTTAAAGTACACACAATTCTTTGCTACATGTATTCACACATACATGAGTATGGTCTACATAGTAAAAGTTCATATATATATTTTTATATATAAATATATATATAAATATATATATAAACTCTGCAGGCAAGTAGTACTTCACTTGTTATAATTGAAGTCCTTTAAAAAAACTCAGTCACTCAGTTAACATAGTATAGCCAGTAAATTAGGTTGAAAAGAGAAAATGTGAATGGAAACACCATTCTTGACCATCTGTCGATGGCATTCACATCTGTTAGATCAGGGATTTTTATTTTCAGTTGCGAAGACCTTCTTCGTAAATGGCCCCTCTTGCTGTGGGAGCCTGTTCTTTCTGAAGAACGCCTTCCAAAGCTTTCACGATGTGAGCTTTGTTTTCTGTACTGGATTCCTGAGTTGTCAAAAGATATAGTTGAATTTCGGGCTTCTGTAACGCTGGTGGTGACCTCGTTGCTTGCCACCTCATTGTGAATTTCAAGTGATGTTAGCAGAATGTTTCCATGGGTGTCCACCTAGGAGGCAAAAATAGAAATATAAATTCTTTCAAAAGACTTGGCATCAATCAGGAGAATGTGGGTGTATGTAAATCTCCAAACCTATACATGTTTTAAAAATAATGCATTAATTTTAAGCATGGGATAATCTTAAAAAATGGCACTACTCAGTTGCTTAAAATTAGGCAAGTACTTAAATACTTTTACAAACAGCATTATCATCATACTACCAAACATCCAGTACAGAACTGTAGTTAGCAAGCCCAATCATTTTTTTCTCCCTCTAAGCGAGCCACATTTTGAAGGATGGCATAGTTCAGCGAAACCTCTGCTTTGCTGGTGATAGGGGGAGAGAGTAAGGGATGGATCATCTCTCTGCTACAGTAGGAAATTAAATTAAACTGAACTAGCCTTTTCTTTTTTCCTATCTGGGATAAAAACCAGGTTAAAAAAAAGGGCCTGTGAAGTTTCCTAAAATAGAAAGAACAGTTCTGATGTGCTGAACTATTTGCATTTTACAATCACAGAGCTTATTTACAATGTATTTCTTACTCTTTTCATTCCAAAGTAATTTGCACAGTTTTCCAATCATGGCAATGCTTAACTGCAGGGCTTTTCTGTCAGGGTGATTGATCTTAAAAACCAATGAACTTAGATATAGAAGAAAGCTGCTGAACTGAGGAAATAGGTGGCACTCTGCCCTTCAGAGGCAGTGAACACAGTGTTTAGCACAAGTGAGCAATGCAATCCCATTTTCAGTAGTTAAGAAGAAGGTTCTGATCGTTTAGTCTTTAACAAACTCTGGGCCAGACTCTCCAGCCCTCCTGAGTAGCCAGAGAGATGCAGTACAGAGTTGTGTACAGCTCCTTAAATCCAGAAAATCTTCCCACTTCACTGTGAGTGGCACTGATGAGAAGCTTGGTAGCTTCACTGGTAGGGCAGCACAACTCCTGTGCCCCATGCTCTGCATGCTGAAGGATGTGCAGGCAACGCAGCTGATATAGGGATCAGCTCTTCTCTGCAAGTTTTGGGGCAAGGAAAATAATGCCTGAAGGTAAAATGAAGGCTCTGGGTACTTTCAGTTAATGCACATGTGACTCTGTTGAAGACAATTTAGTTCTTCATGTCAGAAATAGATAGTGAATCATGGAATACAGGATAGTTTCCACCTTTATATATGCAATTTATTCACCCACAATTCATCTTGCAATTAATTTATTTTTCTAACCTGCCACATGATCTAGGTATGTTAACTGTGTAGCAGTTGAACATCTCATCCTGGAAGCATCTGTTTAAAAGTGGTTGTAAAAACAGACTATTGTCAGGGACTTTTGAAATTTGCAGTCATCTGATACCACATCCTTTGCAAGCTTCGTGTGATACATTAGATGTATGCGTACTTATGTGTCTGTCCATACGCATTTAACTTTTTTCAGTCATGTTAAAATTCTGTGAAATGGATATTTCTTTCATCAATTATTGATGCTTCAGCTTATCTCTTCTCAGGGAAGACATTTATGATAGTATATCAGTAATGCTTTGCCAAGCTGCTTGCAAATGGAAAAAGAATATAAAATGCTATAAATGATATACAAGCAAGTAGAAAAAAAAAACTAAGGTATCTAAAACATCCTGTTGCTGTAGGCCATGGCACATTATGCAGATGAGTGCCTATAAATAAAAATAAATAACATGAACCAAAATAATTGGGTGGAGAAGCCTCAGTGGTGATTAAGAAGAATTTATTTTCCCTATGGCAGAAACCCTTTGGGTACAAAAGTAGGAGCTTGAGGTTTGTAGAAAGGAGTTCATGTTGTTGAGCAGGATCTGTAACCAGGGAATAAACACAAGTGTAAAATACAGCCATGGGTATCATTACTACTCATGGTGGTCTCTGAAAAAAACTGATTCAATTTCCATTTTTTTTTCCCCACAAAGAGTACAAATTATGATCATGATTTGTTTTACACAATGTGCATTTTTCTTATGAAGCTTAAAACTAAATATCTCATCTGGACCCCCACGGTATCATGCCATCTCCCTTCCCATCTCCTCCTAGGCTTTGAGGAATGTCCTTCAGTTTTCTAAAAATGCCATAGCAAAGACCATTTTGTTGGGTTTCATACTGAGAGCCCTGCCTTCCCCTCATAGGTCTCTACTCTCTTTCCTTCCACCACTACAGATATCAGCTGCTCTTTTTCTCAGGACTTTCTGATCTCTACTGAATCTGTCTACCACCACGTATACACAGATACCAGCCCATCCATGGGGTACTCTGTCCTCCTACATCGAGCCTGGGCTGTTGTGAGCTGTTGGTTGAAAGCATCTATTTTGCCAGCTCAACCCAAGACAAGAGTGTACACTTATGGTTCTCTTGCCCAAGGAATTAATTTCATTCCATTTATTTCTTTGAACTGCATAGCCTTCTTCACCTTATCTGCCCATTTTACATGCCACCCTAACATAGTTTCTGCCTTTGATGTGCCAACGATGCTGCTGCCTTTCACTGTTTGTCACTGCATCTAGAAATGAAACCAGAAAGGTGGTCAAGAAAGTTCCAATGTTTATGCAGATTCTTTGTCTGAAGATATCATTATGTCCTATGAAGCTGCATGACAGCACGTATTTTTCTCAAAATTTCAAATGAAACATATTTGGAAATATACTTTTGAAATGCATCTCTTTGTTAACGGAGCAACAGCCTTGCATGTCAAGTACAAGGAAGGAGCAGATGGAGAGACGGGGTCTGCAGAAAGTAAATCAGGCTCTGATTCACAGATACTCCTGAGATATATTCCCTCAAATTGATTCCTTCAGAGGTTTTGGATAAACCACCTAAGCCCTTAACAACATTAGAGGACTATATGCTAATACTTTATGACAATCTTAAGGTGATGTCTTAAAGTATGAATACTTAATGCATGCAGCACGTTAAAAAGTGTTTGCACATAAACATGACTTCTGCATGATTTAAGCAATGACTTAAATTACTTTGACAAAGGTACACAAGCTCTCTCAATGAACAAAGAAGCAAACCAATAATGGCAGGGTATCCTGTGCAAGTCAATTCATGTTTGCCTGAATATACAGGGAAGGCAAAATCCTCTATGAGTGAACATGAGTGTTGCTCACTGGCTCCAGGGAAAATGTTACCCCAGGTATATATGAAGAAAAGTAGCTGAGTGGATTACAGACAGTCATGGCTACACATGAAAAACAAGGCCAAAGTCTTTGATAAAACATTAGTTTTACTCCTTAGAATATAATTTTATCACCTGGCTCAAAAATGTCACTGTCTGTACATGCAAAATTCTCCCCAAAATGTTAGCACCAGATATACTGTCAAATGCTGATATAAATTGAAAAAATGACATTGTGGATTTCATGAATTTCCCCTCACTCTTTACCATCCTTCTTTAACCAAAATATTTATCTTTTTAAGACTTCTCTGCGAACCCTGTGTTTTCATTCTTCTTGCAGCCTCCTTTCTGCCCACTGTGGCTCCACTTGAAGCCATTGCTTCCTGTTTCTCCACTGTGGTCTCTTGTTGGTGCTCATATCTCCTCCCCAGCACAAGCAAGGGATGGTTGTTTCCATGGAATGTTTCCCAGCGAGCTCATCAAAACAGATGAAAACAGCTGAGTATCAAATCATTAATTAATTCCCTGCTGAATCAGCATGGATATAAATATGCAAAACTAATTCTCTTATTTCAAAATCAATTTTAATCAAAGCTCATCCCCTCATCTCTGAACAACTGTAGCTCCTGCACCAGGGTGAAGTGAATGAATCTCACAGTACTCTACTTGGAGGCTGAGAAGCAGATTCACTCTTGAAGGTTCACCATTTCTGAACTATACATTATTACAACTCAAATGAAAAATTCAGACTCCAGCAGTCTGAAGTCATTACACAAAAATGACCGTAACTCACCTAACTAAAGTCAGAACTAAGAGAATTTCATAATGTTCACAAAGAACCCGGTCCTTGCTCTTGGAGGAACACCACGTCACCAGTGGACTCAATTTGGATAGCATGTTCTAGGTCCAAAACTTCAGTGCCCTTTTACACCTGCAAAGTCCTGAACTCCTAACTCTACCTGAGATCCTGGTTCATTTAGATGTTAGGTATTCTATTTTTAAGAATCAAAAAACAAGAGCTGCTACTGAATACCTGTCTCCACTCAAGATGTTTGGAAAACTTCAGTTTTAATGCCAGTTTGTAAACACTTTACTATGGTCAGGAACCTACCGTAAGGCTTAATTTATTGTTAGGCAGTGTCTGAATTGTTTCAAGTACATTTAATTCTCTGTTTAATTTTCCATAAATTTTAAGGAGTATGTTACAAGGAAATCTCTTTTTCCTTGTAAGTCGTTCACTCTACTACATAAAAAGAGGTGCTCAAATCTGATAGGTATGTTTAGTAGTTCATCAATCCCAAATTTTTAAATACCCTGTAAACACTTCCCATCATGTGAAGTAATAAAAGGGCAAATAACATAATGAAAAGCTGTCTCTGTAGTTAGTCTTGCATTATTTTACATAAAAATTAATATTCAAGTACATACAGAACAACAGAATATTCTGAGTTAGAAGGAACACACAAGGACCATCAAAGTCCAACTCCCAGCCCTACACAGAACAGCCCTAAGAATCACACACCATGTGTCTGAGAGCCTTGTCCAAACGCTTCTTGAACTCAGATAGACTTGATGCTATGACCACTTCCCTGGGGAGCCTGTTCCAGTGCCCAATTACCTTTGTGTGAGAAACTTTTTCCTGATATCCAAACTAAACCTCCACTGACAGAGCCTTATGCCATTACCATGGGTCCTGTCACTGGTCACAAGAGAGAAGAGGTCAGTGCCTGCCCCTCTGCTTCTCCTCATGTGGAAGGTAGAGTACAATGAGGTCTTCCTTCAGCCTTCTCTTTTTCAGGATAAACAAGCCAAGTGACCTCAGCTGCTTCCTCTCAAGGTCCTTCACAGCCTTCTCTGCAGGGTCTTCCTGCCTTGGAGGGAGTCAACAGCTCCTTCCAATTTTGTATCTGCAAGCTTAGTATCCCTTCCAGTCAGTCCTGTGTTCAAGCCACTCACGCAAATGAAGAGCACTGGGCCGAGGATGGAGCCCTGTCAAACCCTGCTAGTGACAGGTCACCAGTCTGAATTTACCTCATTCACCCCTTTGTGCCTGATCCGTGAGCCAATTGTTCACCCATTGCAGGATGTGTTTATACAGCTGAATGATGGATGTCCAGGACGATACTGTTAGAGCTGGCATCAAAAGCTTAACTGAAATCCAAAATGCTTCCATCAGCTAGTTTTCCTTGATCATTATCCCACAAAACAGACCTCTACTTCAAATTGCAATACAATGGAAATGATTTTTGGTGTAAATTGTATTCTAGGCTCTGGCTACCTGATTCTCACCCGATCTGCTCTAGTGGAAGTGTCAGCGGTTTTGCACGGGGTAAACTATGTGACAGCACTTTTTATCATATTTATTTATGCATGAATGGCTTTCCAATATGTAGAAGAGTATGCAATCAGGTCCTAATCTGTTCTTAAAGCTAAATTCATTGACCACATTATGCCCTGAATATTTTAAAAATAATTTAAAACTGCAAGCAAAACAAAAATTATAGTGTTGAGTGTTGTTTCTGAGTCTCAAATTTGACAGTTCTCTCACTACCAATTAAATATGTTTATATTAATTAATCACCACCAAAAATGAGATAATTATGTTATATTAGCCTAGTAGATGAGCCCAGGATGCCCAGCACAACTGGCACAATGGAAAGATCTTGAAAGACAAAGAAAGTATGAAGAAAAAACTAATTAGGAACTTCAATATTATTATCACTGTCTTCTAACTAATAATGAAACTTGACAATTAACCTTGATGTATTTGAAAAGAGGAAGGAAACAAAATAAATGCTTGGTACTCTCTTGCTCTGTTTTTCAAATTGTCTGAACTCTTACAGTTTCTGGGCTGTATCGTGAATTGCACATACAATCCTTCTTACTGTCTCTGGATTTGAACGATTCATACTTGTGCAAAGTGGCTGCACAACAAAATTCGTACATGTATGAGTCTCCCAGTGCACACTGAATGTCCCCATCATCAGCTACAGGATGAAAGTTCTTCCCACAAGAACTGTGCTCATCACTCTTGACAGATATATTTCAAAATCTGGCACCTACTCATCACACTCATATTTCAAAAATATCCCACTGCTCAAAACAGCACCAAAAAAGTATCCAGGGAAGATGAAGATGCACCAAAGAATACTGCCAGCTTTGCTACTCTCATACTTCCCAATTTAAACTGAGTGATAATTCTGCCACAGCAGCCAAGATATTAATTTTCAGAATAAAATGCTGCTTCTGAGAAAGGTTGTTACAATTAAAAATTCTTTAAAAATGCTAAGTAGATTTAAGTGGCCTGAGTCTCTATTCTCAGCAATGGCTGAGGGTAAGCTGATGCCCTGGCCAACAGCAGGGGTTTGAGCCAAGAATCTCCAGAGCTAAAAAAATATGCAGACACTGGCTGATCAGAAAGGCCTTTTTATAACAGGTTACGCATTATTTTTGTTCAAAGGAAACCCTTCCCACATGTCTGACAGCCACAGGGTTTGAAGCTTGACTGAACTTGTGTGATAGTTACCTTCCTGACTGATGCTCTGGGGCTGAAATTTTGGTCCCACCAAAATGAAAACATAAATTGCCACAGCTTGAACTAAGAAGTGATGTTTTTAGCAGGGGACTGTAACATATCAGAACCTCTGTGGATTGGCCCAGAAGGAGCAATGTCTAAAACACATGCTCACCATCTGAATATTCCAGTAGCCTCATCATAAGAGCGAAAAACAAGTGAGAACAGGATTGCCTTAGAGATCTCTCATGCTGTTAGCTGTAAATTAGGTGGTATCTGAGCCTTATTTAAAAGAAAAAATCTGAAAGTTCTGAGAGCTACAAATGAAGTTTGAATCTGCAAACACAAACAGGAGAAATAGAACTGATTCATTACAATGGTGATCAGTTTTCATAGGAAAACATTCTGATAGTTTCTCCACAATCAGAGGACTTTAATATTGGGATCAATACCATAGTCAGAATAAATATTTTATGAAAAATCAAAATTCAGTTCCCCTTTACCCTAGAGCTTACCCTCAATATATGAAGAAGAGTATGAAGGTTTTCAAAAAAGTTTTCAATCCAAAACTGCCATGTGTATGAAAATAGGTTATGCATAAAAAAAAGCAGCATTTTATGTTTGTCACCAATATCTATGGTTTACTGGGATAGGCTGGAACAGTTCAGTGAGGAATACAATTTACAGTGCATTATCTGAAATAAAATGTGATGCAAAAGCAGTCAAAAGAAGAGATGGCTAAGTATGAAATTTTCTTTGTAGTCAGCTGCTGATACACAGATGAGTCATTCATAAAGGCTCACTCAGGTTTCATCTCATCACCAGCTCTGAATCTTCTGAAACCTTTTCCAGAGATCCAGTTTAGACAGACATGCTTCAGCCATCATGCCACCTTCAGCAGTTCTACACAGGAAAATACAGGGCAGAGTTTGTCTCTCCCCACTGCTTTTCTTTGTTACCTCTGCAACATGAGGACACTGGCTTTGCCATTTCCATGCTGTGAGAGCTCTTCTTTCTCTTACACCTGGAGCTATTTGGCTCATTGGCTTCAATACATGGACAGAGCTGGACAGCAGGCCATAACAGGAGCAGTGAAGCCAACAGGCAGCTCAGTGGCAGCAGCTGGCAGAGCCCTTCTCAACACAGCAAGCCTTAGTGGCAGCGTATCAGGAATAACTCAGGGAGAACTACCAAAAAATCTGGCACTGGAGAGGTTGGTCCATGGCAGCAGTAGCAGCAACATGGGGGTGGCTGTGCCAGTTTTGGCTTTTCAAATCTGTAACATCTGACGCAGGACCATGCACATGCATGCATTTGAAAGAAGAGTTACTGAGCATGAAAAATGACTGCTTTGCAAAGCAATTATCAAATAAAACACAAATGTACCCACATCTGTCGGTTTTGTGGTCTAGAACACTTTTGTTATTAAAACTCCCCAACTCTACAGTCAAGTAAGGCTAGGAAAGCATGAAAATCCCTTTTGCTACTGTAAGAGGAGTGTTTATAATGAAATCTACTAGCTTGCACTCCAGACTTCAGTCCTCTGATGTGCAAAAAATTAACTGCAGTATTAGTATCCATGCTGGTTCTATTGGCTTCCATGGGCTAAACCACTTCTGAGTGAAAATAACATGTCATTTTCCCACAGCCATCTAATCATTTCCTCTGCCTGTGTGGTGGATTGGCTTTGGCTTGATGTCAGGTTCCGACCAAGACACTCTATCCCTCCCCTTCCCAGCCAGAGAGGGAAGAGAAAATAAGATGGAAAACTGCTTGTAGGTTGAGATAAGGCAGTTTACTAAAGCAAAAAGTGAATGTTTGCATGTGCACAAGTGAAGCAGAAAATAACAAGGTTTGTTCTCTACTTCCCATCAGCAGTAATGTAAAGCTATGTCCCGGGAAGCAGGGCTGTAGCACACACAGCAGTTGCTCTGGAAAGCAAACACTGCACATAATGAATGCTCCCCCTTCCTCTTCCTTCCCTTAGCTTTTATCTTATATCTGAGCTGATGTCATATGGTATGGAACATCCCCTTGTTCAGTTTGGGTCAGCTGGCTTGGTTGTGTCCCATCGCAGGATCTTGCCCACCTCCACCCTCTTGATTGGGGGGAAGTTGAGAGGCAGTGCTGATGCTGTGCCAGCACTGCTCAGCAGTAGCCAAAACACTGGTGTGTTATCTTTCTAGCTACCAATGCACAACACAGCACTGTGAGGGCTGCGATGAGGAAATGAACTCCATCTCAGACAGACCAATACGAGAGAGACACTTCTTTAGCAGCACTCTCAGGTTCGGGAATTGTAAGAGCGAAGCTTGAATTTAGGGCCTGAGCATCAGGAAATATGTTGAGCTTCCTCTGCTCTGCTAGTGCTTCCTTCCAACACAAATGATTTCTACAGAATCGTAGCCACTCCTGACTCAGGCTGGTCCTGACACAGCACAGAGTTGTTCTCTTACTACACCCACAAGTTACAGCATCTGATGTGGACAATAAATGGACTAATGTGCTTTTTTGGTTTGGTTTATGTTTTGTTTTGTTCTTCCAGTACCCTGAGCTAGCACACTAAATCAGTGACAGGGAGCTCATACACATAGTTCATATACAAGCAAATTCAATTACTAAAACAAAGCAGCAACACAAATCAGTCCAAAATAGCAGTCAGAAATAAACTAATAATAATGCCTTCTTACAGTTTTATATTTGAGCCCTTTACAATTTTCTTTCCAGCACAGCATGCACTTTGACAGCCATGAAATAGCGGTGACAGCTGCAAAGAGGGCTGCCTGCTTTTAGGCATTCTCCCTTTCTTTAAAAATGTCACTTAGCCCCAAATCACATGAGATTTTAAACATTTCCCAGGATTAAAATTCTTCCCTTTCTGAATGGAATTACACTCCATGGAAGCCTCACCAAAATCATAAACCCAATAATTTCACTGAACTCACACAAAGTAGTCTTCACCTATGTCTCTGAGCCTCTCTTACTCTGCAATATGCTTGCCGGTTTGCGAACCTCACCCAGAATATCCAGCGTTGAGTTCCACCTCTAAAGCAAGAAGCAAGCACCTGCTATTTCCATCAGATTCACTGATTTGCAAGAGCTACCAAAGGAGAGATTGGAAGTTAATCCCTCTTTACTGATCCTGAAGAGGTCTGAACCAAGGCTGTAGAGCTTTCAGATATGGTCTTCCATAGAAGTATGTTCAAAACTCTAGCATGACCACCTGTACTGCTACATCCATAGGTATCTGTACAGTATGGTGTATGGTGGGCATGATCCAGAAGCATGGAAACCATTTTCATTTTCCTGCTTCAGGGCTGTGGTGTCCCAAAGCCTTGGTGAACTTAGTCCAAAGTAGATCTGTGTCTTAGTTAGAGCAGACAAGACTAGATTATTACTATTTGCGTGTAACCAAAACTGTGTATTCTACACCCTCTATATGATTTCTAACAAACTGTTAATAATGGATCATATGCAGCAGCTGCCCAGGGCACACCTGACCTCTTAGGCTACAGGCTGGGTATTCGAGAACCTTGTGAGATAAGATCTCCACACCAATGACTCAGGTGTGATAACTCCCCTTCGGGGAGGCATTTGTACCTTCACACCCAGTCTGTGGGGTCATGTCTGCTAATGGACCATCAAGGACTCCAAAAATATCCCATGATTCACAGAGTAAATCACCCATTGTGAAACTCATGACCCTAGGGGATGTACTGGGCATTCCCATCTCAACCTGAGCATATATAATCTTGGGGTTTGGGGACTTCTGGTATTGCTCATTGGATCCAGAGGAGGACCAGAGCCTTGACAGGACTGCAACCATCATCCTCACCAAGAGGTTTTCTCCTTTCCTTTTACTTTGGACTCAGGGGGACCACGTGCCCCAGGGTACTGGGTTATACTTCTGGTTTTTGTGGGTTAAAACCAATTACTCTTTATATCATTGCATTTATTGTAATATTTTTATTAAATTGTAACTCTGATTTACAGTCTCTTTTTGAGTTGGGTTCATTTCTCCTACCAGTTTACCTTTAAACAATCTGCTAGATGCATTTTTCCTGAGATGCTCATCCTGAAATCAATGGGACCTCTTAGCTGCCCTGACCAATTGCCTCTGTCAGTGCTTCTGAAATGAGAAATTCAAATTTGACATCCTACATCCACTGAATCTGCATTTTTTTGTCTATGCTTTGATTCAAACAAAGATTTTTGATTAGTTCTACATAATGTCTCTGTCTGATCCTGTTGCATGCTGACACTGCTTCTCTAAAGGCAATGAATCCAGTAACTGCAACAAAGCTGTGTTGAATTTACCAGCTGAGGCCTGGAGATAGAATGTTTTCTGCACAGAACGGGACTATACCTCATTATTTATCCTGTGTCATTTGAACAGTAAATATTCACAGTCAGTATGATTATATGTGACTCTACGAAACATACAGAGTTCCCTTTCACAGCTGGGACTTCAAGAGACAGTTACACATTTTTCTTTCAAATCTGGTGTACTGAATTTGTATCCTTATTTCATAGAATCCTAGAAGCACTTAGGTTGATAAAGACCCTTAAGGTCATCGACTCTGACCATTAACCCCGCACCATGTTCATCACTAAACCATGTCCCAAGTGTCACCTCTACATGCCTTTTGAACACTTCTAGGGATGGTGACTCCACCACTTCCTGGGGCAGCATGCTCCGATGCCTGACTCCTTTTTCTGTGAATAGATGTTTCCTAATATACAATCTAATTCTCCTCTGGTGCAACTTGAGGCCATTTGCTCTCATCCTGTCATTTGTTACATGTCAGAAGAGACCAAACCCCACTGCACTACAACCATGTCTCTAAGTGCCACATCTGCACATCTTTTAAGTATCTCCAGGGATGGTGATTCAACCACTTCCCTGGGCAGTCTGTGTCAATGCTTGACAACTCTTCCTGTGAAGAAATTTTTCATTCGTTCATGGTTGATACTAAAGCAGCAGAAAAATCAGATCAATCCATGATATTTGCTTACGATGGCCCAGAAACAAAAGAAAAGGTTGTAAGTCAAAAGTGAGCCAAAAAAAAAAAAAAGGTTGATATATGGTATGAGCAGATTCAGGATATAAAAGTGGCATGAACTGAGTATGAAGCGGTTAGAGTTAGAGTTAGGGTTAGGGTTGACAATATAAATGAATTGATCTCATGATAGAAGAGCCAACAGACATGGGGTGGTATTTTACCCATTAACAAGTCTTGTACTGAATTACATAAATCATTTAAATGGATGAGATTCAACAGATGGTTTCTACTGGGAGATCTGACCCTTAGTGCATACATCTGCATTATCTGCTTGCAGTTAAAATCTTCTCCATAGCTTTCAATTCTGATACTCCTATATCCCCATCTGTAATTTTTATTATTATGACTACTTATTTTTCCAGAAAAGGGAGCTAATTCTTCCCAATATTTTAGTTCTAAGCAGTGCTGCCAACTGTGATGAGAATTTGGTTTCATAATATAGTGGACAAAAATATGTTTATTGGTTCAAAATTATTTCACAGATATGAGTGCTGATAATTAGGTGTAGTTCTGCATTAAATTCACTATAGCAGACAGAATTATTAGGGTAAAAAAACATAGCTTGAAATTACTTTTATGATACTAGTTTTGATAAACAGGTAGTAGTTTTGTTACTGTGAACTCTTCTAATTTATAGCTGATAGAAAAAACAGTCTTATTCTACAGAACTGAATGAAAAAGTCTCAGGCACATTTTAGTAAAAAAAAAAGGATGTTCTATTTAAATTGACATGACTTGTTAATGTCATATACTATTGAATACCTTGAATTTTTCTTCCAAAGATTAAAAAAAAGGATATTCACTGGATGAAGTAATACTCCAATCAAGGAAATAGGCTGGCGCATAACTTGCCAATATCATGCTTTGGAAATCAATCTGAAAGTTTCTCTAGGACTTTTCTGCTGGTCTTAACCAGCGACAGATGCCACTGCCACACACAGTGCGAAATTATGCTGGTCAATTAATTAGCATGGCAGAACTAATCCTTTTTTTGTTCTCTCCCATGGTATTAAATGCGTCTGCTCTAACTGAAGTGAGAAAAACTGCTCAGATCCTGGATTCCCTGTATGTAGGTACTTACAATCACAGTTAGATTATACTTGATTTAAATAAATAAATGCGCCTCTGTAGATCTGATGTCTTATTTTCAAGCTAGCTGCACTCTCACTGTCTCCTTACACTTACTTCTCATACAGATCATACTCACTTTCATATCTGTATACCTAAATATGTTCTTCTATGATGGTTCTTGAAAATAAAAATGCTAAAGTTTGTCCACAAAATGTGGTTGGTCATGTTTCTACAGAGACTTTTTGTTTATTTCATGCCAAAATAATATTTGTAATAATTATTCTTTGTAATAACAGAATGGACAGAACATATATAGATTAAAAAAACGTACCCGATTGCCTTCAAACCTTGAGCGATCATTGTTTGACTTTGTTGTTTTTTCTGCAAGTTTCTTCTGCCTTTGAGGGCCTTTTCCAAAGAAAATGTAGTTGACAAAGGCGTATTCAAGTAAGGCCAAGAAGACAAACACAAAGCAGCCCATGAGATACATATCAATGGCTTTAACATATGGAATTTTAGGCAAAGTCTCTCGCAGGTGAGTGTTGATTGTTGTCATAGTCAGCACAGTTGTAATTCCTACACAAAGAAAAAGAGTACATGTCTTACAACTCCAAGCATACCATGCTTCAATTTTATTTTCCTTCTTAGCAAATATGCCTTGTCAGTGTGAAGAAGCCTAAAAATTTGTGAAAGACATCTTGAAGGTGACATCACTACAAATGAAAGAAAAATAAAAGCTTGATGCATCATTATTCTGCTACAATTATTTCCTTCACATGATCAGTGGGAACAGCTAACAAGGGGGTCTGGCACCACTACTGTGAGTTAACACAGCTTCATGGAAGCCAGTGTAGCTGTACTGGAAATCTCCTCCATGAAGGCCAAACTGAGCTGCTATAGGAAGAGTGTTCATATAGATAGTGAAAGACTTCCCCCATGTAGTTTTAGATTTCTAAGAGTTAAACAGTTGGTTGACCTTAGTCCTGTAAGGCCCCCTTTTAGTAAATGGAGAGAGAGAGGCACATTTCTAGAGCAGTTCATCCCATCTATTTTAGACACCTATTTAAGGAAAGGACAATATATGAACAGAATTGGATGGCTAGTTTGGAGCAGTGGCTAGTTACACAGAAAGAAGTGAAGTAAGCAGTGAGAGGCAGACAGGTATGCACATTTGTGGAAAGAAAAAGGAATGAGAGCAGCATTTTTATATGACCAACTGGACACTAATAAAATATCTAGTGAAATCTATAAGGTAGGTCAAACCACCAGTTATTTATCTAAGGATGGACACAGCACCTGATAATAAATTACAGAGCACTGTGTTGAAAATATGGAAAGAAACCCAAATTTATTGTCAGTCTGACTGAACTCACAATAAACTGCAGGATCTCTCCTGGAAATCTTATGACAATCACAAATCACAAGTTGCTGAGAACACTGATTTGTGGAATAAGTCTACATTTTGAGGTAAGCCATTCTATTAGGTCCCTTCTATTACTGTGTTCACTGATTCCATAATTATACCAACAGTTTATAAGTAATCACTAAAATGCAGGCAGAGTAAAAATAAAGGACAAAATAAAAAGTTGCTACCATATAATAAAGCACAGCTTCTTTTACCTGAAAAGACAGAAATAAGACAATACAACTCAAAATCAAACTGTCAGTGTAAGCATTGCCACTCCAGGGAACTGTAGTAGCACCCTGTGAGATTCTATAACAGGTATTTTGTATATTCAGTAGGTCAGCATCATGTGGTTTTCAGTACTTTTCCTCTAAACTGTGAAACAATTGTGCATTGATGTCAGATGTTTGGTGATCCAGAAGATTAAGTACACTGAGTAGAAAGATGGCCATCACTAACTAAAGGGAAATACATTCCCTGGGAGATCCTGAAACCCTAGAGGCAAATGTCCTTCTGAAGATCAATATTTTATTTTAAAGCACAGCTGGAAGAGAAGCAGCTGACACACCCCCGATAAAAAAATAAGATAATCTTGTGATGACAGCTCTTCCCACAAGTGAGAACTGTAGAGATTATTTTTCTCCTCCTTCAAAGCACTGAATTTAGGAATTTCTAGGGCTAACTAGCAAAAAGTTGAGAGAGCAGAACAGACTGGTTTGAATAATTCTCTGGAGATCAGTCCTGTATCAGCCTCTGTCTGACATGTCCATAGCACACAGTCTCTGGAATGAGCTGTCCTTTGCTCCATACCTTGTCTTCATCCTACAGGCAACTATTTGGTTCAGAGCAGCAAGGAACCAAGGACAGGAGCAAAACATGGAAGTAAACAAACTAGAATCAGGCTCTTGCAGAAAACACAGGCTTCCTGTAGGGATTGAGTAAAAGCTTGTCTCTGTGTCCCAAGAATTGCACAGGGAACGATTCCTCTAACAAATGCCTAGACCAGCAGGTATACCTTTTCCATATTGCACTTTTCATAGCCAGTTACATACATCCAAGGCCTTTAAACTTTGATACCAGTTCGTATCAGCTACAGACTCATAAGAGGGGCTATATAAATGAACATAGGATTAGACCCATGGTACTAAACTTATTATACAAACATCACAGACGTAATCACCGAGTCACTAACTGTTTTCTCAGAAGGAACAATTAGATGGTTTTTCGTCCTCTCAAAAGGACCTTCTATCAATCAGAAATAGAACATCTGGTCTCCTGAGCTTGTTTTGTACTCTCTGACTTTTGTTCTAATATTTGTCTTACAGTACTTGATGAACTTGTGCTACACAGAAATTGGCCACAGGAGACAGTCCTGTTCCTTAAACAAGGAAAAATCTCATGAACCTATTATAGAAGGGCATGAAATGTCACTGAGTTTGGTAACCTCTGTCTAACCACCTGTTCTCTGCAGTTCTGGCCACTATGTAAAATCTAGATGCTGATTGCCGTGTTTGAAGTGCTCCCCTAACTTAGTCACAGTGTCACCAGTGGAACTCTGGTATCCAGTAGTTCATTTATGAATACATCAGAGATGTTTGGACTCTATGCCCCACTTCCTATTAAGCTACTTAGCCGCAAGCTGCTGAACACACACTAGCTGCTGAGTGATAATGCCAGATTCTGTCAGGCTCACACATACCAGCTAATCCATGGTATCTTCAGTAACTGCAGTTAATCTACAATATCTTCAGCTACCCAAGTTCAGATGCTATGATGTAATATGATGGTGCACAGAGGTATAGCTATCTCCCCACCCTGCTTTGGTATGTGGTATCTTGGGAGGTACGGGGTACAGAAACAGGGAATCACATGGGCATGGGTTGGAGACTGGATGTGCTATGGTACATTACAGAAAGATAAGGGAACTAGGGTATATATTCCTGTTTTAAGAAAGTAATAGAGTACATCAGGAAGTTAGCACAGACTTAGTGACAAGCTTTGGGGTAGGAAGGTATGCGCTATTGGGAAGCATGGGGTTGAAGACAGAATCTGGGATAAGATGAGAGGCAGCAGTATTCATAAGGATTTACAGACCCATTTAATCTTCCTTAGCTGCATCTATCCCTGAGTACCTTTGTACAAGCTGAAGTATTTTCTGTGAGATATTGTCATAGAATCTGTCCTGGTTCTGGCCAGGACACAGTTAATTTTTGCAGTAGCCAGAAGGGGGCATGGCTAGGACCCGAAGGTTATTCTATATCACCTCACATCATTGTTGGCAGTGGGGGCAAGGGATTCTTTTATTGCACATTGGGTTGGGGTGGCATGGCTGCAGTTGGGTTGTGAGCTCCACAGTGAGTATTTTGCACACTTTTGTTATTAATATTGTTGTTCCTACCATTCATTTTATTGTCTCATTGCTGTTTCCAGTAAATTGCTTTTATCTCAACCTGTGTGTGATCTTTGCCTTTCGTGCTTCCAATTCTCCTCTCCAGTCAATCACAGGAGAAGCAGGAGGGGGCAGAGGGAAGTGAGGAGCATCATGGTTTTAGTGGTAGTACTAAACTGGAGAATACAATTACTAAACCATTACAGAATGGTTTGGCTTAGAAGAGGCCTTAAAGACCTTCTGATTCTAACCCTGCAGCCATGGTAAGGGAGACCTTCCACTAGAATAGGTTGCTTAAAGATACACTCAATCTGGCTTTCAACACTTCAAGAGATGGGGCATCCACAACTTCACTAGGCACCCTGTTCAAATGCCTCACCACCTCGTAGTCAAGAATCTCCTCTTAATTTAGATCTCCCCTTTTTCAGTTTGAAGATATTCCCCCTTGTCCTATCAGTACGTGACCTTGTACAAAGTCCCTCCCCAGGTCTTGTGTAGGCTTCCTTCAGGTACTAAAAGGTGTCATCAGGTCTCCCCGGAGCCTTAACTTCTCCAAGCTAAACAAAACCAACTCTCTTGGCCTGTGTTGACAGGAGAGGTGCTCCAGGCCTCTGATAATCTTTGTGTCCCTCTGGACTTGCTTCAACAGGTCCACAACCATCTTATGCTGGTGATGCCAGAGCTGCATGAAATACTCAAGGTGGGGGTCTCATGAGAGCAGAGTAGAAGGACAGAATCACCTTCCTCAGCCTCCTGGCCACATTCCTTTTGATGCAGCCCAGGATACAGATGGCTTTGGGTATGTCAGTGCACATTGATGCGTCATGTTGAGCTTCTCATCAACCAACATTACCAAGTTCTCCTCAGGGCTGCTCTTAACCCATTCTCCACCCAGCCTGTACTTGCGCTTGGGATTGCCTTACCCATGCGCCGGACCGTGCACTTGGCCTTGGTGAACTTCATGCGGGTCTACGCCTCAAGCTTGTTGAGGTCCCTCTGGATGGCATCCCTTCCCTCCAGTGTATCAAGCACACATTTTTCTAGTAATCTTCCCTTATTTAAAGGATACTTTGATCAGAAAAGATCTTGGAGAAGTATCACCCACCTGTTCCAAATCTATGTTTTCCATGAGATAAATGGCCCTTTAAGCTATCATAATCACGCACTTTACATACCAAGTTAGGTGCGATGTTATAGCTAATGTGTGCCCGCGTGCTGAACTAGCAATGGTTCTTGAAGTCTGTTCCTGCCAGTGTCAGTTAAAATACCCAGCACCTCAGGAGGAGTCTAGGAGCCACACTTGTCTTCCCACACTGAGTTGGACTAAAAGCCCACACTCAAGTATGATCGTGGAGCTGGTCTTCTAGATTAAGTTACTGACAACAACATTAGCTTTTATGAGAACAAGTCTAAGACCTGTATAAGCAGCTCACATCAAGAGACTTAGCGGTAGCTTCATTCTTGCATGCAGGGAAAACTTATCACTTTGAAGCAATACCAGATGACATGATATTGGTGTAAATTATTCTGGAATATCAAAACACTGACATCACATTAGAGTTTTTAACAACCTCTGAAGGCTACATTCAGTATGACATTTTAATGTCCCACTCATTCTTAGCACATACCAAGGGCAACTCTTGCTGCTGATGCATCATAGTTGATCCAGAATGACACCCATGATAAAATGGTAATCAGTATGGAGGGCATGTAGGTTTGCAGAATAAAATATCCAATATTTCTCTTCAACCTGAAGCTCAGTGAGAGTCTTGGATAGGCACCTGAGGAAAGAGAGGGGAAAGCAGCATTTTTTATACTGAAGAACAGACACATGTGCATAGTTGCCTTCAGTTTCTGCAGAAACTAAAGCATGCACATTTTATGGGGTGGTATACCTGCAGAACAGTAGGGAAAACACCTTCACTGTATTACTCACTGATATTAAAGGAAAAGTTTCAGTGAATATAGTTATGTCCGAGTAATTTGTATTTGGGAAGAAAAGAGAGAGAGTAAGTTCCTTTGGAATATTGAACAGATGGGTGAGCCCTTGTTAGCTTTTAAAAACAAATGCTTAGATCTGCAAGTAAAATGCTTATCCAAGTACACAGTTTTCTGTGTAACATTTATATTGAGAGCATGAGTCATGTGCATAGTTTTTTATTTACAATGAAGAGTTCATGAGATGAGACTTCTTAGTTACATTTGAACTATGAGGAACATCCTATATGTGATGTCAAAAATAAATTGTAATAAATCCCAGTGAGGAAAAGCCTTCGGACCATATCCTCTAACAGCAGTGAGAGCCAGACAGAATTTTTCTTCCAAAAATATTCTAAACAAAAAAAAGTTGAATTTATATATGTGTGTGTGTTTATACACATAGGATTCATGAACTGTTACAAATGGGCAAATAACAAAAAAAAAAAAATTAGCAACCTAATGCCAATGTTTCAAATAAAACATCCTATTAGTCAACTTCAAATTGGTGCATATTGAAATTGGTGCTAATCTTATTGAATATATTTTATACACTTAGAAATATCAAATGGCTAAATAAACCTGTGACTTCTTTCACTAAATGCAAAGATGATTAAATCTGAGTACAGCTGTATAAGAAAAAGGTAGTCATTCACACATTAGCTCCATAATTTCAGTGTTTGCACTACCAGTCACTGATATACTTCTAACAGCTCATCCAAAAGATCTAGTTAGTCAATATCCTACAAAACATTTCAGCACATATTGAGAACCCAACTAGATACTATATCACTTCCCACCCATTCTAATGCAAATATGTGCAAGTTACAAAAGATTACATTTAGACACCAATTAAAAATTACAAAGTTCCCTTTAAATTATGTTTGTATGTTTGCATGTGCTACATCATTTCTAGGCAGCAGAAGCATAAACGGAGTATCAAACTTTTGCAAATATCCTTAACTGTTCTATCAAACAATGTCAGAACAACAATCACTGGGAAATGTCTGGTACTTGTTTGCTGTGATTACTTCAGTCAGTAGCAATTTTTTCCAGGTTGAAGTGCCTTGTAGTTTCACCAACAGAAGTATATTGGTGGAGTCAGAAGAATGTATTTCATCATGAAAATCAGACCGAGGTTTTCTGCTAAAGCAGTCAACACAATTTTCAACAAAGAATAATTTATATTGTAGCTTGCTTTACATCTTCATTTTCCAATAAACAATGTTTTGCTTCAAAAGAAAAGTTCTCTCATTGAAACCAGGCCTTTTTTTTTTTTTGCTAAAAAGCTTAACTTTTTCAATGAGCTTCTTAGGAAAGGGTTTCTGTGGCTTTGTCTTTGCAGACTATGTAAATAAAACAGAAGCATACTCTGCCATCATGAAAGGCATTAAAATGTAGCAGACCTGATCCCCTTTTTCCAATAAGAGTAGAGCATCAGACAAAATTCTTTATAAAGCTCCATTGACAAAATATATTTTATATTTACATAAAGGAGTCTCTATAAATCTTTATACAATTTTCTGAAAGTACTGTCCAGGTCTTGATATTTGTGGAATATAATTGATGAAGGTGATGACTGGAAAATCTCCCATAAATACTGATTCTTTGATTAAATAGTATAAACTTAATCACTGAATTGTAGCCTCTTCTTGGGTTCCTCCAGAGACAAGGACTCTGGATGCACTGGGGAAATGCAAAGAAAGAGAGAATTTTGATATTGATAAAGCATAGAAAAAAGTGTGGGTGGAAGAGGCACGTGTTAACAATGGAGAGAAGTGACACGTCACGTCTGTCAGTGATATTCAGTAACAAAATCCCAAACTTAGTATAATGGAGTGAACTTTAGACATTTATCTTGAATACTTCACCTGTGACCATCACCCGTTACTTCACGGCCACCTCTGCCTAATTTTACATAAGGTAATTACTGAAACTGGTGAGATCTGGCCTTAAAGGTGGACTCCCTAGACAGCTGGTCTCAAGGCCAGAGATGTCAACATAAAGATGTTTCAAGCATCAGGTTCTTTGTCCTGAAGCTAGAATTCTAAGAACCATACCTAAGGCTAATGCTGTCAGTGCTTGCTTTCTGTCTTCCCGCTCTAGAGTCGGACCCAACTGTAACAGAGATTCAGTTGTGAATCTGACTGTGCACTGACTCTTTTAAGATGCCCTGTGACATCTCAGACACTATCATGGAGCTGATGCATATGATATACTCCCTACATGTTTTTGATCAGCAGGTGATCAAATAGCAGTTGATTAGCAACTCACTTGTGCATACACATGAGCCTCGTGTCTAAGCTGCAGTTCACCCAGTCAGTCTAGCAAATGAAACCTACAGAATTATTCATCTCCTCCTAAAATGGACTCTTATGGTTGTACTAAATTTGTCTCTAGACTCCACTGACTGTATGGGCTAGATTCCAATCAACTAAGACACCTAATTCAAATGTAGACACTGAAATTATATTCACCATAAACCAGAGCAAGATGAATCCAAGCCCTGCAAGACTCAGGGTAGATTTTGATGGTCTGTGATTCCTGGGCAATCTAACCAAAAGTCTTGCTGGCTTTACAGCTGAATACTGGAGTTGACATATTGCTCAGTTTAACAGGGTTAAATGGAATGTCATCCTGCTTTGATTTTACAAGATCAAATTTTATTGACAGGTCTCTACCTCATAACATTTTGAAATAATTTGGCCTTATAAAATCTTACCATGGAATCATAGTTAGGGTTGAAAGAGACCTTAAAGATCATCTGTCTCCAACACCCCTGTCATGGGTAGGAAAGCTTTGTATAGTTCAAGCTATATAGTATAGTATACTTTCATAGTATATGATTTTATGTAGTATACTATAGTCTTTGTACAGTTCAGGTTGAAAATGAAACATGAACTGGTAGCCTTGTGGTTTTCTTCATATTATCAAGCCAGGATTTTCCTTTAGGTAGCTCTCCCTGAGACTACCAAAGTCTGTATTACTTTCGTCTGTATTGCTTTTATGTCTTCCCAAGTTATCTATTGGTCCTGCCTCCAGCCTGCCATCTCTGCTGTACTAGCTCACCTCCAGCAAACAGGACACAACCAATCTGTGGAAAAAAGAATTAAAAGAAGGCCCATTCCTTATTTCCCCTACTTAATTCCCACTCTTAGTATGGATACCTAAAGTTCAATGAAAACCTTCATGGAGCAAGGACTGTAATTTCAGATCTTTACTTATCTAAGAAAGACTCATCTTGTATAATGTATTAAATAAAAGTCGATTTCTGAGTGAGCCAAACAATTACACTATTACTTGCCTGATTATGTTTGGATAATGATTTGTCAATTAAGGCTAAGTACATTTAGAGATTAATTACCAGGAAATTCTAGTTGTTAACTTTCCATCAAAATTTGGGTTTTTTTCTTGTGCTTTCTCTAGCCTTGTTATCCTTCCTCCCATCTCATATAACATGTTGACGTCTATGTGCTTATTTAAATACTAAAAGAATAAAGGAATTTGGCTCGAAGTATTTAAATTAACAGTATTGAGAAGGCAGGCATGAAAAAATACTTAAGTAATTGAGTCTCAAATATTTCTTTTTTTGTACATTTGGGCCCTTGGTAAAAAGAGATTACCTCTTTTTGTTCCAATTTCATTAAAAGCTAGCAAGCTGAAATATCTGGCTTCAAGGCTAAATGTTAATCTTGCTGGTTTATCCAAATATGAAACAAGATAAAAGTACAGAGTTGGTCAGTTACAGAATTCTTATTTTAACAAGTTCTTCTGGGAAGATTCTTTGGCTAATTGGAAATGTACTTTACAGAGTGATCTTTCAGAACACAGCAAATATTTAATTTTCAAATCTTTTAAGACTACCTTCCTCTTACCAACAGGTTGCTAGTATGGCTTTGATTGCTATGCAACTTGAAAATTTTAGGTGATGTTTTACGTATCTTCATTCCTGTTCAATATCTTAGCATTTCTGAATAACAACCATTTAGCAGGCAGATTCAGCTCTCAGGTTTACCACCACATTTCAGGTGTCTGAATGCACATATGAGCACATGGATGGAGCATGAGGTCTCAAGGTAAACAACTTACAGCCAGCTGATTCTAAGGATGTGATTTAATTGCCTATACAGAGATGTTTAATGCCATTTGAGATGTGATAGGCTAAAGAAGAGTGAAATATAATACTACTTAAATAATCAATACTGAAGCACTAGATTGTGGACATAGAACACAAGGCTGTAAGACTCCAGAACAGCAGCCTAACTGCTAACCAGGATGCTTTACAGCATCTTAAGGAGCACCAGAAACTTATATTTAGGCAACTGAATAGTGCCTTAAGAGTATTCACTTGACAGAGTTGTTCAAGAGCTGAATAGCTCTTTAGGCTAAATTGACAGCACTGATTTGGCATCATCTGACTATGGGCTTAATTCAATTTCAAGGGGATCCAGTGCCATTTTAGATATCTTTTGGTATCCTGTATAGCCTTCAGCTAGTATTAGAAGGACAGTCAAACCAGATATTTCTTCTTCATAGCAGTTTAAAAACTAGTTGCTCTCCATTGTGAAAAAAGGGAACAGGCTACTGTGCATGGTTTGCAGATACCTCCTAGACACTTGAAGATTTTACTTTGTTTCCAATCAAGTGTTCTATGTTTAAAACTACCTCTTTCTCCACTAATCTCAGATATGCCATTTTCTAGACTTTCAATCACACTTGCTTCTTTTCCCTAGACCCTCTTCTATTGCTCCATAACTGTCTTGAAGAGTGCTACCCTTGATCACAAATATTAAGCTCAAGTACTACCAATGTAAATCAGACTTCTTTTATGATGTGATTTGTGCCTTTTTTTTTTCCAAAAAAGATGTTATTGGCTCATGTTCAGTCTCAGATCAACATCAAACCCTAGATTTCTACAGACAGAACCCTGGCATAACCTGGCATTCCCTCTACTGAATGTGGATAGGAAAAATTAGTTGTATAGATGCTGTGTTTTGCACTTGTCCATACTGAACTTTATACATTTTTTTCAGATATATTTTGTGAATTTGGCAAGATAATTTTTAACTTCCATGCTATACTTCAACAGGCATGTAGTTCCTCCAGTATTCTTACAGCTCCATAAAGCTTTCTGTCATTATCTATGGGGGATTTCTGATGCTTAACATTGCTTCTCAGTAGTAACTATGGGAACAGATTTTTCCCTCTGCATAAGTTACACAGGATTATACAGCACTGTTTCTCTTTAAGGACAGCAGAACCGATCCAAAAGCTGTTTATGGCACTACTCTGAAGTCTTCTTTTAGTTTTATTCATTCAAAGCACACTAGGACGGAAATGTCTGAAATGTTCACTGAGATATTGCCCTCAAAGAACTAATATCTTCCCTTGAGACTTTAATAACCTCAAAGCCAAAAGCATGCCTGACTTATTTTCTGCAAAAATGTAGAAACTGACCCTAATTACTAGAGCCAAGAAAGTCTTGAGAAGAAACTTGAAAAGAGTCTGCTGACTTTATCTATCGAATTCACTACCATGCTTCAGATTTAAATTTAAACATGTGGTTTTGAGAAACAAATGTGATGCTTCCCCTGCATGGAAATACTTGTCAAAAAATTTCATAATTGATAAAACATTTTCATAATGTCCTGTACCAAAATAATAGCAAATTCATTATTGTGTCTTCATCAGTGACAAAAACTATGTTTCACAAAACGGTACACGAAACATGGAGTAATCTGTTCTCTGTGACACTGCCATCCTACTCCCAAATGCCAAGCTGTCTTAAACCCTGAAGCTTGAGACATTTTTACTCCTTTCACTAGTTATTTTGGAAAGAACCATTAAGTCTCTGAAAATATGGTCAGTCACAGAAATGTGCACTCCTAGCTTTTACTCCCTCTGGTATTTGTGACATATCTCTTTGAATTTCTCATTTTCCTGAATTTTACAAATCTCTCTCACCTCTTAATTACTAAATCATGCATTTCCTGGAATATTTCATATTGAACTAAAATGTGGCCTTGCACTGTCATAAAAGCTTCACAAATAGGTTTTCTGTATTCCCACTGTGTCTAAAAGAGCATTTCTACAAAAGCACATCCAGTCCTGTGGAGGGACAGGTAAGCCCTGGCTGCCAAATGTGACAGTAGCTACAAAACAGAAAGATATAGGATTAGACTATCTGATTCTCCATAGAAAAAACCCCTTCCATTCACAATGATAAAACAAGAACAGCGGCAGTTGGCAAACCTCCTCATTCTAATTTCAATCCCAGCAATATTTACATTTTGTTCTGAAATACACCTCGTGTTTCAGAGTACTTTGAAACAGATGCTGTGTCCAAAGTGTGGGTGAAGTGATGCTTACAAACATGACTGAGCTGTGCTTCATTTGTTTGAGTGTTCTGGAACAGATGGAACAGCACACTCCTGTGGTCTGAAGAGCACTGAAAATCTGAAGGTCCCAAATAATGAGCGAAATAATGGCCCCACATATGCTGATGGCTTTCTATGTTGATTTGGTCTTGTCACACATAACAACATTTTCTTATACCAGTGTCTAACATCAAATATGTAAATCAACATTGCACTTTGTTATCTGAAGACATCCAATGCTGTGAGTTACTAGTACCTTCTATTACACCTTCGAGGAAACAAGCAGAAAAAGCAGGGATTTAATTTTAGCATCTTAACTATGACAACAAACACACTGGCTATATATCCAGTACTACATACCCATCAGTACAAATCAAGATATAAAAGACATTGCATTCACTATATAACAACAAAAAAAGATGTGCTGATAAATTGCAGTGAGGTGTTTAGAAAATTGTGGCTTTTTGACCTAGTATGCCAGAACATATTTATGTATGATCAGTAACCCTGTAAGCTACATTGAAACTCATGATTCAGTAATGAATGATT
Source organism: Pithys albifrons albifrons (assembly GCF_047495875.1). Classification (NCBI taxonomy): domain Eukaryota; kingdom Metazoa; phylum Chordata; class Aves; order Passeriformes; family Thamnophilidae; genus Pithys; species Pithys albifrons. Next base: position 25,289,967 of record NC_092458.1, read on the forward strand.
TTCTATTTATTTAGGTCATAGACACTTAGGTGTCTAGTTAAGTATCGTAATAACACATGAAAAGGAAAAATAAACAAGAAATCACAGAATCAAAGAATCACAGAATGATTTGGGTTGGAAGGCGTCTTAAGGACTATTTAATTCCAACCCCGCTGCCACGGGCAGGGACACCTTTGAATTGATCAGCCTGCTCAAAGCTCATCTAATCTGGCCTTGAACACTTCCAGGAATGGGGCATCCACAACTTCTCTGGGCAACCCAGTGTCTCACCACTGTCACAGTAAAGAATTTCTTCCTGTATCTAATCTCAATCCACTCTCTTTCAGTTTGAAGACATCTCCGCTTTTCCTATCACTACATGCTTTTGTAAAAAGTCCCTCCCCAGATCTCTTCATGGCACCTATTAGGTACTGGAAGACTGCTAAAAGGTTTTGTTCTCCAAGCTCAACAACCCCAACTCTCTCATTCTGTTTTCATCAAAGAGGTGTTCCAGCCCTCTGAACATCTTTGTGGCCCTTCTCTGGACTTGCTCCAACAGGACCATGTCCTTGTTTTGGAGGCCCCAGAGCTGAACATAGTGTTGAAAAGTAGGTTGGGAATGGCATTTCATGGGCTGCTATCTCCAGGCTTTGTCAAGTAATTTCTTTAGGCAAACATGCAACACAGACTACATATCTTGACTGGTAACAACGATTAATTACGATTAATAACGTAATTCTCATACACAAGGAAATTAAACACTAAATGGGCAAATGGCAATACTTGCCTGTGGCAAAGACGACATTCTTTGACACCAGTCTGTATTCCACAATAGAGAACTGAGGAAGTTCAATCCTCTCCACGCCAGTAACTGCGTTATCTCCTCCTCTCCAGTAGAACTCTATGTCATCAGTTGTGTAGCCATCTGCAAGTAAAGCAGGAGAGTAAGTCAGAAATAACAGCAGACTCAAACGTAGCTTCAAACATGCAGCTTGTCGTTTGAGACAATGAAAAGAATCGGAACAGCTGGAGAGCTGTATCGTATTTTGCCTGTGGGAAGGTCTCCCAAATAGTTGTGTCATTACAGTCTGCCCAGGAATTTTAGGCAAAATACTCTGTTTTCATTTTATTTATTTTTTTTTATCATTCACTAATGTCCACAATGACAAGAAAACACTATCCACTATTTAAGGTCAATGTATTAATTAATTCTGAAACAATTATACTTTTATGCTGATAATCACCAGAAGAAGACGGATTATTCAATTAATACAGAGAAACTTAATTGAGGCAGACCTTTTCGACTCACACTAAAAAGTGTGAGTTGAACCATTTCCATTAGCTTCTGTAGTGGAGGACTACAGCTGAATATAGAATACACTAACATTTTCTGTATATAGCCCACAATTTCCAGCCAGTAGCAGAAATGAAGAATTAACTCCTGAAGCACAAATATGAATTGAATATTGCATTGCTAGGACATAACTAAGTGAAAAAGAGAATAGTGTTCCGTTTGGAACACAACTGTGAATCATAAATGGCGTCAATATGAAAGCCCTGGGTGGGTCCTGCAGCAAGATGATCCATGCAAAATAAAGCATGAAAATAGTATCACAGTGTTTGCTCTCTTGAAAATATATCTGATTAAAATTCATCTCATGTCAAAGATAAGCATCCAGTCACTACCTCTATCAAGTCAGGCAGGAATACTAAATTACTTCATTCTGTCCTAAACTCATTTTTCTAGGATGTATTCATCTATCTAGAAATGGATGACTCCTTACATTTTTAATAAGTCAAATAAACAGACAAACAAAAAATCCAAACAGTGATAATTACATGATTCACATAGTGTTTACAGACACACATGTAAATATTACAAAGTACTATCAAAGGAAAACTGCTGTGTACTTGAACTAGATTTTACAGGTATTTTCTTATGTACGTACAGCTTTCTATTTCCAGAGTACAGTTTTGTTCATCTAATGGGTATCTTCTCAAGTCCATCATACAAGCTGCAGTAGTTGTGATTCTGAAATACAAACATCAAATACTTTTACTGTACAGCCAGTAATCCAGGTGCTGGTGCTGGTGTTGTTTATCTTTCAAAGTGAGGACTCTCTAAAGAATAGTTTACAATGACTGAGTATTTGGTCCATATTTTTACATTGAGCAGCAGCTTAATACAACAGCAGTTCACTGACTTTCAATGGAACAACTCACTGTGACTTACCCTTATGCAACCAGTCCCTCTGGGTTTCAGTGGACCTATACACATATGCAAATATTACACGAACATTTGCTGAGATTAAAAGATATGACTTTATAACAGAAAACGTGAAGTGAAAAAAGTCTGCTTCAAATGTCAAAGTGATTAGAGATGAGTGAATAACTTTTTTCTTTGGTATGTGGCAGCTCTAGAAAAAAACCCTTTGAAATGTTGCAAAAAAGTTTTAAGTTCAGCAAAGTGCTTTGTTTCAAAGTTGAGTATATTTGTATAGTTTTCAGATTTACAGAGGATTTTGTTATGAAGCTCTGTATTGAATTTTAGTTTTTTCCCTCAAATAACATTTTTGCTTCTTTGACTATTTAGCAATTTAGCACTCTAAGAATGACTTTGCAAAATATTTCACTGCTGATGAATCAGCCTTTTTCTCCAACCTCTTGTATATCAGGAGTGTCAACTATACACATGTACAACCAGAACAGCTGATTATTAGCTTTGAACAGCACCAGCACTTCATTTTTAAATTAATGGATTTATGCATTTGTGCTAACTTTTAGATGGATATAACCATATGCTTATAATTAGTCTACAGCTTATTTCAGTGTTTTTCCGAATCACAGCCTTCCTCAAGAGTATGTACATTATTATGCATCATTGCCTTTATAATGGCTTTATATAACTTTCACATTTAAATTATCTTCTAAGCCTAACTAGATCCATTCCTCACTGATTCTTTTCTGATATAAACAAGACATGGACCTTGCTCACAGTTTGTTCCTAAACAAATAATATTTTTATGATAATTTATGTGAATAATACATGAGGGGAAAATGCCTTGAATGTACCTCTAAAAGCTGGAACCTTCAATATTAAGATTTTGTTCATGTGTTTTCTCTGGAGGTTCTTCCTTCTGTCCCTTAACCTTCTCAAATTACAGTCTTCTAACCTGGCAAACTACTTTAAAATTCTGTGGCAGTATGTCAAGGCAAGAAAAGTAGTTAGGTACCTTTCTCCACCTCTTTCACACTAAACCATACCCCTACTCCCTCATGTTGTTATTTATTATCATTGTTTTATCCAATCTCAAAGAAAAGGAAGCCTATAGATCATTTTAGATAAATAACCACATAATATCTAAACAAAGGGATTAAGACCATTAGAACTGTCTTAAAGGACAACAGAGTCCATCCTTCTCTAACTGAGAAGGTGTTTTTTCAAAAAAATACAATTTCTTTGGACAGAGACAATTTTATGAGCACAAAGGCAATGGATAAGCTAGGAGAGGAAAAAGCTCAACGATCTGTTCTCAGCATGTCTTCTCACTTGCGTTCCTACCAGCAGCCAGTAAGAAAGGCACACAGCTGAACTTTGTCCTTGCCAGCCTTACCTATGGAACGATCCTGTCTCTGTCACTGTTGATCTCTCTCACTGCTCTCTGAATACCCTTATATTAGTCCCACAGAATTGTAAGTATTGTATCACAAGTGGATACCCAGGCCAACCTTCCGCCGGCTGCCATCTGAGAGTGGCTCTGATTCCTCTTAACACACATCCCTGTGGGCTGGAGCAGTTTACAAAAAGTAGTTCCTTGGTTGCTCTGCAATGTAGGGGGATGCCTTCTCTTCAACCAACACTTGCAAATGCCCCTCTGGAAACTCAGGCAAGGTGCTAGACACAGGGCTGTTAACTATGGAGATGATCAATCATCTGGGGTTTTCAGCCTGGAGAAAAGGCGGCTCTGGAGAGACCTTTAGCAGTCTTCCAGCATCCAAAGAGGGGCTTACAAGAGAGCTGGTGAGGGACTTTGTGCGCAGGCATGTAGTAATAGGACAAGGAGAAATGGCTTCAAGCTGAAAGCGGGCAAGTTTGGTTGGCTATTAGGAAGAAATTCTTCCCTATGAAGGTGGTGAGGCACTGGAACAAGTTGCCCAGAGAAGCTTTGTATGCCCCTTTCCTGGAAGTGTTGAAGGCCAGGTTGGATGGGGCTTTGAGCAACTTTGGTCTAGTCGAAGGTGTGCTTGCTCATGACTGGAGGATTGGAATGAGATGATCTTAAAGGTCCTTTCCAACTCAAAGCCTTCTATGATTCCATTAATGTCTCCTCCATATGATGACTACTAACAACCCTAGCAAAGCATATAGAACTAGGACTAGCACAGGGTCTTAGAGGAGAAAACTTATTCTTAAATCTGTGATTATTGATAAACAAGGTTTTCGCAATAATCAGCTTTACAAAGCCATATTGATGGTACAATGACAGGATATTGCTCCTGACCCAGCTGATAACCGTGTTCAAACTAAAATAAGCAAGCACACTTGGGAATTGTTGATATGAGGGCTCTCTCCCATGCTTTTGTACATTTGCCTACGCTGACCTAGGTTTCATTTGGGATCTTGCAGCAGAATTCATATGAGCTAAGTTGATACAAGATGGAGTGTGGCACCAGAATCTTAACTATTGTGGTGTATAACTAGCTTTAAATGCCAGCCATACAAAACATATGCACTTATGAACTATTAATTTGAAAAAAATATTAAAAAAATACAGCTGGCAAACTTATATTCAACTTATTAATTGCATCATGACTTTTTAAGGAACGCATTTTTATTTTGATTTGTTCACATACTGTAGTGGTTTTGTGTCACAAGTTCCTGTACCAGAAACTGCACATTCTTGCTCAAGTAACTTTTTACACTACAGAAAAATGTGTGATTTTAATGTAACAAATATCCACGAGAAAAGAAGATACAGCTAGAAATAGATAGAAACAGATTTATCTCATTTACTCAAAGTAGAGTTGAGTACTCAGAGGTCCCTCCTGAATGAACATTCAACCAACCAAATTTAACATGCACAAATGCACACCAAAAGCACCTGTTAATTGCTCAGGCTTGTGTGCGCTCCCAAGAAGAGTAAGTTAATTTTGTAAGGGATGGGACGATGCCAGACACAAAAAGACAAGATTTCAAGAACTCATCATCACAGCAGTGACAGAGAAACAATTACAAGACAGACAAAGATGAAGTAGTACACAGACACATACATTCTGAAAGCAATGACACAAAGGACATATTTTTAATTGTTTACAATTTCCTACTCTGATTTTCTTTCCTCTGGATATAAATTCTTTTATCCTTCTCTGGTACTTTATTTCCTGGCTGATTGCCTTTGATCATATTGCTGTGATTTGATCATATCACCTCACCTGTGATAGGCTGAGAGTTGCTGAACACACAAGTGACAGAAGAATATTTTATGTCCCCAAAAAGTGTACAGTATAAATCAGTTTAAGCAATATAAACACTTCTTATGTGAGTAGGTCAAAATCCTGATAGCTGACTTGATCCTGTTTTTAACTTGATACAGAAATACATTCATTCACAAAAGAAGTACATTGCCTTGTCTGACCAATCACACCTAATCTTTTCACCATGAAAACATTCATCATGTTTTATATACGACTGATAATTATGTGAGTCCTTTCAAATAAAATACATATATTGCTCCAGACCATTTATTTGTAACATCTAGCATTGTACTGACCAAGAACAAGAGGTTTATAGATGTCAAACACACAAGCAGTCGGACTATACTTTTGATCCCTAGACTATTCTTTTTTGGTCTATTATGAAAAACGATCTGTTCAATCACCACTTGTCCTTTATATTGCTCTGAAGAAGGCAGAACAAATGCAATGTGTTGCCCAAAGAAAAAGATTCCCCAGAAATGAGATGAACTTCAAAAAGCTACTGTCCCACTCCCCCGTTATCACAGACTACTGCTGCAGTAGCAAACTGCTTTCCCTGAAGTAGAGAGGAACCTTGGATGACTGAAGGTCAAGTCTTTAAAAACTATGATAAATTCTACATTGTTCAGAGGAGAACTCAGAGCCAGTGAGGCCTTGGGATTACTTTCAATTACATATGTATGGAGGAACTGCTTCGCTCTGTGGATGTTCTGTAATTGGTTGCAACCCTCCAAAATTTCTCCTATTATTCTGAGTGACCCTTTGCTTTATGGCACATAAAACTCCAAGTTCTGGCCTCAGCACACATTGCCTCTGGACTGCAGCTTGAGCCCAATGCCATTGTGATGCTTTGAAGCCACAACAGAGGAAGACAGGGTACCAGTAGAGCAACACAAAGCACAGGTGTTTTAATCAGTGGAGCTAAGGCTTGGGTATTTTCTTCCTTTTGATCACAATGTCCGGTATTTTGCCAAGATATGAGACAGTCATTTTTCACTATGTAACTCAGCTGCTTCACACCATGGATATCTGCCCCTGGATATTACATGTTTTTAGAAAAAAGCTATGGAAAGAAGTGTGTCACACATGAGCCACTGGTGAAATCCCTGCTAAGCAAATACTATTATGCGAAATGCAATCTGCCTGTGGACACTTACATTCTGCAGAAGAGGAAAGTAACTTATTCAAATACACCATTCTGTAACAGATCAACCTCATCTAAATGACTCCAAATGTTTTTAGAGTGTGACAGAAAGACTTACATGCGTTATTAGGATCACAAGAGTTCCAATCTCCAATACTTTTTTTATTACTTTGCTTGTGGGGAAGTTTCTTGACATAAAGAAAGCAAACACATCTTGTATCTTTTTTTAAAATTTAACCACTTGTTTAAAGATTCTTAAACCTGTAGTGTTCCATACCTGGTCAATATCATGCAAGATGAAAGCCTCCTTTTGCTAAAACCAGTTAATTACAGAGACAGCATTCTAAACTTCTTTAAAGTTTCATAATAGGCTGAGTCTATTTCTCTTTTGTCTAGAAAGAGTCATCTAATTCTACCCCATATGCAACACTTAATAGGAGTTGAAGAAGTGAGAGACTAAGACACAAATCGGGTAAAAATAATCCATCTGCACCACTTTTCAGAGCTCATTCATTTTTATACTAGGGACTCTATCCTGCATTATTTATGTTTACCGATCTAGAGTATTATCTCAGCTTAAATGTACAAAAACATCCAATGATGAAAATGGAGATTTCATTGGCAAAGACTTGTTTTGCTGGTTTAAACTGCTGGAGCAAATGGAGTAAGGTGTCCAAAGAAAGTGATGTTTTGATACTACTGAGTCTTTCATTGAGATTTTTGCTGGTGTAACATTTGATATTCCTAACCATAAAAACTAACACAGAAAAGAAAGAAAACACAGATCAAGACTAAAATAGGTAGAAAATGGAGAATGTAAGGTTACACTGTGCCTCTGGTTTGAAATATAGTACATTGCAGTGATGATTCCTGTGTGAAGGAATTACAAGAGGTACCCATTATCATGGTCTTAGCTGTGGCTGCTCCACTCAACCAGGGCTACTTGTGGCTTTGTTTTATTGACTACAGACACATTAAGAGACAACATAAGCACCCACATTCAATCTCATTGCCTGTATTTTGGACAAAATTTTCAGGTTTACAATTAATATGTGCCTTTCTGCTTCCTATAGCCAGTGGGTTTTCCATATATGGTAACTCTACAGAAACAGATAAAACCTGACTGAAGGCGCTTCTGGCAAAATTAAGAAACATCGAGTGTGTCATTTGTTTTCTACGGGCATCTTTCAGAGTTAAAGGGAAGGTTACATAATACACTAACCAATGTTTGTAATAACCTTGTGCCAGGAAGCAAACATCAACAATACATAACAGCAGTGATGAAATCTTCATCACAGAAGCACAGACCTGAGGCCGTAAAGCACCGTTCCATCTGGGTGAAGGCGAATCATTCGATTCTTCACAGTAACACCATGCACAAATGATTTCTTGTCATTTAAGAAGTAAGTGTCAGGCACCCAAAGCTGATCTGCCACCCGGTTGTCAAGTGTGAGGTTGAGAGGGATGCCAGCATAAGCCAGCCTCTTATCTCTCCAGTACTGCTGAAAATACATCGTCAAAGTGTAATCCTGGTGAAGAAAAAAAAAAAGCACAACAGTCAGCCACACTTTGTGTAAGTAGGAGAATAATTACTTTCCTGTCAATAATTTATTTTGCTGTTGATTTGATTTAAATGTAATATTTTTAAATGCTTAATAAAAATAAGTATTCACATCACTCAGTAAATTGTTCATATAATTCAAGTATCACTGTAGACTAAGGGAGCATTTCAACTCTTAAGAAATTCAGCTAGTATCCAGTATCTTTTGTCCTGCTCCTCCTTTTTTCTCATGTAGTTCCCCTGACAACTACCCAAAATTATCATGTTTGTGGAATGATAAATGACATAATAGGTAAATACTGCCATCTTCCCCATTTTTAAAAATGATAGATGAATGGAAAAATATTAGAAGCATTTTGAAGCAATATGCAAATTTCTGTCTGAAATATAAGCTGTGAATATGTTGATGATACATGTGCCTTTGTATGAGACTGCACCTTGCAGTTACACAAATAGTTTCTCATCAACAGGCTGCATTGGTACTTAGAAGAATAGTAAACTGTAGCAAAGTCCCACTATTGGCAATCTTTGGTTTTCATAATTTTGTCCATGTTAAGGTTTATGGTTTCTGCTATGAGCTGTGATCACTAATATAAAAGCCTAAACAAGGATACAGAAGGCTAAAACATTAATTTTAAAATTCTTTATTTCATTTCAGAATTTGCTAAACTGACTTCTCCATGTCATAAAAATGCTATATTGAAACACTTTGAAAGCATAAAACATTAAAAAAATAAATGTCTGGGAACATCTTAAAGTTATGCGCCAGCAAAACTGAAAAACTAATCACATGAAAAAAATGAGACTGTAACCACAGGCCATTAAAATACTGATTTTAAAATTACGGAAGTGCTCTAGAACAATAAAACTATTCATAAAGTTCTTCACAAAACACTGAGAAATTTATGTGCTCTTCAAACATATTTAAATATTTAGCAGCAGGTGTGCAAGCCACAGGATACCTGCATTTGCATCTGGTTCTGCAAGCTGGTGATGCAAAACCCCTCAGGCTTGTTTGTTTGGGAAAAGGATGTTCAAGCTTTCTAAGCATGGCTTTTGGGAATGGTCCATTCTTGTAATGGGTTTCATGTGGAGACAATCCAATTTCAGGCAATGCTCCTGCCCTGCTTCCCTCAAGCCCTACAGCCTTTCCTTGAAATAATATGAAACTTGCATGCTCAGAGCCTTTGCATTTTTGATTCAGTGATTCATTCTCTTTAATGAGGGAGCTGCAATAGTTTAAAGAAATCAAATTTAATTGCTTAGAGAAATAAATCATTATAGATATCAAGGAAAAGCTGTTCCCATTTTAAGAAACTAATAGGAGACCTTTGAAAACAAAAGGGCCCCGTGATGGGAGAGAGGAACCCACGTGGAACTGCCTGGAAGGAATCTCATCCATCAAACCTCAAATCTGACATGACTGCTCAGGAGAACGTGCTCCGACCTTTTTGTCAGCAGCTTTCTTCAGTGGGATTAATGGTCCCTGCCCATCAGTGAATGAGGTGTATGCTACAGTGGGTGCATCTGCCTGCTCCAATTAGCATGTCAGGAAGACCACCTCCCTCCCCGTATTCTCTGCAGCCAATTTCCTAACACTGATGCATTAGAAAAAAATATCCTTCACCAGCTCTGTTTTGCCTTAATTATAGCTTGTTTCAATTAACATTCAAAATTTGCTATGTGCCTGGCTTCTATAATGGTTTGCACATCAATGGCAAGAAATTTGGTATTATAAAAGCTGTGGACACATGAGCAGCAGTACACCAAGAGCTCACTGTGTAAATGCACAGTGTATGCATGAAATAATGCTAAAATGAAATAAAGAGGTGGCACTGCATAGCATTGAAAGAAGTGAACTGGCCAGCACCAAAATCTAAGAGCAATTCATTTGAAAAGAAGAAAGCTTTAGGCTAGCTTCCTTGTTCCTTTCACTTGAGATAAAATATATGTTATCATATAATGAATGGAGTTATTAATTAGCTAAATAAAACATATGTAGTGATACAAGCACCAATATTGTGTCTTTTTTTTAATAATAACATTTACTATGTCAGGGAACAACTGAGAAAAAATTTTACAAATTACACATGGAAACAGCAATATCCATCAAGCATCCAGAACCTAAGTGTTTTGAATGAACATCAAACTTCCAAAAGACATCCTCTAATGTACAAACTTTGTTAGTGCTTTCTTGTCCTGGGTTGAGCTGGCAAAACGCCAGCTGTCTAAGACAGAGTGAAAAGGGTTCCTCCTCCCCCCAACCAGCTAAGGGGAAAAGAAGAGGGAGAGAGGAAAAACAACTTCCAAAGCCAGGTCTATGCTGAAACTAACTACATGTATTTATACAGAAAAGAGAAAATTAAGAGGATACTACAATATAACACACACTTACACAAGTTACATATATATAACACGAAATAACTTCCCACTCCCCAATAAACACAAATTCTACCATTTTAACTACAAATCATTCTAGAGAAGTTGGTTCTTCAGAGACAGACTTAAGCAGAGAGAAAAGCTAAGAACAAACATTTTACTTCCCTCAGATAACATGATGTTAAGCCGGTGCTCTGGGCTTGGGCCTCCCCATCCCTCCTGGGACAGCAGAGTGTCTTGCTGACACCACAGCTGTGAAGCAACTCAAACAAGCCACACCCACACACCGGCTCTTACCCCTTTTGAGATGATGCAATATGGTATGGAATACAATATTATTGGCTAGAAGAAGTCAGCTGTTAGCTAGCTCAGCCCAGCTCAAGCCAGCTGACAATTCCCAGGCCTAGCTGAACTTTAAAACCTAAATTTAGGCCCACCTGGCTAAACCCATAACATTTCTCTATTAACCTTCACTTCTTTTAGCATCCTAATTTTAAATTAAAATTAAAAACATCCCTCTATCTATATATCTGTTTATGTATATGACTATATTTGCATGTACTGAAAGCAAAGACACCCTAAAAAGATTTTTTAAACAAAGAGTAACCGCACCCTCTGCACTTTGAATAACACACATGACAGAAATAGAGAACCCAAGAAAGCATGTGTGTTACCACACACCTTAAGGGATCACTGTACATTTGGGCTCTGCCAGCCTCACCTGCTCTGAAGATGATGACAAAAGAAAATACTATGGACCATGCTTGGCTACCATCACACTTTTTCTAATCACCTCAAAGCAAAAAGCAGCAGCAAACTCATATTAGAACTGCACTGAAACTGCTTGGCTGTGTAAGGAGCAATAAATGAGCAGGAAAGGCCAGTTCCTTAGGGTGGCTCTACCCAAATCACTACCTGCAGAAACTAAGCTTATTAAAACGTGTAAGGATGTCAGCTCTTACTATTTGATTAGCTAATTTTCAAGGCTTTGCACCCACAAAGGAAGTGTTTCCCTTGTCTAGAGGAAAATGCAAAACCAGTTTGACTGTGGACTGGAAAAAAATGTAATGTACTAGATCTTTGCTAAGTAAAACAAGAAAATGAACCTTTACCACTCAGTAAGTAGTCTACAAAGTTTATTAAGGGCCACTTCCTTCCAGTGGACCTTATGATGAGTAGCTCTGATATAGAAGTCAAGAGGGCAGATATCTATGGGTAGAAGAGATTAATCCTACTACAGCTACTGCATTAGTGTGCTATTATATGTCAACAACAACACAGAGCTGCCAAATTTAGGAAATTCTAACTACTTCAAGGAGCAGTGGTCAATTTTCTCAGCAGCAAAGACTTCTATAAAACATATGTTATTTCCCCAAAGGAAAAATCAGTCAAAGCCCTGAAAGGCTATAGAGGTATGCTGGGGGCACCATTTATAGGGGTCCCCTTATCCTGAGTAGGGGGGCAGCGTGAATGATGGTCCAAAGAGCTCAGGCACAGCAGGCATCAGAAGGCTTTGATCAGAAGTCTTACAAGACTTTATTCAAGATAGTTTCACAAACAGTTCATAATATTAGTAGTTCATAGCAGTAGAAGTAGTCCTAGTAGAAGATGTAATTCATGGCAGTAGATCTAGTCCTAATAGAAGATCTATTCTCAGTAACATCCACACGTGTTATATCCTCTCACATCCAACATGTCATGACATTATTGGCTAGCCCATTCACCTCACATACACCAAAGCATCTCACTGGCTACAAGACACCACACACACCACAGGTAGCTCTCTTTAAGGGAGAACTCTAAACTGCTTTCCTTAAGGGATGAACTCACTGTCACCCCTACAAAAGGCAACAAATATGGTGCTGCTGAAGCACAGGAGAAAAGCCCTCAAAATGTGAAAAGCTGGACTACACAGACAACATGATCTTTCTGTTGTATATTCAAAGACCTTGGAACATCCTATGAGGATAAAGAACAGTTATGAGCATTCTGGAATTTCTAGCATGACAACAATGTACAGAAAGGAACACAAAAAGATGTGATTGTGTTTTTTTCCACCTAGTCTTCCCTGTGGAAAGGGAGTGGAAAACAGAAAGAAAAAAACCTTAAATAATAAATAATCCTTTGGAAGACATTTAGATACAAGGATAAAGAGGATGATATCAGAGCTGATATAATACATCATATGTATTGTTTGTGATTTTAAAACTTCTTAAGCACGAATTATAGAGATTGACAAATATTCCATGTGCTAACCATGTTTAAAGAAATTTTTAAGCATCTTCTCTATATTATTAGTCTCTCCACAGACTGAACTTACCATGTAGGAAGCACAATTAAGCCGCTCCTAGCTAATGTACAGTACCTAATGCACTGATTATAAGACTAATGAATGAGAAATGGTAATATATTGTTCTGTTACAGGGGTTTTTAGCTTTCTCTCCTGTATTCAATAACAGGGAAAGAAAAAAACTTAAAATATAGTTTGCTCATCAAAATAAAATTAACATAATTATATCAGCAATAATGCTCTAAAACTGATTATCAGTTTACAGTCTTACTGTTTTATGTATCAAGGATGCTACAAGTTTTCCATTAGCTGTAGAAATATTGTGTTTCTTCAAAATTACTGCCAGATAAACACTGCGATTAATAATTATGATGGAATACTGCTAATATGGCAGTTAAGCAAAAGAAGCCATTAATGTAAAATGAATAAATATATTGAAAATTACTGGAAATACTGAAAAAAAATATGCAAAAAAGAAGTGTTTCACTGCTTGGGAAGACAACCTTGTATCTACTTGAAATGCAGATGTAAATTCACATCCTTTGTTTTTCTTGACCAACAGACAAATGTGATTATTACCATCAGCTTTTGGATTACTTATTTTTGATAAGTTAATAAAGTAAATACTCATTCAGTGAATAAAAGATATATTTACAATCCATGCCCCAGTCTCTGTCTAATTTCAAAGTTCCTTCCCTCACCTTCCATATAATTTCGAAAATTAGATATGGTTGCTGTAGTATAAGGAGCTATTTCTGCAGCATTGATGATTTATATTCTTCTCAATAAGCCCAAAGTGAATTTCAAAGCCAAACTCATGAAACCTATGCTTTGACAAAGCACCAGTAAATCTGTCCCCCAACCATACTTGTAAGAGACATGAGAAAGAGATTCATGCACACATTAGTTCACATAGCTAAATATGAATTTAATAAAGATGTATTCAGAAAGGATAACCTCAGAAAGTCAGAATTTACCAGCAATGCTATTCACCTTACGTGAGATGATCACATAAACATTCTTCTTTGCACTCAAAAATCTTTAATAGCTTTGGCAACTTTCAGAATTAAAAAAAAATTCATTAAAGAAAAAATTTTGAATTGCAGAATCATTAATGTTGGAAAAGATCTCCAAGATTATCGCATCCAACCATTAACTTAACAACACCACGTTCAGCATCAAACCTTAATCCCAGGTGACACGTCTACATGCCTTTTGAACACTTCTGGAGATGGTGATTCCACCACTTCCCTGGGCAACCTGTTCCAATGCCTGAAACCTGTATTTTTATATTAGATTTTACTTGTTGACATTTTGATTTGCCCAGTGTCTAAACCACACAATACTTATTTAATTGTCAGCAAGTGGAGAAAATCATCAAAGTCTTGCTCTGCAAAATCTTTTACAAGGAAACTGTCTGATGTGAAACTCGCTGGTGTCAGATGTAGTTCCTGAGCAGCCTGAGTGAGAGACTTGAGCACATAGATGCACACACATCCACTCTATTGCACCAAAGCACCTTCCTCTAATGCTTCTTGGTCTGCTTGCTGCTATAGTAATGATTTATGTCACCTATAAGACCCTGACTTGGGCTTCTTTCTGCCACCATGCAAAACCCCTACAATATTGACAGGTTGAAAACATGGTACATAACATAGCATGTGGCAGTAATATTCTTATGAAAAAGCTAAAGCAGCTCAATCACACTGATTTCAGTGTGACCCTCCATATATCCATGCTCTCTTGGTATCCTTTGTACCAAATTATCATTATTTATTTCCTCTACTACTGAAACACAAAAGGATGGTGCTATAAATATATCTAAGGAAATATTTCACCTCCAAGAACCCACTTGATTCTACAGAACAGTTTTCCAAATAAATCTATGATTGCATGGGTCTTTCCTGCCCTCTCATACCCTTTGGCACAGGAGTTTCCGCCTCCACTGAAACCACAGTGCCTTCTACAAAAAGCCTGTTCCCCACATTGCATATCTGGGTGCTCCAAGGAGGGTTGCCATACCAACCAATGCTTGGTTTTCTGCAGGCAAAGGGAGCACAGTTGACATAGCAACCAGCCAAAGCAGCTTTTCCCCAGGTTTTTGGGGACAGTTGGTGGTCACTGCCACAGAAACAAAGCTTGTCAGCATGAATGAAGGGAGCAACCAAGCACCCTCAGTTGGTACTGCCCCATGGCACTCTCCTGCCACAGCCAATGGACCTTTCTTTTCGATATCTGGGTATGGGCTTTTCTCTCTCCGTTCCTCTGCCCATCACAAACTGATGAGGATGTCTTCCTGCTCTTAGGGTGTTCTTTCATCTGAACATCAGAGGACACCATATGACAAAGAAGCAATTGCTTGGGCCAAGCTTTGGAAGGTGAACACAGAAAAACAAGTTTCTGCAAATATGTTCAGGGACATAAAACAATAAGAAGATAGTCTGGACTATTTAATCCCTGACAGACGGGATCACCTTCTCTGATTCAGAGTATCACAGGTATTACAATATCATGGCTTCTCAGTAACCAGGAATTTTTATTCCCAAAGACTGATCAAAGGAAAAATAATGTATGCCTTTATGCTTCACAGGTATGATACTCTCTGATCTGGTAGCAGAAAGCTACCAAGAAGAAATATGGTCTTCCACTACATCCCTGACGATCTGTCCAAAGATTTTGTGGCAAATTATAATCAAAATCCATTTGTTGATGGACAGACAGAACATAAAATTCAGCATTCAGTAGGTCCCTCCTAAAAGAAAGGAATAGAAATGTCAAATGTATAGATGCTATACTTGAAAACTCTAGAAGAGATCAAGTAAGAAAAAACACCATTAATATCCTTTAAAAAAAGACATACAAAACAAAAATAATGCTAGGCTCAGTGTTACACTGAACTTGTTTCATGAAGCACAGATTTATTTATTTTAGGGCTGACAGGTCCTCAAGAAAATAGGTACATTTACTTGCACTAATTGAAATCCTACTAACAACATATAGGGAAGGAAAAAATCAACCTCTATCAGCTGTCAGCTGGTTCCCACGATCAAGGCAGCTGACCTTAGAGAGATGGGAACTGACAACTAATGGATTGTGCCTCCTACACAGTAGCAGAATGTGACACCAGTGAGTTGGAGAAATGAGCTATTGCCCTAAAATCTTAAAGCTGTAGGATTATATTTTTCAGCTTAGAGACATGAAAAAGGTTAAAAATTTGGGATCTATGAGATACCAATCTTAGAGAATTAAGGTCTTCTCACACTACTTTGCTCTTGCCATAAACGTTTAATCTCATATCTCTTTTTTTGCAATTCTTGAATGATTGGTAAAAATCTGGAAGCGAAAAAACACCTCTAAGAAAGCCCTATAAGTTGATATTATTTGTCATATTTGTTCATGTCTTCCTACTTCTTAGACTTTTGAATGCATGACTCTTCTAGTGCCTGCAAGGTGTTCCAGGAAAGCCTTCAAAGCTGGGCATACAGAGATGTGTTTTAAATACTGTGACCATAAACATATAGCTTCATGCCCCTCTTATTTGCTGTGATTAAACATGAAAATCACTCAAAATATTTTTCAATAAACCTGTATTTCAGGTTGAAATGTCTACAGTCTTTTTTTCACCACAGAACTGTAAAAAGACCTTTCCAAAGGCACTCCAGAACTTGTAGATAATTTTTAATCACTCCAGAGTCTAAAAATAAAACAAAATATATTTAGGAACAGAGAGCTGAAGGAAACACACACTTGAATGAAAATAAGTTATCTGTTCAGATCTACACTTTCTGGTTAAAAAAAGGGAATATTTACTCCACTGTGGGAAGAACTTCTTAAATTTTCTCATCTCCAAACCTATCCATTTGCTGACTCTGGGAGACAACCAATCTCAGTGGCACTGGAGCAGCAAGGCCAATACCCAAAGTTCTACTTGCTGTCTTTGATTATCTGAAACACCAGCTATACTTACAGGAAAACCCATTCAAGACAGATAAAATGAACAAAATGGCCTTTGAGAAAGAGAGCAAGAACACATTGGCCATCAAATGCTTTAGAAATGTGTAACTTGAAACATAATCCAAGTATTTTTCAGTATCATGGCCTGCATCATTTGGGTGTGACAGGCCTGAAGGGCATCTCCACACCTCAGGGACACTGATGGATCCCAGGTCTCCCCCCACCCTGCCCAGGACTCCATGTCAGCCCCCCAGGTGCACCATCCCCTGCCCCACTGATGCTGCAGGATGGCTGGTCTGCAGTTTCCCGCAGCCCCACACTACCCAGCTTTAGGCTCTACCAATCTGAGCCCACCCATGGGCCCATGACTCATTCCCATCGCCAGGGAGGTGCCCAATATCCAGGGCCAGGGCTGTCCTGGTGCCCCCAGCTGCCCTGCTCTGGGTGGGGGTGGGATGGGCCCTGTCTGCCAGCTGCTCTCCATGGGGATCCCCCACCACTACAGACACCATGACAGCATGCTCACAGCAACTGTGGCTCCTCGCATGTAAAAAAGCAGTTAATTTGTGCCAGGATTTTATTGGTTTATTTTAGAGTAAGGAAATAAACGAGAAGAGATTTCTCCCCATTAGCTGAGGGTTGCAACAGTGATGTATGAACTGCCCTCTGCTGCCTTTTCCTTTTCCTCCAGACGCGGCACTTATGCTGCCAGCTTCCCTTACATCTTCCTTTCACTCCATCAGCAATGCTAAATCCAACTTTACATCTTGCAGTAACCAAACAGGGACATGCTAAGTCAAAAGGAAAACAATACATTCACTAAAAACTCATTACTCTGGGTAGGATAAACCCATCCTGTGACACGGCAACGCTCATAAAACTCAGTAAAGCACAAACTAAATAAATGGGCAAAAAAGCTAAATGCTGTATCCAAGAGGAAATATTACATGCATATGTGATACTCAACTCCCACACAAACTTCTTGCTGTAGAGATGTGCAGAAAAAGTGGAAGAGGGCATGTCCTTCTGACAGTGCCCTTTAAAAAAATCAGGTTGTGAGTGACTTTAAAAGGAAATGGAGTGTCTCCTGTTTTGCATGTGATTTGAACACCCTGCAAAGATCTGCTCATAGCTTTTGGAAAGAAATCAAAATGTGTAAGTGCACAAAGCAAAACCAGGAGGGTTTCAAACTGCAATGCTGCCTAATTCCTGACACCACAAACTGGACAGTGTCAACAAGTGGGCAAAACTGAACCTGTAGTGGACAGTGTGTTGGTTACTTTACCCTACATGTAAACCTCATGAAATTCAACAAGATCAAGTGTAACATCTTGTACCTGGGTCAGGGCAATCCCAAACACAAAACCAGGCTGGATGGAGAATGGATTGATCAGCCCTGAGGAGAAGGACTTGAGGATGCTGGTGGATGAGAAGCTGGCCGTGACCAAGCAACATGAGTTCTCAGCAAAATTACTCATAAACACCTGTGCTAGGTGGATACACTGATTTCAAAGGCACTCCTCAAATTCAGAAGTAAAAGCAGAGACAAGCTATTTAAAGAACTGGAGTTGTCTTTACCACAGACACAGCCTATAAGCAGTGCTCAATTATTTACTTAATTCATCTACTATTGTCATGTATCTCAGAAAGTGCATTTAAGAAGCAAGAAGTCCTCTTTTCCCCACGAGGCCCTTGGGTGGAGAAAATGTGCCTGAGTAAATCAGCACAAGCAAGGTACATTGTGTGTCATTGCTTTCAGATAGAGATTAGTATTCTGCAGAGCACCTCAGGATAATCAGATAACCTCCTCAAATATGAAATTATATCCTTGTTCATCTGTCTACCTCTGCTCTTGCTCTGGCAGTGCTTTTTCACACTGCCTTCAGACAATGGTGTAAGGGTTTGGATTCACCACAAACTGGATAAACTTTGTACGAAGTCTGTAGAGCAAAAATGGCATCCAGGTAAAACTGCTGTAAGTAAAACACAGGAAGGTCACCAAAGAGGGAGACTGAATTAAAGACTATAGGAAAGCTCAGAGGTGCAGAAGAATATCTGGCTTGGAGATGAATCACAGAGGAGTGAAATTTAAAAAATCTTTATATCCTTGAGAAAAAAAATGTAAGACAGAAACTCATAGGATTCCTTTAGGACACAAGTTAAGCTCATTCTGCACCCAAAAATACAATTTAAAGATAGCACAGAAAAATAAGCAACCAGATTAAATGCATACATGCTACCATTGAAATGCTGCAAATTTTTTAATTTGGTTAAGGAACCCTAGATAAAGGAACATAGCTTTATGTGAAAGTATTGACCTAACAGGAGCATCAGAGACCTGATTGAAGGAAAGCAGTCAGTGGAAACCTGTAACATAAAACAAATTACACAGGCAAGAAGAATAGATGCAGTGTATGTAAAAGAAAGCTTTGCATCAGAGAGATAACTGCACTGAATATTGCACATTACCTCTATGGATTAAGACACCAGGCCTATATAACTATTAGAAGTTGTCACTGCCTAATCAGGATAACAATAGTGTCAAGTGAGGTGCCAAGAGAGAACTTAAGAGACAGCAAGAAAACAAATTAGTAATCAGAAACTTCAATCACTCCCACATAGACTGGGTAAATGTCAGCTTGGGGTGTGATGCAGAGACTAAATGACACCACAAATGACTGATTCATGAAGGAGCTTTCGCTGAAAGCTGAAACAAGCCAAGACACACTTGACTTCGTTCTGAGCAATGTGCAAGTCATGGGTCAAAATGCTGTGACAGAACAACTGCTCAATAACCTTGATGGAATTGGGAAATTCTCTTCTAAAAACGAGAAAATTCTAAAATAACATAAAAATAGTATTTAATTTAAAAAAATAAATTGTATGAAAATGAGAATGCCTGCTTCAAAGTTGGAGAAAAGATTGTTTACAGTCATCATAATATGAACTTTTGAGTCTCAAAAATAGCTGTTGAGTTACAAACAAATAAAACCCAGAATGTTTTAATTTTTCAGTAAATAATTTTGTTAGAACTAAAAAGATGTACTTCAAAAATAAGAATTCACATCCAAAGAAGAAAAAAATAGCTAAGAAGTTGTTATGGGTTTGGCCAAGTGGTCCTAAATTTAGGTTTTAAAGTTCAGCTAGGCCTAGGATTGTCAGCTGATTTAAGCTGGGCTGAGCTAGCTAACAGCTGACTTCTTCCAGCCAATAATCTTGTATTCCATACCATACTACATCATCTCAAAGGGTGTAAAATCCAGTGTGTGGGAGTGGCTTGGTTAGTTCCATCATGGCTGCACTAAGAGGAAGACATCTAGCAGCTCCTCTACTATGCTGGGCCCTGCTTCTGTTGCCTCTGCTTGCATTTTGTTTGCCTTCAGGGAAGTAGAAATATTTTGTTGTTATACTTTCTCTTTCTTGCTGAGTGTCTTTTGGAGTGCTTATGAATTTAGAGTAATGGGTTTTGTATTAATTGGGAAGTGGGAAATTATTCCTTGTTATATATGCATAACTTGTGTAAGTGTGTGTTATATTGTAGTTCTCTCTTAGTTTTCTCTTCTCTGTATAAATACATGTAGTTAGTTTCAGCATAAAACCTGGTTTTGAAGTTTTTTTTCCCCTCTCCCTCTTCTCTTCCCTTAGCTGGTTGGGGGGAGGAAGAACCCTTTCACTCTGTCCTGGACAGTTAGCGTTTTGCCAGCTCAACCCAGGACAGAAGTTAAACATAGAAAAGGAAGACAAAACCACGTAAGCAGTAATTTGCTAAAGACTAAACACTTAAGATAAACACTTACTGTAAATCATCAAATTATCTTAAAGAAAGCCTTGCAGAAAAATGTAGATCCTGCCATGGATGTAAGACAAGAAACAAACAGAGAGCAGCAGTCAGTTTTTGCAACAGCTGGAGGTCACCTGCAGACCCAAATGGGGATTTGTGCAGGATTCCATTCTGGTCATCATCCTTACAAATGTCATAGACAGGGCATGCACACTAAGGTACCTGTATTTGCTGCATCATTTCTTCAGATAGTAAAAATGACAGGTGTGAGTGTGAGAAGGTGCAGAAGGACATCAGCATTCCAAATGCCTCAGTGATAAAACAGAAAAAGAAAATTCAATGCTGATGCAAAGTAATGCATATGGGAAGAAACAGTCCTCACTATGGACTAATTGATAGGTTCTGAGATAACTACAGCCACTCAGGACCTAATGTTGTGATATTAACCAGCATTTTTATGAACAAATTGATTCAGTATTCTCTAAAGTAAAAATAGGTCAACATTTAGATTATTTGGAAAAGAAATAGGAAGGTCAGTTTGGATGGGGCCCTGAGCAACCTGATCTAATAACTGGAACTACATGATCTTTAAAGCCCCTTTCAACTCAAACCATTCTATGACTTCTGGAAATCTTCAAGAAAAAAGGAAAGATCATTGCACTGCACCATTTTAGTCTACTTACATATTGAATACAGCATACAGTTCTAGTCCCCGTCCTCAACAGAACAGAGCATAACAAGGTACCAGGAACAGCAG
The DNA here is from genome assembly GCF_047495875.1 of Pithys albifrons albifrons. Taxonomy (NCBI): domain Eukaryota; kingdom Metazoa; phylum Chordata; class Aves; order Passeriformes; family Thamnophilidae; genus Pithys; species Pithys albifrons. The sequence continues at coordinate 25,311,287 of NC_092458.1, forward strand.
CAAAGGAAATGAAAGGCACAGAATACACCCCATATAAAAGCAGACTAAACATGCAAAGACTTTTCTGCCTAGAAAAGAAACAATTAAGAAATACATTGCAGATATCTGTAGTAATGTTGTGGAGGAAGCCAATAGCTATTCACACCTCCTCACTTTGAAGAAATAGAGACCAGCAAAAGAAATGGCCAGATGTTGGGCTCTAAGCAAATCAAAGGATACTGTATTTTCATGTAAATGTGTATGGAAATGCATATTTAAACTGGATGGTTCTTATCCACTGCTTGACGCTAAAAATATGCAGATGTCCCAAGAAGTCCCTGAGCAGTTTCACAGTTTTTTGCTGGGAAAGTATCAGAGAAATACAACAACTTTGTCTCAACCATCTTTTATACTATGCTAGAGCCTTCACCATTGCCTACAGCAGGAAACTAAATACTAAGACAAATTTCTGGTCTAACTTCATAACACCCTTTTCATGTCTTTATCTTCTTGGAATGTGCTATGAAGTCAATTAGGACTCTGCAGTGTTCATGAGCTGATGTCTGGTGGTGTTTATAAGCATTGCTGTTGGGACTAGAAATTTGTCTTTTCCAGGGGAAAGAAAGTGGAATTTGTGACCTGAAACATACAATTCATTTTTTATTCAACTGCATATGAAGAGCATTTTGAAAACAAGGTTTTTGCAAATAGCATAAATATTTCAATGTAGAGTATTTTAGTGCCTGTCAAAGTTCAGAAATTATCATAGTCACTTCTTTAATGACTTTGAGTGATAGTTATGTTCACTTTAATTTGTCTAGCATCTGCTCCTGGCAAATGTAAGCAGATGTGTTTAATTATTACCTTTTGATACTTGCATAGGCATAGCATGAATAAGATCATGAAGAAAACAGATTTCTGTAAAGCAGAGGTAAAATGCCTTTGAAGGAAATTACATAGTAATGAATCAGATAGCTAAAATATCTATTTTATAGCTGGAAAGTCAGCAAATGAACACAGGCAATACATTCCAAGTAAAAACATTGTTTGAAGATGATAGATATATTTAGTCTATGTAAAACTGAAATTAGTTTGGAGCTCTAAGTCAGAACTGCGTCCTTTCCAATTTATGCTCCTAGAATCCTAGAATATTCTGAGTCAAAAGGGACACACTAGGATCACCGAAGTCCAACTCCTGATAACTGATTGGAGTAATATCCTTGATCTTACTTTCCAACTATGACACCATTCACATTTTATTTGAATGTTTTCTGCATTTTGTAAGATATTAAATTGGTTAAAACCCCAGTCAAAATGGTGCATTTACCCTTCTCAACACAACACAACAATTACATAGACTTCTAGTCTATGTCAGGAGACAGAAGTTTAACCATAAATCTCCTGTAGAAAGATTCTCCACTCGGTTATGTCTGTCTCCTCAAATTGGGACCTCTTATCCCCTAGCTCCTTGAGCAGCTTCTCCATCACCTTCATGTACATTTGTCGCCCTGGATTTTGAGTCATTTGTTGAAAACACAACTCTTGGACTTGCTGGTGTGTTCAGGGACAAACTGTTGCCACTCAGCTGGCTGTTGCCTTGCAAGCCTCCAGGCAGGCACCGCCGTTTGTTGCTGTGCAAGGGAGTAGCTGCCAGCTCGACGCCTGCATTTCTGACAGTCCACTGCCTGCCCAGTCTCTGGTGAGGCTGCTGCTATCCATGCAGCATGCTAGAGAGTCTCTGGAATCCTTGGGATTATAAAATGTATGGCAGAAAGAGGGTGTGATGGGTTTCTAGGGTGATATGACCAGGAAAAGGTGAACTTGGGGCAACTTTTGCAAGAGCAACATAATCTCAAATCCAGAAGCTGCGCTATTCACACCAAAAGCAAAGTTCATTATCACCTCTCATACATAGAGCACAAACAGTGGCAGTAAAGAAGGAAATGTTTGAGTTTAAAATATCTATTCAAACCACAGATAAATTATATTAGCAGTTTAAATTTTAAGAATGTTTGTTTCACTATTAAATCATCTGTTTTTATCCACAGTATGCAGACAAAATGACTCTGCTTATAACCAAGTATCAAACTTTCTACATGGTAGAAAACCTGTAAATAGTTCAAATCCTGCTAAGTGAGGAAGATGTATCTAAAACCATGCCAAAATAGATCAGTGGAGAAGCAAAATATGGTTATTCATCCACACTTAGTGTATGAAAGTCAAATTCTATTCTGTTCCTATTTATGCAAACAGATACTTTTTCTAGTTTACAACTGGCTATTTTTTGTGACTACTATAGTAAGTTTGTATCTTCTTTAATTAGGTGTACTTATCAGCTACTAATGGTACAGAATTACCAAATCATTAATTATACAAAACAACGACAAGTCAATCCTATCTCAAGCTCAAAAACTAAATGTATGCATGCTATAGCCTAGTTTTACATTATCTCTTTCACAAAGAATTAGTTCTTAAATGGTCAGCTTTTCTACATGGTCCAAAATCCATTAAATTAAATTAAGAGTAGAAGCTGCTGGATGCTGAGCATGCTAAAACATCTGATGCTATGGGAAAAGAGATCTTAGAAATCTAGCCATAAGGATGGAAATTGATGCATTTGAAAAACATAGTTGATTGATTATCTTTTACAACTAACTGTAACAAATGCATTTACACTAATAAAATAATTGACTTTCTTTGAATTCAGACTTCTCCCCAGAGGGGTGATTTATTCTATGCTTAAAAAAAGGCCTTCATACAAATTATTGAGGTGTGTATTATTATTATAATAGCATGACATGGTAGACATATTTCAAATGGACTCACAAAGTGGGTCCCTGATAATATAATGACTAAATACAAACATAAAGGATTTATCTTTCCTACCAGGCACACAGATTATACATGCATTTGTATGTGCAGGCTTGCAGACTACAGCTCCCTTACCTCGATTTAAAAAGGTACTGGGTTATGGTTAACATTACCATTACAAAAAATGCAATTTGTGAATCATTCACAAACCATCTGAAACACATGAAGGGTCACTGCTTGGAGTTATCGTTTCAAAACTTAACTTTCAAAACTTTACCTAAGGCTATGAATTCTAGAAGGCTAAGTTAATTAGAAATTATTTTAAAAATACCACTAGGTAATGTTGCTTTTTTTGAGAAGTATTTATTTTATATACTTTGTGTTTTCAAAATGAATTAACATTTCTTTGCAGAAATAGTCTTCAAATGTCATCAGCATTTTCCAGTTAAGACAAAGGCAAAGTGTACTGAAAACTGGAAAAGTAGCCCCTGCCTTTGATGAGGCTAGATTTTGACTGTCATGTGTTCCAGACACAGTCCAGTTACTCCTACCAAGTCAAGGGAATGAAACTATGTGAAACTGGGGAGCACAGAAGAGCAAAGTCATGTGCCCAGGAACTGAAAACAACAGCTCATCAGTTGGTAGACATCACAGATGAGGAAACGGGGCATCTTGGGTAGTTGCAAGAGCACTAGGAGCAACAGTGAAATTCATATGTGAAAGATGCTATTGTAATCCTGGCATGCAGCAGGTGATGGAAGTAGAAGTGCCACTGCAGTTATCCATTAAAATTTCTCTAAAATATGCTGAAAAGTTCTGGACACCTTTCCTCAAAAACTTCAACTGGAAAAGGTGCAGCAAAGGACTAATGAAAGCCCAAGGGAAGAGAGAACCTGTCTTCTGAGAGAAACACTTGCTTGTTTAGCTCAGTGACATGAAAAACAGAGTGTTCTGTGACTTTATTCCTGCACTACACACACTGTTTTCTTTCAAACTGAGTAACAGGAGATGGAGGGATGATGATGTGCATCTACAGCTTAGCAAAACACACTGTCAGAATGCATCTGCTTGGTTTACTTTGATCCTAGGGAAGGAAACATTCCTTGTTCAGAGGTAATCTAAAACAGTGTACAATTGACTGCCTTCAGAACCACCCAACCACAGTTCTTCATCATTTCACGTTTCACAGAAAGTCCTAAAAAACCTCCAACTTATACAAAAAACAAGCAATAGGTCTTTTTTCTTTTTCCAGTTAGGATGGAGGCTCCCAAATTACTTATGATCTTGAGCTCCTTACAAAAGCTCTTTACAAATAAATTGTTCAAATTTTTATAGACATTAATTAGACTAATCATATTTTTTTCAATTTATTAGGAAGAAAGCACTAATTATATGTAGAAGCATCAGTTGCCTAATTAATGTTGATCTGATTCATTGGTTGCTGTCATTGATTGCCACTAATGAGATAGTCAAGTTGTTTATTTTAGATGATTTATAGTGTTAAAACCAGAAAATCTGAACTAAATCTGAAGTTGTGGGACTTCTCCAAGCATACTTAAAGCTAAAACCACAAAGCTACTTATGTATAGCAATCCTATTCAGGTGTGTACTTCACACTGCATGCACACATCAGTGTACATTTGGAGAGCAAAACACATACCTCAAGAGCGGTGAAACCACCTGCATAAGGTCTACTGATACTGGAGGGATGACAGTGACAAGCTTCAACTCTGCAGCCTGTGATGCCATCAGGCTGATGGGCTGCCTCACCAAAAAGTGACATAAAGGCAAGGGAGAAAAGAGCCCACTTTGATGGTGCAGTTTGAGCACCATGAGAAGTCAGGAAATAGGAGCTGGAGACCTCCGTGCTCTTGTTATTTGCACTTTGGAGGTTTCCAGGAGTGAACTGATACCCTGCTATCAGGATCCAAGTGTGACTGATGCACAGGGAAGAGCTCATGAGATGCTGATGAAGAAAGAAGACAAAGCAGGGGTAACACTCTTCTTTGGCACCCTGACACTTGGCAAAACAGGGTGTAAGTTACATCCCAGGTATAAGCAGTTGCTGCTTTCAGACTGTTTTTACATCATCATGTGAGCACGATGTTTTATTTTAAATATGCTTATTCCTGCATTCAAGGGTTATGTTCACTTTTGACTGAAAGGAAGCATTAAAGAGAGAAAGTATTGACAAAAACCTGGAGTAGCAGTGATTCTGTGCACTTACATGTAAATACAATTACCTTTGTACTTAAAACAGGATGAAAGCACATTCACAGTTTTTGCAGATCTATGGTATATTCATGTCCAGATAAGCATTCTCTAGAATACAGTCACAGCAGAAACGGTGCACATTATAAAATATTTCTGTCATGTGATTCAGATTCTGGCAGAGCTCAAACAGACAATTTACAGATTCAGCTAATGTGAGGATATTAGAACTCTACACGTTCTGATGGAGTAGTAGTCCTGCAAAGAACATGTTCCTTTCTCCCAGTAAACAATAAAATAATGATTCATGTAGAATGCTACAATGCAAGACTAAATACAACCCAGAAATAAACATGCATGCTTCCCCTCTTTCAGGGCAAACACTGGCTTTTTCTGTTGGTTTCTGCCTGGTAGACGTTTCTTTCTCCTTCCATAAACTAAGTTTCTGCTGAGGCAAATTCTTCATTTATTGATTTTTTCTTTTTAGTATTCAACCTACAGTCATCCGCTATATGGTCTGTGACTGAAGCTTTATCCTTTTTGACATATTTTTCTTTCTGAGTATATCTGATTTCATCTGTGCTTTTAAATGGATTTCTCCTTCCATGGAAATCATATCTCTTCCTCTAAATGTATTCCCCCCACACGTGATTCTTCCACTATGTGCTTTTTATATTACCTTTGTTACAGTATTATCAGACCAGAGCAATAGATTCCTCCTTATTTCACTGTTGTGGATTTAGTATGAATTCACATAGACGTAACAGTGTAGAAACTGAAATACAACATTTTAGGGTATTGAATTCAATCTTTTCCCACAAGCCAGTACTTGTATTTATGTAAATGTGGTTTAATATTTCTTTTCCCTCTACAAGTGCAGTGAATAACAAGCAGTCATGCAATTCTGCAAGGCTCATCTCAGGAACTTTGCTGGTTGCTAGTTGCTGGCTTTTGCCTCTTTTCTGCCAATCACCTGTGTTAATCACTGTTAAATGCCATCAGTTTAAATCTCACTAACCTAAATCTCTCTAAACCACAGAGGTAGTAAATATAACGTTTTGCCTTGGAAAAAATACAGATCATTGAAGTCACCTAACACCTAACCATTTTATCAATATGCTGAGGTTTTTACATATGACCTGAGCCTATCCAGACTTAGGTTTACCAGGCACATAATTTCAACAGACAGAAGGAAGAGGAAAGCTGAGACTTCTGAAGTTCTATCAAAAGCATTCTTATAAGCATGTATAAAAGGTGACTTTGGCTACTGACCTCACTCTTTCTTGGCAGCTTCCACGGGCTGATAGTGCTGTGTGTTTTAATGTTGCATTACAAAGAAAGGATATTCACTGGTTCAGTCAGGTCTAACTACCCGGATATTTATGCATACAGCATTAAGGAAATATCACCTAGTAATTTGTAGACTCTTCTTTGAATTTTATAGATTTCAAATCATTCCTTTAAAAGGACCTCAGGACAAATGATGAGAGTAATTAAATTATTCATTAGCAAGAAATGAATCACAGTAGATTGCAATCAAATTAATATGATGCAGTCCTTATTTATTTCACTCATAAACAATACATATCACAACTTTCCCAGAATGATAAAAAACTTCCTTTAAATGAATAAGCCAAACTATTTCTGAGCAATTTCTAAAACTCACTTCTCAGAATAATTAATTCTGTTCTGAATACAGCATCGTTACTGAACATTTTGTTCCTTTACTCTTCATATGTTGCATCTTTACAGAACATTTTATTCTTTTACTCTACATATGTAGGGAAAAGGTTGTCACTTTTTATTCAAAACATACTCTTTAAACATAACACTTTAAAAAAAACTATTCTAGACTCTACACACTTTCTGTTCACTGATCACTCTAACTGTGAAGTTGCTACAAGAAAATTTTAATCAGAAATTCTTCATCAATCTTGGTCCAGCATTATTGTTCTTATTCTGTAAGTTTTTAAACTACAAATTAACTTCCAACAGTCTTTGCTGTTTTCTGTTTCAGAAGTAACTGGAACATCATAAAACCATACAACTTCAGCCTTAATGTTTGTTTAAACATGCAATGTAGTTGTTACTAGGGCCTCCAGCTATAATGATAAAATCCCATTCATTTTGTGTAGCTGTCACTCCACAAGAAGAAACAGCTTTGCAGAAAACACTACAACTGATTTGTACCTGTTTGCATGTGTACAGTTTAATTACAGTCTAGAAATAATACACGCAGCAGAGAAGGCAACGGTTTGGAAAGACAAATGTTCCATTGCAATGAAGTCAGACAGGCTGGCTTGAGGGGTTGTGCTATCTCTCATTTAGCAATAAAAGACACAAATATTTTGATTATCTATTGCATCACATGACACACTGTCACTAGCTGATAGATTTTAAAACAGTATAAGTAAAAGGAACACAGAATGACAGCCATATGCAATAGATATTGACACTAAAAATATTTATGTTACATCTTTTCACTGAAACAAGAGGAAAAAAACACAAACCCTAATGCATTTTTCCTTAGGAAGAACCCCGGAGAGTACTTCAGTCACATGGCGATACAGTATTTTTGCAGTCATGCTTCTTATTAGAGAGCCCAGACTTCCACTGAAAGACTGGAAAGAGCTGAAACACTAGGACAGCACCTTACACATGATTCAGCTCAGCAAGAAGAGTTAGTCATACCAGAATCCCAATACAACTTGAAAATGCAGATGTTGGAATGTAGCATCTTTATACAGATGTATAAGAAAGGCAGAAAGGACCAAAACCCATAGAATCACAGAATCACTGAATGGTTTACGTTGGGATGGACCTTAAAGATCATCTAGTTCCAATAGCCCTGCCACAGATAGGGACCTCTTCAGCTAGATCAGTTTATTTAAAGTCCCCACCCAACCCGGCCTTGAACACTTCCACAGATGGGACATCCCCAGTTTCTCTGGGTAACCTGTTCCAGTGCCTCACCACCCTAACAGTAAAGAATTTCTTCCTTATATCTAATCTAAATCTACTCTCAGTATGAATCCATTCCTCCTTGTCCTGTCACTACATGCTCTTGGTATAAAGTCCCTCTCCATCTCTCTTGTAGGCCCCTTTAGATACTGGAAGGCTACTACTGAAAGGTCTCCCTGAAACCTTCTCTTTTTCCAAGCTGAACAGTGAACTCTCTCAGCTTCTCCATAGGAGAAGTGCTCCACCCCTTTGACAATTTCTGTTGCCCTCCTCTGGATTCACTCTAACAGCTCCCAGTCTTTCTGTACTGGCAACCTCAGAGGTGGATGCAGTGCTCCAGGTGGGATCTTATGGGGGCAGAGGAAAGGGGGAAAATCACCTCCTTCTGTCTGCTGGTCATTCTGTTTTTGATGGAGTCCAGGATAAGTCACACAGGTCCCAATACCGACCCCTGAGGAACCTCACTCATCACTGCTCTCCACCTGGGCATCAAGCAATTGAGTGAGACCATAGAGCCAATTCCTTATCCACTGAGTGGTCCATCCATCAAATCCCAGCCTTACCAGTTTAGAGACAAGGAAATCAAGCGGTACAAAGTCAAATGCTTTCCACAAGTCCAGGCTTGCATTATCATTTGCATTGTCAATTAGACCTCTGTTTGTGCAGTCCTGGGAGAAAGTCAAGACCCACAGACATGGTTTTGGGTAGAGTGCTTATGACCTACTTATTTCTGAACACAAGGGAGGTACTTCTTTTAAAAGCACAGTGTGACCAGGAAAACAGAACTTTTCAAATATTCTCAGTTTTGTTTGTTTCCTTTGTAAATAAACACCATGGGTGGACCAAATAACACCAAACTCAATCATTTCCTTTGCTGATGAAAAAGGTAACAACGTCCTGTAGGCTTTCACACTGTGTGAATCTAAGCACAGTAATATCCACACGTGTTGTTACCATTTCAGTGATTAATTAGCTAATATTCACAATGCAGATTTCATTATTTAGCATTTACAAAATTGATTCTGTCTGGAATACACATTATGAAACATCATATGAATGGAAAAGATGGAAAAAACCCATGCTCAGATATTAATGTATTTTAATATGCCTGAAGTAATTTTTTAGTAAAAACTTTACTTTTCACTTCCAGTTGTGAGACTTAACCACTCATGAGGTAGAGAGACACTCTGTGGATGCAGAACAAAGAAAGACACTTTTATACATACAATATAAATACAGGGTAAACAAGAGTTCCTAATTGCCTGTGTACTGAACTCAAGGGCTGAATCCGATCATTCGCAGAGCTGCGTTACCATTTCAGTGCTTCCAGTTCAGCAAAACATCAGTCCACAACTACTTAGAGTATGTGGTTAAAATTCAAGATTTGTTCATTTCCTGGTCATTGAAAATTTTATTATCTTAATAAATGAAATTAATTTAAAAATAGAAGTTGTCTGCTTAAGAAATACCAAGCATCTTCAGCTTAATGCATTTTCTGGGGGTAGCAGGTGAAAACACCTCTTTTTATTTCAGAATAAGTGGCTGCCATTTCAGGCTGCAAAAAATAGAAAGCAGTAAAATGTCAGCTGACACAATGAATATCTGTATAAAAGCAATGATACAACTTGGCTAAAGCTAGGGAGATGTATGTGATAGCTGAGGGCATTAGAGCTGTCAGCCTGCTATGCAGACTTTATTGTATTTCTTATTAAAAAACCCAACCATAACACCATTTAAATTGTGCACTATAGAAACAATATTTTTGCATTTGTTTGTGCTTATCTTCCTATCAGCACTTTTATTTTGTCACCAACATAAACCTGTAGTATTAGCAGCCAAAGAATAAAGGTATGCAACAGGATGTAATGACTGTTAATTGGTATCTGCTTGTCTGCTTGTTCAATTAAATGAGGTCAATATGAGTATTAAAGCAAATGGTCAAAAAGTAATATTAATTACTTAGATAAACAAAAAAAATGCGTTAATCAAACTAGAATGTCTGCCAAGTTTTCATTATGTCAGTTTTAGTGAAGAAGGAACCCAAAACTCCATGGGCAGACACTCTGATGCTTCAGAGGATATTTGATGTACACAAGCGCACAGCATTTGCATTCCCATAAACATGAGAGAAACACATTCCTTTCTTGCATCTGTCCTCTTTTGGTAGCTTTGGACTATTATGTGATCTCTCTCGACCAATATTATCTGGCTGGCACTAATTCAAAGAGTTTGTTCCTGCCATTTAGTTTTCCCTATGACAAAAATGCTTTGTACTTCTCCTTCTGTACTCCCACACACACTTGAATCCATCTTTGATAGCCTGTGGTCTGCCAGGCCTTAGCAAACATTCAAAAAGTTTGCAGAGAAGAAACCAGAAAAACTATTTCAGAACATTTTTATTGTCTTAGAAAACATTTTAATATTCATAGTGTTCTCAGCAGGTGGTTTGCTGATGTTGATCTCATTGGCAGTACATAAAGCCCAAGAGCTCATCAAAAAGAGGACAAGAATAAAAACAGTACTTAAATGTCAAATATCTTTGGTAAACTGGAGTAATTAGTAAACACCATGATGAAACCAAAATGTATTTTCCTGGTACACAACGCTGATGTGACAACAGATAAGAATAGTGGGACTAGTAGTAAATTATGTAAACATAAACCACTTACTAGTGATACCAGTACAAGCTCTTACTTTGTTCCTTCCACAAAACAAATGACAACAATTATAAACAGGATGGAAAAACAGAGGCAATGATGAGCATGAGATTTAATTCTGATTTTTTACTCTTTATGAAGAGACAGCATAACAAATTAAAAATGAAAATAAGAAGTTCTACCCAATAGATACCACTTATACTTGGTAAGAATTTAACATATATTCTGCTAGATCTATAATCCTTGTGTTGTTGCTTTGATGTTTGTGTGTACATATTGCTTGAAAGAATATACATAAAACCAAAATTGGCTGGGTTTTTTTCCTGAAATTGTAAAGTGGTCATGGAAGAACATTTGTACTGAAATACAAATATTACAAATATGAGAAAGCCTGTTCAAATCTAGGAATGTAAATATTGATTATGAGAGAAATTAACTTAGAAATTAGGTAAATTCATGGGTTTTTTTCCTTGCATGAACAAAATAAATGGTACTTATTTTATAAAGATATCTTTAAGATTTTTTCAGTGGCTCTTTACAAATTAATTCTAGTCCAGCATGCTACTTACAGCTCATTTAGTGTTCAAGGTTTTGCTGTTTCAGGGCTCTTGGAATCTGGCACCCAAACACCAGTCTATGACTTTGCAATATAGCAACTCCCTCACATGTTTTACAAGAAAGAACATTTTCACTCTGCAGGATACTTGACATAAGATGACTGAATGTTTGGCAACTTCAGACAACCAGATGAAAACACTATTTTCTGAACCTTCTAGTAGCTTGCTGACTACTTAATAGTAACTCTAAATTTTCCACTCCAACCCATTGCGTCTTTTCCTTTACACCTGCTTTTTTCCTCTCCCTTTTCCTTTCCCTCCCTTTCCCTAACAACCCCTTTCCTTACTCCATCCCTCCCCTTCTAATTCTTTCCTTATAAAAAATAACAAAGTTCTTCATTTGAGCCAAGATGCAGTGAAGGCAATGAAAAGAAACCCAAGTGAATGTTGGATGACAAGAAGAATTGTATCCCTTGAGAAGCTTACCCAGGATACTCTTGGTGTATTTTAGTGCTAGTCTATCATATGCTTAATTCTCCAGCCCCGTACCCTTCCTGAGCAGAGATGCATGTGACCATTTCTAAGCAGAAAGATTGATTGCATTTTTGTTACAGCTTCAATATTCTGAACACTTGTGATCACTCAAAAACGCCTTCACATCCAATAATACCACATATTGCTGGACATCCGAGACAAAAAATACTACAGGCTTTAATAAACACTGGAAACAAAGCCAATCTTGTATCTTGTTGTATGAAGAGTGATTCTAGAAACAGCCTACATGACGACCACATTTTCTTTTTCATGAATGACAGGAACAAGAAAAAGAAAACAGCTATTAATTCTTCATAGAGCATTAAGTCCTTAGGCCCAGGTTCATCCTGCTGTATTTTAAGCACTTACATGAATGAGATACATAATTTCCCCAGGCCATTAGGGAAGGATATTTAGATCTTAGGCAAGCTGAAGCCTCTGGAGGGGCACTTTCCTTTCCATTGAAAGCATATGCAACCTAACACAAATGCACTTGTAAATTAGATGCCTCATGTGAACCCCAATACAGATCTCACAGGCAAGTTACTCAACTTGGACTAATTAGGCTTGAAACAAAGCCATCTCTGAACTAGGTATCAGAGTCTGAATCAAGTGTCTATTGCAAATGCAGTTTTAGATTTACTATTCAGATTTTCACCACATAATTGCAAGTAAATCTTGTCCACTTCAGCCCCTTCATATATTTCTGAGCTGAAGAGTTGGTATTTGTTTATAACAGGCTTAGGAAAAGCTTTATATTTCACTTTCCAGATGCCTCCAAATGTTTTGTAACTGGAAGGATTGTCTACTTATACCACTCAAGAAAGTAAATGGGTAACTGACCTCTTCAAGTACAGTATACATCTCTATAATTATTTCAGGACACATTTTGTGGTAGAAATAAAGTAAGAAATAACATACCCACTTCCACTAGAATTGGCTCTGGCAGTTACACTTGCCAGACAGACTCAGAGCATTGGTGTCTGGTTGTCATCTTACACATATACTCTGAATTCTAATCCCAAAGTTGTAAATAAATCATTTGTACTTACAAGCATTAGCTTAACTTTGTTAACATTATCTAAAGCTGTAATTTAGTATTTAAGAGAAACCCTTCATTTTCTTTGTTTATTTGTTTTTATTTACTGCAAGGAAAAAGAGGGTAATTGAACAAACAAGGATCACAGAATCATATAGGTTGGAAAAGACCTCCAAGAACATTGAGTCCAGCCTTTGACTGATCACCACCTTGTCAAAAAGACCACAGAACTAAGTGTCACGTTCTGTCATTTCTTGAATACCTCCAGGGATCATGACTCCATCATCTCCCTGGGCAACCCATTCTAATGCTTAACAACCTTTTTTGTAAAGAAATTCTTCCTGATGTCCAACCTGAAACTCCCTTGGTGCAGCCAGAGGTTATGTCCTCTCCTCCTGTCACTAGCTGCCCGGGAGAAGAGGCCAACTCCCATTTGGCTACAACCTCCTTTCAGGGAGTTGTAAAGAGCAATAAGGTTAACCCTCTGCCTCATTTTCTTCAGACTAAACAGCCCCATCTCTCTCAGCCGCTCCCCAGTGACTGACTCTCTAGATCCCTCACCAGCAGTCTCATTGCCCTTCTCTGGACATGCTCCAGCATCTTCATGTCCTTTTTGTACTGAGGCACCCAGAACTGGACATCACACTCAAGATGTGGTCTCACCAGTGCTGAGTACAAGTGGATTATCACTGCCCTGGCCCTGCAGACCACACTATTCCTGATACAAGCCAGGACACCACTGGCCTTCCTGGCCACCTGGGCACACTGCTGGCTCATGTTTGGCCAGCTGTCAAAAAGCACCTTCAGGTCCTTTTCCACTGGGTTGCTTTTCAGAAACAAAATAATTAACATTATAAAACAAATTTTGACTCAAAATCAGAACCTAAGCCCAACCTAGACTTATTTTTATTCCACAGAGAAATTTGGTCTGAAGGACTTAGTAATCATAAATCCAAACAAGTATTTCCACATTAGAAGCATAATATGGTGGGAAAACCTGGCTGCCAAGTGATTTATTAGAATAGGTGTAAATATATAGAGGTGAATGGATCTCTGACACTAAAATTCATCCTCCTGGAGCCTACTGCATTTCCGCACTCTGGTGGCACTTTGAGATCTTGGTGTTATCTAGTCCTGTGCTTCACAACACCTTGTAGCACTGCCGTTGGCTCACCTGGAAGCTGATTCACATGTCCCTTTACTGCCTGTGAACAGGGTTCAGTTACCAAGACATATAAACCTACTCTTGGATAGCTAAAATTTCTGCACAAAACTGCAGATGTGACACATGACTATTGGATGACCTACTCCCTTTCTGGGACTGTATCTGGATGCCAGATGGAATAATTGCAACACCCAAAGAAACACTGGCTACTTGTGACTGAGGCAAGGACTGAAATGGCTGACCAAGTCAGAAGTAGCAGGAAAAAATATGGCCCACAAATTCTGATGTTGAACAAATTCCATGCCTCCAGCGTAAATTCTCACACTTTGTGTTCTATTTTGCTAATTTCATCATAGAAGAAGCCCCATGCTGTTACATTTTTTCTTTATAAATGACTCAAAAGAGGAATGAGATAAAATAGGACAAGAAATACTTAATTCAACTGCTTTTCAGCCCCTGTCTGTGATGTTCATTTTCAGCTTATCCACCCAGTCATCCTCAGAGTAGATTACTAAAATGGTAATTTCAACTCTCAAAGCTGTAAACGCCTCTAGACAAACAATGTTTGAAAATATATGCACTGATAGGGTAAACACTCACTTTCCTGAATGGCTCATTGCCAAAGTTTTCAAAGATGGCAGGATTTTCTCCCTGAGTAAGTATACATATCAGTTCTTAATATCTCTATATGTAGAGGAATGACCAGCTAGGAACAGTATCTTCAAGAATTATCTTCCTGATGTAGAATTTGTCCTTTAGAATTACATGCCTGTCACACGTGTTTCTTGCTCAAGCACTCTAGCTTTTTCCAAGTACAAAGAGGAATAAAAATATAACTTAGTTATACTAATATTACAGTTGCTACCTATTTTATGAGGTAAAACAATAAAAGGTATAAGTGTGATTTTCAAGCATACAGATATATGGAGAATACAGGAGTGTTCATATTCTATTTGACTCCTGTGTACAGAAGTAATCTCTGAAAACTTACAAAGCAGTGTCAACAAGAATAGCAGGAAAAGATTCACTTATTGTCATTAATTCTACATCAAATTAATTAAGCAAATTAATAGCAGAAATGTATCTGTCACACATCATTAATTTTACAGTCATTAAAACTCAAGGTAAGAAATATTGGATGAGGAGCAGAAGAGCTGTAAGATACCAGCTTTTAAAGAGAAGGGCAAAATCATAGTCCATGCAAATTTTTGTCCAGCTAAGGCAATTTTACATATTAGTAATTTTTTTTACAACAATTATTAAAGAGCTGTAGAACAAACTTTTGGGATTTCAAAAAGGCAATATAACTTAGTTATGGCAAAATGTAGAGCCAATATTGTATCACCCACGTGCATTCTCTTGAAGAAAACTAGCGAGGAGAAATAAAAATATGCCTGTTCTATGGGAGTGTCTTTTAGAAACTGGGAGAAGACATTCCTGCCATTCCAGAGTATATTTTCTGGGGAAATTTGTGCAAAATAAATGTACTGGAAGGATACCTCTGTGTTACAGCAGAGAAGCCTGAAAGAGGCCTCAGGCAAATCTATAATACAAATCTTCCTAAAGACTTGGGCTTGCAACAGGTTCAGCAGTGAGTTGACTTCTGCTGGTGGCTACCAAAAGATTGAGGGGAGAGGGAAAGAGGGACAGAAAGCAGAGGCTTCAGTACAATCCAGGCTGCTGTAGCCAAAGAAATTAGAAATTCCAATGGGAATGCTTAAAAGACTCCATGTAATTCAAGTCCTATGGAGGTAGGGTGAAAGTACACTGCCCAGTTTGGTGCAGGCGCAGCTGAGATGCTACTGTACAACACTATGTTTGACACAGGTGAGGGGAGCTTTTACTGGTTCTCTGGAGAGACCAAGGACTTAGCTTAGATCAAGTTGCTTTACCTGAAATGGAACTACACATGACATGTATATGTCAGAGTACAAGGCAGTCCTCAGTGAGCCCCCAGGGGTAAGTCATATACGTACACCTGACCATTCCGGTGCTTCTGCCCCCTTGTACAGCATTCCCAGGCTGTCTGCATGGCACAGAATAGGCTGGCAGACAAATACCCATCTGGAACATTGCTGTAAAGCATGCAGGTGCATGGGTTGGATCAGGGCATTTACTGACTGGGACAGCAACAGGAGAACTGAATCTCAATTCTACCTATGCTTTCAAACACACAACGAAAACCAAGACCAGCATAAAAAACAGCAGATGACATTAGGAGTAAACATGCAATTTCACCTCCCTGGGAAAAGAGGTTAACATCAGAATGCTTGCTGTACTGATGCCAGATGGACTTTTTCAAGCATCTGTAGATCAAACTGAAGTCTTCAGGCAAATTGGAGACAAATACATGTCAGTGTTCATGACCCACTCATAAACAGCATCAGGGAAAACCAAACCAACCAGACAAGCAAATGCAAACAAACCTAGAGGCAGAACTTTCTATGTTTTAGGCATTAACTGAGAAGTGTAATGTAATTTCTTTGTAGTCAGATACTCCTGCAGGGACATGAGACAAAATTAGTACAGCTAAGCAGGACTTCAGACAATTTTGACAGAAGTGTGCAAAGTTGCCGTCACAGAAACGTGGTGGGATGAATCACATGACTGGAGTGCTGCTATGGGGGGCTACAAGCTCTTCAGAAAGGACAGGCAGGGAAGGAGAGGTGGAGGGGTGGCTTTATACGTTAGAGAGTCTCTTGACTCTGTTGAAGTTGAGGTCAGCAGTGACAAGGTTGAGTGCCTGTGGGCCAGAATCAGGGGCAAGGCCAACAAGGCTGACACCCTTGTGGGTGTCTGTCACAGACCGCCCAACCAGGATGATGAAGGGGATGAATTATTCTACAAGCAGCTGGCAGATCTCTCAAAATCTCCAGCCCTTGTTCTTGTGGGTGACTTTAACCTGCCAGATATCTGCTGGGAGCTTCATACTGCAGAGAAGAGGCAGTCAAGGAGGTTCCTGGAGTGTATAGAGGACAATTTCCTTCATCAACTGGTAAATGAGCCTACCAGGGGGAAGGCCCTGCTAGACCTACTATTTACAAACAGAGAGGGGCTGGTAGATGATGTAGTGGTTGGAGGCCGCCTGGGGCATAGTGACCATGAAATAATAGAATTTTCAGTCCTCAGGGATGTAAGGAGAGCCACCATTAAAACCTCTACCTTGGACTTCCGGAGAGCAGATTTTGGCCTATTCAAAGAACTGATTCAGAGCATACCCTGGGAAACAACCCTTAAAGGCAAGGGGGTCCAGGAGGGATGGACATGTTTTAAGAAGGAAATTTTGAGTGCACAGCAACAGGCTGTCCCAGTGTGCCGAAAGGCCACCCGGAGGGGAAGACGGCCAGCTTGGTTAAATAGGGAGATTCTGAAAGAAATCAGGGATAAAAAGAAAGTTTACAGACTATGGAAAAAAGGGCTGGCTACTTATGAAGAATTTACAGATAGAGCTAGGTCATGCAGGAAAAAATTAGGGAAAGAAAAGTGGAATTTGAAGTAAATTTGGCTATTTCAGTTAGGGATAACAAAAAGTCCTTTTATAAATACATTAATAACAAAAGGAGGGTCAAGGAAAACCTCCATTCTCTGTTGGACTTGGAGGGAAATATAGTTAAGGAAGATGAGGAGAAGGCTGAGGTACTTAACACCTACTTTGCCTCAGTTTTCACCAGTAAGACAGGTGGCCCTCAAGACAACTGGCCTCTGGAGCTGGTAGACAGGGAGAGGGAGCTGAATAGCCCTCCTGTATTCCAAGAGGATATAGTTACTGACTTACTGAGCCAACTGGACCCTAACAAGTCTATGGGACCAGACAGGATCCATCCCAGGGTGATGAAGGAGCTGGCGGAAGAGCTTGCCAAACCGCTCTCCATCATCTTCCAACAGTCCTGGCTCTCTGGGGAGGTCCCAGATGATTGGAGGTTGGCCAATGTCACCCCAATCCACAAAAAGGGCTGCAAGCAGGACCCTGGCAACTACAGGCCTGTCAGCCTGACCTCCGTGCCTGGCAGGGTTATGGAGCAGTTCATCCTGAGTGCAATCACACAGCACCTTCAGGGTGGACAAGGGATTAGACCCAGCCAACATGGGTTTAGGAGGGGCAGGTCCTGTCTGACCAACCTGATCTCTTTCTACGATCAGGTGACCCACCTGGTGGATGAGGGAAAGGCTGTGGATGTGTCTATCTGGACTTCAGCAAGGCCATTGATACTGTCTCCCATAATATACTCCTGAAAAAGCTGGTAGTCCATGGCCTCGACAAGTGTACCCTCTCCTGGATTAAGAGCTGGCTGGAGGGTCGGGCCCAGAGAGTGCTGGTGAATGGAGCTGCATCCAGCTGGCGGCCAGTCACCAGTGGTGTTCCCCAGGGGTCTGTGTTGGGTCCAGTCCTGTTTAACATCTTTATTGATGATTTAGATGAGGGGATTGAGTCCATCATCAGCAAATTTGCTGATGACACCAAGTTGGGAGGGAGTGTCGACCTGCTGGAAGGCAGAAGGGCTCTGCAGAGGGATCTGGATAGACTTGAGAGATGGGCTGATTCCAATGGGATGAAGTTCAACAAGGCCAAGTGCCGGGTCCTGCACTTTGGCCACAACAACCCCCTGCAGCGCTACAGGCTGGGCACAGAGTGGCTGGAGAGCAGCCAGGCAGAAAGGGACCTTGGAGTACTAATTGACAGGAAGCTCAACATGAGCCAACAGTGTGCCCAGGTGGCCAAGAAGGCCAATGGGATCCTGTCCTGTATCAAAAATAGCGTGACCAGCAGGACCAGGGCAGTGATCCTTCCCCTGTACTCTGCGTTGGTGAGGCCACACCTTGAGTACTGTGTTCAGTTCTGGGCCCCTCAGTTCAGAAAGGATATTGTGGTGCTGGAGTGGGTCCAGAGAAGAGCAACAAGGCTGGTGAAGGGACTGGAGCACAAGCCCTATGGGGAGAGGCTGAGGGAGCTGGGGTTGTTTAACCTGGAGAAGAGGAGGCTCAGAGTTGACCTCATCACTGTCTAGAACTACCTGAAGGGAAGTTCTAGCCAGGTGGGGGTTGGTCTCTTCTCCCAGGCACTCAGCAATAGAACAAGGGGGCTCAGGCTTAAGCTCTGCCAGGGGAAACTTAAGTTGGATATCAGAAAAAAATTCTTTGCAGAGAGAGTAATCAGGCATTGGAATGGGCTGCCCATAGAGGTGGTGGATTCACCATCCCTAGAGATTTTTAAACACAGATTGGACGTGGCGCTGGGTGCCATGATCTAGTAAATGGACTGGAGTTGGACCAAGGGTTGGACTCGATGATCTTGGAGGTCTTTTCCAACCCAATCGATTCTATGATTCTATGATTCTATGATTCTAAGTATACGACCAGAAATGCTTTTAAGTAAAAACTTTAATTTGTTAACACAGAAATGATTTATAGATATAACCATAAAACTGTAAAATTCTAAGTGAACGTTTTTCTGTGTGGATTAGTCATGCTAAATGGGGGACAGTTTTGCCCTTTCTTCCTATTTCCTTTTTCTTCAAAACTCAGATCTTAACATAGTACAGAAAAATGTAAGAAAACATAGGTCACTTGGAAAAACGACAGCAACAGAGCTAACCATTTGTATTAACAACTTAGCAACAAACCCAAGAAATACCAACACTTTGGAAATGTCAAGATGGTACTTTAAAGTCATGCTTTGCCTCTTTTCATAGCCTGTGCATAAGGTAGTTGTTTCAGTTTCACAAAACATCTCTACATATTACCCCCATGTGAGAAAAATGGTGAGTCTCAGCAGCAAGATTCTGCTCTAGACAGATGTTTCCTGAGGCTCCTCCTGTGCTTCATGAGTCAGATGTCTAGGAAGGCTGGAACTGAACTTCCATACACAATCTCTTCCCCACTCATATATGGGTGGGAGAGCAAGAGCCACAGAAGTCTTTCTCGAACTCTTTCTCTGCTCCAGTATCAAAATGTATGGGAGACAGACCATGCATGGTAGCATCTACACCAAAAAGTTACATCTTTTCAATTTCCAACCAGGATTAATCAAATCAGCTATAAACTGATCATTAAAAAGGATGTCAGTAAGACAACAGTTAATACCACCACCAATTTCCAATGTTTTAAATACAATCACAATAAAAGATAAAAGAAGCAGTAAGATGGACTTTGAACCGCTCTCAGTACAAGAAAGAAGGAAAGTTAAAAGGGACTGCCAACATTTTCTGTAATTCTGAAAAGCTAAGTCCTCTTCATCTCCCAGTTGAAGCAGTAAAATATAGTATTTATGGAATCTGAAATATATTCTCCAAGGAAAAAGATGCATCCCCTTCATGCCAGACGTGGAAACACTCCTTCATTGGTTGTTTTCCAGTGACAGAGTCACAGTAAGCTCTCAGCGTGAATCTTGCATAATCCTGCAGCTCACTCTCCCTTGTTTGTGGATTTAATTAGGGATGAATTAGGTATTGTCCAGATAATTTCAGATATAGAAGAAACAACTTTACAACAATATACATAATAATTAAATTTCCCAGTGCAAATGCACACTGTTAATTTCAGTTGTTGAAAAACATATGCCAAACATCTTCATTCTAATAACCATCAACTAGCAACACAGAAAAACTGTGAAGGATGCACAGTTATGCTGAGTACTCTCTGATGGAAACTTTAATTTGTGTGGAGGCCCACGTGAATCCTTGCTGTGTGTTACATAAAAGGAGTGCTGAAAGAATACACAGGGCACAGGGAAAGGGGATGAACTGAGGCTTTGTGGTCAGAGTTAGTTTTTTGTGTCTGGTACTCTGATAATGCTACAGAGTTGTTATAGCAACAGGCCAGAACCCTCTTGGGAACAAAAAAAAAGCAAACTGAAAGAGTTTATGTGACATGTGGGCCACTGTGCATCTGTTGTGATTGAACAGGCATGAGAAATGGACACTACCCCATTCCAAGACCTCTGTACTGGCTTGAATATCTCAATCTCTTAGCTTAGGACTTTATCATCTATTAGACTCTACAACCAAATGAGTACATGTTCCTTTAACCTAAATAAAACTCAAGCTCTCTGGTCAAGTAGAGGAAAACAGACAAGGATATTACAGAAAACAGAGAGAATAACTTTTTTCCTGGCTGTGTCACATCAGCTCTGAAATTCCTTAGCTTTTCCTCTCCTGCCATTCATGCCTTCACCTTGCTTTCCTGCTTTTGTGACAAACAGCAGCAACCTGTAATGTAAGTGGTTTGAAAGGATTACTGAGGTAAGGGAGTTGATCTACCTTATATTGAACTTGCAAGCAGGGAAACTATTGAACTGCAAACAATGGCAGACTCTTCATCATTGTTTACTGCTATGCCTGTCAGACTCCTTTTCACTTACCTTTGCTGGATTTTGAAAAGCACACCAAAACCTGAACATTCCTAACAATTTTCTCTTTCTCAAGAATAATTAGTGTCTGGAAATTTCAAGCAAACATTTTTCATTTTATTAATACAAAACACTAATAAGGGATTAGTCCTCATTATAGGTCTATTTTAAATGTTAAAACTGTCTAGATTTGTTATCCTTACTCCTTTTTTTCCTAATTTGATAAGAAAATCAGGACAAGAAAGTTATTTAGCAATGCATCACAGGAAGCATTGAAAATCTGAATTTTAATATCTCCATCTTTAATACAATAGAGAGAATTAAAAGGACATTTCAGAAAGGCATTAATTCATGTCAGATTTGGTGTGGGGAAAGTCACACATCACTTTGCCATAGTACAGAAGACTGACTATGAAAAACCAAAGCAACCTGGACAAATGTTCCCATCTTGGTGTGTGACATGTAGCATATTGTAGTTTTTGGTTTATATTGTCAAATGTAGATACAGGAAGGGTAACATCAATTTATGACAACTACATTATTCAGATACAGCAAATCTAAGTTTCTAAAGCCTTCAGGGCTCTACAGTATGTCAAACACAGTTACATTCTCGTGTTTAGTGGCCCTTAAATGTAGATCCTAATTATGTAAATACCTAAATTTTGCATAAAACTCCTCAAGGACTACTGGCAGGAAATGAGACACACCTTTTGTGTACACAAACATGCACCAGAAAGTGGGGTCCCCAGTGTTTCAGCTGTTTTTAACCCAGGACTAGCACAAGGCTGAAGGAAGAGCTGAAGTGCTTGAACAGCCATGAGGAGAGAATGACTTTTCAGCGACACTTTTCACCCACTTCACAAATTCACATAAGACATAAACATAACTTCTTGCACTAACCAGGAAACTAAGACATTTTTGAGAACATATCCAGTTCAGCCCAGAAATAAAATAGCCACTGTACATTCAGCTACATGGGAATGTGCTGAGGATGACTACCTAGCTGAGGATTATTCATGGCTGTGAAACCTGCTCTCAGCATTCACAGCCCATAAGCACACAGCGCATGGCCTTTTGGCTGTCTATATTTGTACCACTCTGCTTAGAGGGCTTTGCATTCACATAGCATTGGTCAGGTTATTACATCAGTCATCAGTGCTTCCCCGTACAACAGAATGGTTGCCTGAAGCAGTTTTAATCAGTTTGTAACTGGAAATGTTCCATACAGGTCAATGGCTATCAGTTGTTGGAGTGTGCATAATGTAATTAGAAGAGGCTACAATTGCTATTTTTGACTTCAATAAGGGCCTTTTTGCTTAAGTTCATGCCTCTATCTGAATACATACTGAACTTTTTCTTGGAGTCGTGACACAGTTCATGGAGGCTACAGTCTCCAAACCAAGAAATTTGAACTGTTAATCCATTATGCATGGATACTACTGGAGCATGAGGAGGAGGAAGGGGCTTGTTTGGCTTTCAAGAAGTCAATATTCTGCTGCCCTTGCTCTGCAGAACTTAGAAGTTGTCTTTCTCTTATTAATCAATATAGAAAATGTATTGATTAATACATGTTGAAGGGCATGAAAAATGTGACTAGTGTTTCCACATACCTTGTAAAGCCCTCTACAGATTGTTCCCCATTATGTCATATATTATTCACCCAATAGCAATTTTGTCTTCTAAGTCTTTTGGACTCAGCTGTCATATTTCAGCAGAATCTTGGAACAGCATTTTGCCTTCTCCTACATGTCTACAGGCCTAAAAACATTTATGAACTAAAAGGTCACTACCTTTTCTTCAAGCTCCCTTCAAGCTTCAGGAGTTCCTGCAGCTCATCCTCAGCTAAACCACTGGCCAGTTTCTGCAGCACTCTCCTGTGTTGCTAGGTATTTTGGCAATTAAACAGACCTTGCTTCAAGAGGCAGGTTACGAAATTATTCTGGGGCAAAGAAGACAACTTTTCCTGGCTACTGACAGTAGCTGCTGCCTTCTCATTGCATTTTACATATTTAAAGCCTAACTTTCATCACAAGGTAAAATTAGCACTGAAGCAGATAATTTTTAAAGCATCAATTCATAATGTTAAACAGAGCAAGTGACTTTTCCTTTGAATTTGCATGTTAACATCCATCCCCCCAGTCTGTGTGTTCCTTGTTTTTAATGGCAGTAGGCAAAAAAAAAACCAACACAAAAACAAAACAAAAAAAACAAACACAAAAGAGGGAGGCAAAATAACAGCAAGCAGAAATAGTGCATTGATATTGCATTTGGTTCTACAAAACATTTCCTGTTATTATTATTAAATAGCACCGTCAACACAGCACCTGAATCTTTAGGTCGGGCTGTATTTGGTGTCTACTGCTGACAGCAGACATGACAGACAACCGTACAGTTTTAGTTCTGTACAGTTCATGCTCTAAAAGACACACTGAGGTGCGAAAGGAAGAAATACAAACACGACCAATTTACTGACACACTTACCTCTTTGCTATTAAAATAACAGTCAAGTGTTTATATCCCATAATCCTCTCAATGCACTGGAAAGCACTAAAATTTAGAGGTCTGTCACTGGCATTCCAGCAGAAATCAGTCACAGGCAGCCTGAAACTTACCTGTGGTGGAGAATTGCATCAAGAAACCATGTGGGCATTTTTCTTTGAGTATCAAAGGGCAAGGAAGATGAGGATAGCTCGCTTTGTGGAAGGGTAGAAAGTAATCTTATAAAATCCAAAAATGAACCAGCCAGGATATATAGTGGTTTCCAGAAGATGTAAAGCACAACACAAATGTGATGGAAGAATATGGGGCAGTGCAGAGATTCCCAGTGTGAGAGGTCTGAATCCAAAATTACTTAGGAAAAAAAACCAAAACAAAAAACCCCCAACAACAATAAAAAACCCCTTGAGTGTGTGTACTTAAAAGGAGAAGGAAAAATGAGAATATGTGAGGAAAAACAGAAAAGGAAAGGCTGTGTCACTAGAAGATATGGAAGTAAGCTTGGATTACACAAGGATATGTTTTAGAAAATTACTGTAGATACATATAAGCAATTACGAGCAGAAAGAGAAGAAATAAAATGACTTGTAACCTTAAACAAACACAGAATATGAATGGAAAGACAAGCCTGGAGCTAGATATTTATCTACATATTGTTGAATCTTGATTAAGGAAATCTAAACCTTTGGATCCAAATGACACCAAAAATCAAATAAAAATATACTGACAATATTTATTTCTCATGCAGATCTAGGCAAGAGAACTCAAGAGAGGGTTTAAGTTTTTTGGTAACAATTAGGGAAAGAAAGAAATTCAAGCATGGTAGGTGTCCTAATATAGCCAATGCTGAAAAAACCTTTCTAATCACATTCAGCACTATTAGAACTTGGAGAGGAGGGTGTGGGGTTCTTTTGTTTGTGGTTTGGCTTTTTTAACTGCTGTGTCTGTGACATAATTATTAATTATTCAATGCTCTGTTGGAGAGAAATGCTAGTCTCTTTTAGATGGCCAGCTACTGGAATCACAGCCCACTGGTGATCATTTGTTCATCTTGCTTCTCTGAAGCCTCAAGCTAGTCTCTCTCCATGATCTTTGCACACTCCTTTTGCTGTACCCCTCCTCCCATTCTTGGCAGACAAGTGGACATTTTGAAGGCCAGCCATGACAGGAAGCAAGAGGAGACTACTTTGAAGTCCTCCTTCCCATGCAAAGCTCAGCAGACTTCTTTATTTGCAATGTGGGGTATGCTCCCGTGTTTCTGGAAGTTAGATAAGTGGGAAGGAGAGCCATTTGGATTGGTAATTTGTGCTGATTTTCCTTACTTGTTGGTAAACAAGGGTACCAGTGCAACAAACTTTAGAAATGTTTGCTGTTCATTGACTTTAGTGTCTGGGAGGAGAAAAAAAGGACTCTGAAGAGCATTTCTATCCAGATATGCCTACAGATACTTGGCTTTGGCTTAAAACTAACTATAAACTTTAAAAAAATCCAAACAAATAAAACCTAACTTCCACTTCACCGTAGGAAGGCTTCATGGGAGTAATGAGCGTACTCCCAGATGTTATAAACAAGACCAAAATACTGAGCTTCATAGGCAAGGTCTATTAGGCAAATTAACTTAAATAGTTCAAAATGGCTTAATTTGTATTGAAAACATCCCATTAGCATGTCCATTCTTCAAACAAAAAGAAATCTATATACTAGTGCAGGGTGTATTTATCTGTATAATTAGTGTAATTGCAATAGCTGCAAAATGAAAACATGTAGATGCACTCTAGAAAACACAAATTAACCAGTAACACCATTCCTATTGATATAATGTGCTAACTGGCTGAAAAGCTCCCTTTTAGAGACCTTTAAATGTGTTTAGTTCTAGAAAGAGCATGAAAGTTTCCAGAATCACAGAATCACAGAATAGATAAGGTTGGAATGGAACATCCCTGGGGTCACCTGGTCCAACCTCCCTTCTGAAGCAGTGTCATCCTAGAGGACATTGCACAGGATTGCATCCAGATGGCTTTTTAGTGTCTGCAGTCAGGCTAAATCCAGTGTAGGTTACAAGAGCTAGACAGTCAGTCCCATATCAAGTGTGGTTCACCACTTACATGAAATACTTCATTCCCCTTGATGAAGTCTTAAAGAGCACATCACAAACACAGTTTAGGCACAAATGCTGACAGATGATTAAGAACTATTTTTTTTTAAGCTTCACTAAATAAATTCACATTGTCCAGAACATTTTGGTACATTACTAACCTTATACCTGGGCAGAGGTCACATGGAACCAGAGTGCACAACATGCATGTTTCAGGTTGAAGACACACCAAATTTTGCTGCTGAGTAAGACCTAAATAACACCCTTGGGAGAGAGCTCAGCTGGGAGGCCGAAGTGGTACACAAGTTACAACTTTTCCCTCAGGTATTTCTTCCTCCAGACACAAACAGAATGATGTTCTCCCCAGGCGGGTGGGGAGTATTTTGCATCGGTGACAAGATAGATGAGATTTTCCACCCAGTCTAGGGAGAGCAGTAAGACAGCAACCCCCTTCAATACCCCTGGCTAGCACTCCAGGAAACCTGGGCTTCTGAAATGAGCTTCTCAGCAGACCTCAGCATGGCTCTCCACCTCCTGTGTAATTATGTTGCTTTTCAGGATGCTAACATCAAAGTCTTAAATTAAAACTGGAAAATCCACAGACAAAATGCTGAATGTGAATTTTATTCTGGATTTGAAGGGTTGTTTGCTGGCATTGGAGGAATGTTGGAGGATAAAAACTCTCTCAGAAAAGCAAGATAACCTTGCTAATAAGGTCTTGGGAAAATGCATACTATGCAGCTGAGTACATAAGAGCTAAGTTTATAACTCTAAAGTAGAAATTATTGAATTGCACCTTCAGACAGGAATGTCACTCTACTAAATACTGTTTCCAATGTAGCTGTTTATTACAGTGTACTTAAATAACAGAGTGATCAACAAACAACTGTTGCTGTGCCTATGAACGGGGCTCCTTTGGCTGCCTCCTGTCCTGGCACAGGACTGACTGCTGTCGCCTGTGTTGTGCATCAACAGGAGACTGCATCCTCAGAGCTACCAGTCTGGTTTGGCTCCCTTCACTAGTGATCAAATTTGTGTTTTAAAACTATATAGATACATACTTTCATATCCAAAGAGAAGATAGATGACTTTTTACGCTAGTGATGAGTAGCCCATAGGTCAGCCTACAGCTTTGATATCTAAGATGAAAATACTAAGTCCCAGAGGAGTTTTACATATTATTTTCTGCACATTGTACTACTGCATTTATATTGTAGTAAAAAACAAAAGTCATTATTTTCCTAGCATACTCCAGCTTGCAAGAAGAGATCAAGCACATTATGTGAACAAGAATTCAGCTGTTTGAAATGATAATTAATTTACCATAACAAATAGAAAGAAAAAAAACATTTGGCAGGTGGTGATTGACTTGGCATTGCTGCTAGCAAATTTTAGTTTACTTGCAGGAAGTGTATGTTCACTGCTTAGTAACCCTGAGTTCAATTAGCCAAAATCAGTGGAGAAACAACCTGTCAACTGTGATAAATGTAGTTTGCTGTAGGTAGCTGGCCCAGAGTACTCAGTTTAGAAGTGGCGAATGGACAAGGCTTGTCTTTCATTTGGGAGAGTCGGACAGGGCAGCACCATTCACAGAATCACAGAATCCATTAATTTGGAAGAGACCTCTGAGATGATCAAGTCCAGCCTATGAATCAACACCATCATGTCAACCAGACTGTGGCACTAAGTGTCACATTCAGTCTTTCCTTAAACACCTCCAGGGACAGTGACTTTGGCATCTCCCTTGGCAGTCCATTACAATGTCTAGTCACCCTGTCTTCCTAATATTCAACCTAAGGCTCCCCTGGCAGAGCTTAAGACTATGTCCTCTTATCCTGTTGATGATTGCCTCTGAGAAGAGACTGACCCCCACCTTTCAGGTGGTTGTAGAGAGCAGTAACGTCATCCCTGATCCTCCTCTTTCCCAGGCTAAACAGCGCCAGTTCCCTCAGCTGCTCCTTGTAGGACTTGTGCTTCAGACCCTTCACCAACCTTGTTGCCCTTCTCCAGACTAGTTCCAGCACCAAAATGTCCACACAGTACTCAAGGTGCGGCCTCACCAGTGCTCAGAACAGGGGAAGAATCACTTCTTAGTCCTGCTGGCCACACTATTTCTGATACAAGCCAGGATGCCATTGGCCTTCTTGGCCACCTGGGCACACTGTTGGCTCATGTTCAGCAGCTGTCAACCAGCACCCCAAGTCCTTGTCCACTGGGCTGCTTCCCAGCCACTCTGTCCCCAGCCTGTAGTGCTGCAGTGGGTTGTTGTGACCGAAGTGCAGGACCCGGCACTTGCTCTTTCTGAACCTTATCCCGTTGCTCTCGGCCCACCTACCCTCCAGCAGACTGACACTCCAACCCAACTTTGCATCACCTGCAAATTTGCTAATGGTAGTCTTGATCCCCTTATCCAGATCATCAATAAAAATATTAAACAGGACTGGACCCAACACCGACTCCTGGGGGACACCACTATTGGATGCCATGAGAATGGAGCTCCATTCACCACCACTCTCTGGACCCAGCCATCCAGCCAGCACTTAATCCAGCACAGAGTGCCCCTGTCTGAGCCATGGGCTGCCAGCTTTTCCAGCAGTATGCTGTGGGACACAGTGTCAAAGGTTTTGCTGAAGTCCAGGCAGACACATTCACAGCCTTCCCTGCACCCACCAGGGTAGGTCAACCTGGTCATAAAAGGAGATAAAGTTCATCAGGTAGGACCTGCCTCTCCTAGAACCCTGCTGGCTATTCATAGTTGCCTCTATTCTATGAGCTGCCCTCTATTATTTATACAGGGCAGTAATCCTCTAATTTTATCTGAGCATTTATGTTCAGTGAGGCCCCACATTGTTCCTTCCCGTACATCAACCTGTGAAATTTGCAAAAAAAAAAAAAATAGAAATAGGAAATAAAGGCAGAAGAGGAGAAGCACTACAGATTAAAAATTAAAAGAAAAAGGTCACAAATAGGGTTTGACCATCTCAAACAATCCCTCATCAGAGTTGCTCCCTTGTATTTTATAAATCACTATTCTACTGGTGAACAGTAGTAAGCAACCCGTTAAGCTCCTGGAGATGTTATATCTACATCAGAAAAGAATGACTCTATTTTTAGCACACAAACATGTTCTGGTTAAAGAAAAGCAAAGTAAAGCCATGGCAATTAAACCTAATAGCTGTGCACAGCAGTCCTGTCAGGCTGCCTCTCTATAGGTGAATGGAAAATGCAGCAGGACTAAAAGCTCTGTAGCTGAAGGAAATGGCACATTTAAGACGCTTTTCTGATTTTGTACTTGTAATCTGTTTTTTTAGGGGAGAGAAGCCATGCATTTGGGATCTTCTTCTAATTATAGGAAAAACATTTCAGTGAGATTTGTTTCTTTACTCCTATACCATATTCCTTCCAAGAATTCAAAGTAAAATGATTTTCAATTTCTTAGATCATGTTCTCTTATAGAGAAATGAAAAAATGAGAGGAAGATCTAATAATTCACCATTTAGTTGTTTTCCTTCCAGGCTTCTCAATTCCACCTCTAGTCTTTAGATCCCTAAAAAAACCCCACAGTAACGAAGCAAACAAACAAAAACCCCTATATAAAACCCAAACCCCATATGCAAAATGCACAATCCCAAAAATACAAAACCAAAGGAAATTTCTAACACAAGAAAATGCTCGTTTATTTTTCAGATACTGCAGATATTTCTCATTAGCCATTGGCCCAAATTTTAGAGTGCTTGGGTAAAGCCACTTGTAAGATTCAATACTCAGGATAAATAGGTGTTAATTATGTTTTGAAGAGTCTCTTAGCACTTTTTGACATGCTGCATCTCCAAAACTTGTCTGTTTTGGAAATTTCAAATAGAGCTCATCTGAAGTGAGATGTAGCTGAAAAAGTCTCATTAGAAAGGCAGGAAGGCATTCTGGGACATTATTTGTTTGTAATTAGGAAAATAAGAAGAATCTTAGAAGCTCTGAAAGATTTTTGAAGGATGTAAAATGACTAAATAATATTTGGAGTCTTAATCATTATGCTTAACTACAGGCAAACACAGTCTTGGAGAAAACAAAGGAATAGAAAAATTGTTAAAATGGTAGGACTGAGCTGTCTATCCTGTTGAGCAATATCCAT
The DNA here is from genome assembly GCF_047495875.1 of Pithys albifrons albifrons. Lineage (NCBI taxonomy): Eukaryota > Metazoa > Chordata > Aves > Passeriformes > Thamnophilidae > Pithys > Pithys albifrons. Next base: position 25,341,266 of record NC_092458.1, read on the forward strand.
TTCTCATGGCAACAAGCGAAGAAGTCTTACAGCCAACAGTGCTTTAAGATGAGATTTTCAGGATGACACTAGTGCCTGAATCAGAGAAGCTCCCTTCAGGTTTGCAGTGGAAAAACACAATCTCACTGAACTGGAAGAGATTTACCATGTTGAGGCTTGCGCGCTACACTGCACGGGGTAGAACACATATGGCCCTTTGAATCTTCTGTCTAAAGAAATGGGCCCAAGAGCTCTTCCATGTGATGCTACGAAGAACAGAAAATAATCAGAGCGTTTGTCAGCCAGGCCCCTGAACAGGATGCTGGGGACCAGCATTAAAGGCACATCTTGGAGTCTCTTCTCTGAGGATGAGGTATTGCAGTGCTTCTGCTCACAGGCTACGATAAGGGTAAGCTGTATGTGGAAAAAAGGCTACTAACTGGCACATCTAATTGAGCTTGCAGCACCTAAAAAAGTTTTTTCTTCCTGGGAAACTATGAACAGTAGCAGACAGCTTTCTGAAGTATGTTTATAGGGTTGCTGGAACCAGATTTTTACAGAGTACAAAAAAAGGATTTGAAACCACAACTAACACAAGCATACAATTTTAAAATTTACACATTAGAATTCCTTCTTAAAATAAAGGGTTAGAAGCCATTTCTGATCTCTGAGCAAACCTAGGCTCTTTGAGAGTCTCGTGCAGTAATTTCTTTACACAACTGCCCTCTTCTTACACTCCAGCCCAAATGAGCTTCATGTGAAGAACCGTTTCATATGACACTGTCAAATGGTTTGCTTGCGAATGGCTGCCACAAAGACTTCATTTTTCCCTTCTTAAGATGTGGTGCTCCTACCACATCAAACCCTGAGTTTGAAGTATCTCTTCATCTATAATAAAAGAACATCATAGCAGATACAAATACAAATGCTGTGTCAATAAACACCAAGGACCACAGCCTTATTTATTACAGGTGTGTATCTCTGAACGTCTGCAAGGAGGGAAAGCAGAAATCAAGAGGTGCAGATGGCAGGAATACTGAGTAACTGCTAAAGTAGACAGACACAGCTCTCCAAAGACTGGAGGAGAGGCAGGGGAAATGGAATATCATGAAGAAGTATAGAGAATCCACTGACCCATAAAAACCTCTCTTCAAATATTTTGTCTCTGAGAAAATAGACAGAAAATATATTTCTAGAGGAAAAAGTCTGTATTAAGCTAAAATTATAGCTCAGAAACTACTTTAATAGCTAAAGGCAATATAATAGTATTTCATCTGCAGTTAAATAATCATTAAAAGAGGAGGAAATTGAGTATTAAATACAACTAAAACTCAAAGATTCAAAAGCACTGAACAGTTAGTTATCCAAATACCCATGGGTCTGTCCAAAAGCTATTCAACATAAAAACCACCAACAAAAAGAGCAATTCACTAATACTGAGATACCTTTTTTATCAAAGAAAAAAAAAAGGCTTAATTTTCAACAGTAATAGAGAAAAACACAATTAATTAAATTCAAAATGCCATTCTCTGGGATTCACAGAGCTCAAGTCAGACACTTTAACTTAGAGCTGTAACTTACACCAGCTTGACTAAGGGCAAAAGAGAGAAGTCCATCTTCCACAGTGTTTTACTGTGAACCCTTCCACTATGCTACAAAAGTTCACTATGTCACACAAAGGCACAGCGATTATGTGAAATAAGATGAACATATCTATAAAGCAGCAGAGGGAGAAAGATCCTGACCTTAAACTGTTAATATAACAAAATTACAATTGTGCTTTTCAGCCTGAAGCCAGTGTTACATAAGTACAGTAATAGAGAAAAATGGTTTCCATGCAACATAGACTGATAATCTCTCTGAATAAGAAGCTATTTTTAGTTTTCAAGGAAAAATGACTTCTTCAGATGAAAGAATCTCTTTCACTAAACTCAAAAATTACTTCTTGTCAGTCATAAGTATAACGTGTACCATCTGTTTACATGCTTTGCATAGATTTGATATTTTACCTGATATATCTCTTAAATTCCATTAAGATACATGTAATTTAGTCAAATATTCCAGTGAATTATTTTATTAAAATGAATAAATACAATTTTTTTTTCTTGAAGACAACTGCATTGTTACGTGCTGTAAACAGAAGCCAGTGATATTACTGTGAAACTAGCTGTAATTTTTAAGGACACTGATGTAATTTTCTTGTAAACCAATTTCTCACAACAGTACTTTACAATAGCATAATAAATATTTTTTTTTCAGCTTATTCTTTGCCCATTTAAAAATCCTTTCACTCTGCTGGATGCATGGCACTTATATGCAATGCTCATCACAATGGAATTCAGAAGATGCAATTAATTATGTCACTGATTTGTATTAAGACTGCACTACAGGACTCGTTTAATACAGGGCCCCACACTAGAAGTCTCTAATCTAGTACCTAAACCAAAGGACTCACTACACTAAGAAAAGCTGAAGAAAAAAAGAAAAGCAGAGAGGAGAGCACAACAGCAGCAGAAAGCACATTAGTGTCCCATAAAGAAAGTGCCATGCTTTATATATATAAATACATATATACATGCATAAGGCAGGATGACAATAGAAGTGGGAAGGCAAAAATGCCAAAGGAGAGGGACCACAACAGGAGAGGGAATGATAGAAAAAAATACCATATTAAAAGTTTAGGCAGAGATTTAGTGAGTGGACAGATGATCACAGGTGAGTAAAGTCCTGTGATTCCACTTGTAACTCTGCAACTCAATAGTGATTCCTCAGCCCAACCCACTAGTAACGTAAAACCATCTAGAACACCAGGCAAGTGACTTGAACTGCTGAAGCTTGATTCCTGAACACAAATGCAGGACTGTAAGTACAGTCACTTGATGCTGAGGTATCATCTGGCTTCTCATTTAGTAACAGCAGCCCTGTATCCTCAGCAAGAGCAGTTGCTGGTTGTCTGAGCTGAGGGCACAATCAGCACACATTTATTTGTGTACAATTGTGTTTACCCTTACCAGGAGCTAGTGATGGCCACCATGATTGTTGAGATTTATGTTTCTCCATGATGATCAGTTCTGCATGTATACGTTAGGAAAATTGTGGACTTAGTTCATATATATGAACTTCATCTCCTGGAAAAAGGAAGTTATTTAGCCTAAACACTTTGTTTACAACCCAAACTCAAAATCAGCGCTGGCTACCCAGCTGACATATGCCCAAAGCATCTTTATCTGACAAAGAAAAACTTCCTCAAACAAAGACAACATGGCAATGAACAAATAAATTATATTTCTTGCCCTCATAACAACAGTGTAATTAGGATGGGATTTAAACATGGAAATACCCTTAAAGAAAAATCTGAGGGAAAACTTAAACCAAAGCTGTCACTATTTCTAAAAGGAAAGCCAAAAACCAGAATTTCTAAAAATGGTGGATCCCAGTTCTGGGAAATTTTCTGAAGGTTTTGCAGAGTCAACAGATTGTTCTTTCATGCTAACTAAAACCTGTGAGAAAACGATAATTGAAGTCGTCCTCCCATACGTCTACAAGAACTCATTTCAGATGTCTGTATTCATTCTCCCATTTCACTGTACACTCTTCCCCAGTTGTGCTAATGTCAGAGACACAGAACTTCTCTGTGAAGCAGATTAATTGAAAACATAACTGACACAGGTGGACCAAGCACTGCACTGCCATGAACATGATCCTGGCATAGCTGTGGCAAAGGCAAGAGATGCACTGGGGGATGCAGGAAGGCGACAGCAGCAATCGTTTCTGAATTCCAGTATGGCTTCACTAACACGAAATTCAGAAGGGCAGGATCTATTAAGCAATGAGGCCTTGGCTTCTACTGAACGGATTACTAAGATAAGTTACGATTTTCAATGGGTTTGATATCAAACACACAGCAGATTTTTTTATCATTACAATGTTTCATGAGTGTTTCATAACAAAAATTCCTAAATCATCAGAAAACACCACTGATGCACCAAAACATCACAACACTTGTGTTAACAGCAACATAATAAAATATCTAAATATTTTAAGACCTTGAAGAGAAAGTAAGGATCAGAATGAAAAAAAATACAAATGTATTCATGAGTAAGTAGTGAAGAATAGTGCCTAAGGCTTTGAGGGATCATTCTGGTGGATTTTTTTTTTAATTTTTCAAAGTAGTGTTTAGAAGAATATGTAAGATACAGATGAAATATGTAGAACACATACATTATCACATCTGAAATGTATAGCCTCTTGAGCTTTATTTTTAGGCATCAGTCTGGGTTGAAGGATGAGCTCTGGAACACAGAAAAGTTTGACTGTCACCTGGAAGAGCAGGAGCCAGAAAACTCTGAATAAACATTTTGTGCATGTATGGGGAAACCAGCTTTTCCAAGCAGTGGGGCATTCAGACAAATCCTTTTAGTGCCCTAACATTGCTGAATGTGTAGAAAGGGAACTAGTGGATGGATAATGTGCTGGTCTTCAGGGAACACAGAAAAATATGATGCATCTTTTCATGCAAGACTTTTGCAAAATTCAGATCAAGACACTCCATAAAGAAGTGTGTGTCCTTGTTATGTACACAAACAAATCTTCAGCTAGTAGCCGTACTTTTTTTTTTGATTGCTAATGTTATGCTCCAAGTCTTTATTTAAGTGGCTTCTGTTTGGTTTAATACCATTTTTTAAAAATTCAAACAATATATTATAGCTGTATTTCAGTTGGGGTCAGCCTTAACACTGCGACAGCAATTGCTGGCAGTTTTTGACCAAATGTGTTTGGACTGAGACAACTTGTTCATTTAATTTAATTGAATTCTCTTCTCTTTTCCATCACATATAATTTAACCCACGTGAAGAATCTTAGATTAATGCAGCAGTGAGAAATCAAATCTTTCTGCCGACAATTTCTTCAAGCAAATCTTACAGTTAGTGTTAATAAAGTGAGTCAAGGACTGAATGAGAACAATCTTGCATTTAATAGTTTTTAGAACATTGTACGTTTAAGGAATACTAAAAATTCCTAATGTTAGTATGCCAGTGGTGCTACTTCAATACTACATACTCTTCAGCTGGCACAGATGCAAGCTGATATTGCTGATAAAGCACAGTAGCTGAAATCATTATGCCACTTACAAACTTAGGATGTTGGACTAATCAAGCTGATTGCTATTATTAGCATTTGCCTTTTAATGCAAAATAATAACTCATAATGTCAGTCAGAGCTAGAGAAAAAAAACCCAAAAGAATCAAATTTACCTGTGGCACAACTCCAGTGAATATATCTAAGGAAGACTTTGGAGCAATTCATCCTCTAAACTTCTTGTATTACATATGTTCACTTAAGGTACCCTGACTTTATTTTGAAAAGTGCTGAAGCAGCACAAAATAAGCAACAAATCTGTAGGCAGCAGAAATTGCAATTACCTGAGGCACTTCTTGAAGCTCCATCCAAGTCAGTCTTTAGCTGTCATAGAGAGATCATCACGCAGGATTTTCTGATATTTTTTTATTTTATAAATTATACCCTTCTGGGTCCCTTCCAACTCAGGATATTCTATGATTCAATAAAAGCAGACTGTGGCATTTTGTGCTTGTTTTCTTCCCTGATTTTGAACACTTGAATTTTCTAAAACATTGCTAGTCTCTTGTGATGCAAAAGCCTTGCCAGTTGCTATTCTACTATGTTTTGTATTTCCTATTTCAGTCTTGCAGCAAATCAGTCTCCGTGTAACTAACTAGCTGGACTTCATAATTTCTGTTAAATACTGAGAAAAGTTAGAGCTTGCATACACACTCCTACATCACAGTAATCATGACAGCAATCATTTTTGCCCACAACAAATCTTCTATGGTCAATGTTGCCTCCTTGCCTCCCATTTTTAAGGGTAGAAATAAATTACAGGCAACATTCTGCATTCTGGCACAATTTATTTGGAAACCTACTGGCTTCCCTGCAACCCACAGTTCAACAGGGTACTCAGCACAGCCAAGGCTGAAAGCATGTTTTTACAATCCACTAAATTCCCTTGTTCACACACGTAGTCAATCCCAATTTACCCTTTAAAACAAAACAAAAGAAGAAAATGATTAGTCAAATACATACAAATGTTTGTTTTAAATAGTATAACAAGAGGAAATGGCTTCAAGTTGCTCCAGGGGAGGTTTAAATTAGATATTAGGAAACAATTCTTCACTGAAAGGGCTGTCAAACATTGGAATGGGCCAATGAGGGAAGAGTTGAGTCACCGACCCTGGAGATAATTTAAAAGACATGTACATGTGGCACTTGGGAATGTGGTTCAGTGGTCAACACAGTGCTAGGTTAACTGTTGGTGATCTTAGAGGCCTTTTCAAACCTAAAAGACTTTATGATTTGATGACTCTGTGAATGTTATAACAAGTAGAAGAAAAAAAATCCATTAATATTGCTGAATGTTTCCTACAGTATATAGTATATATTAATCTCTGTATTAAGCAACCAAAAGGATGTTTAAAAAGGAAAAGGAAAATTAGACACTCCGCATTCACAGCATTAAACAGCATCATACGCACCAATGCCATTCCAGCTGTGAAAGAGGAAGAACACAAAACCAAAATAAAAAAAATCTCACCAGCCATGATCTGACAAGCCCAGAAAATTTTGCAGCATAATATGAAACTGATACTTTCAGTGCAGATTTAGAAGAACTTTGTCTACCACAATGAATAGAAAAATAATTAAAATTACTACTGTGTCATAAGTTTTCTACTTTTCATGCTATTGATTAACTGCTGGCAAAAATTAGTTTACATGTCTCACATTTTTAAAAGAGATCTATGTCTACTGCCCTCTGAACAGTCTGAGTCTTAAATTACATCTACTGACTAAGAATTTTAATAACTGTTTCAGTAATTGGCACTTTCTGGATCATTAAGAGCTGAATACAAAGAAAGCAGCACTTCAGTGATAATTACAAAACTGTGGGTTTAGGTAAATATCCAAAAAGAGAAAGAAGTCTTCTTGTCTTCAGCAGGAATGAAAATAGCTGGGCAAAAATAGTACCTTTTTTTCTTTCCTAAACAACAGAAGTTTCTTAATGAAATTTAGAAAAAAAACTCTTCATAGAGAATGACAGGGCACTCTATATTCTGAGAAGGGAAAGCAAGCAAAGATACGTGTGTGAGCAGGAATGGGTGGGGAGAATCTTTCAATGCAAATTGTATCACATAAGGATTACATTATTTTGCACAAACTTGCTAATATTATGTAAGAAAACTGCAGAGAAAGCTGGACTTCAGTATCTTCATTCTGCTACTGTAAGCCTATCTTTACAAAGTGAAATCTGATGTTTTTCCTAAAACACCGACTTAACTTGAAAAAAATACAAACAAAATATATGGAAATCCCAGAGAGTTTGTTTTTAGAAAAACATGTCCTCAAGCTATTTGGAAATATTTACATGTTAGCTATCAATTTTCTTCAGATTCTTTTTTCAGGTTAGTGGGGGTTATTGTTTGTTTGTTTGTTAGTGTGTTTGCAAAATGTCCTGGTAAAGTAACAGAGAGAGGCCCCCAGAGAGAAGCCCTGCATTATAATTCACTGGCTACTGGTCTGATTTCTTGATCCCTAATAAGTGCAGTGTTCAGTTGTAAATAGAGTTACAGTAGATAGTTGATATCAGAACAGAAATTAAACCATTTTAACCATAGTAAGCAGAGTCAGAGAAGGGAAATAAGATAGAAAAGTTGCTGTAGATACTCCAATCAGTGCAGAGTGATGGTGACGGAAAGGGTATATCTAATCACACTTCTGACTACTTCAAACACGAACCAGAAGACATAGAGAACTGGGATTTCCAGAGCATAATGAAGCTTGAGAGAAGCAAAATCTCCAATACAACAGATTTGCTGCCTAACGTATACATACAAAGGCCCTTTAGAACTTGAGCCATCATAAACATCAAAATTACAAGGTGATAATGCTAACAGAAGCAGCAAAAATCTGAGCTAGAGAAATCCTTCAATATCACAAGTATTAATCAGCAAAATACCTAACACAAATTGCAGCATCCTCAAAGAAAGTCAGTCTTGTCAAAACCTGTGTTTTTAATTTGAAAATCCAGCTTCATTTGTTCAACTGCTGAGCTGGCATTATCCTCATCAGTCCAGCTGGAATGGATGGGCACACAAACCTGTACAGGTGTCTGTGCATCTGATCAGTTTGATTCACTTACTGCCACATGGGCACTCTCAAGAACAAGTAGTCATTATGCAAACATCATTGTTTACAGTTCACCCAGTGTTCTTCCATCTGTGGATTGGCCAAGAACACCAGTACAAGTATTTGATATGAAAGATTTGTTTCCCCAAGCTGCACAGATCGGCCTGATAAGCCAAAAAAGCTTAGAATTTCTTTGCTGGAAAGGAAAACAATGATTTGTACGAGATGAATGCTTTAAGAAACCTGCGGTTTCCCTATGTGACACAACATAATGTGTGAGGATAAACAATATATAGATAATCTCTAAAGAAAGCCTAGACTGCTTATTTTAAGATTACTTCAAGGCTCTATTTGCAGTTATAGAACTGTTTGTCCAGGCTGATGTAGCTTGCTGACATTTTGGTATGAAGAATTTTTGAGTTATGAGTCTCACCACTGAAGGGAACACCTTTCACGACACACATCAATTAAGCAAGATTAACAAATATTAACAAATATTCAAATAATTTCAGCCTGTACACTGGGGTGTGTGCAGCCCTAGCCCTGAACATTAGAATTATTATTTATATCTTTACTGACCACATCCTTCTAACTTTGCTCATGTTGCACACAGAGCATGGGAGAGTCCTTTACTCTAGAAATGGGTGAAACACTGACTACATTTAAATAAAGCCACTACAGATTTCTAAGCATAGGCACAGAGAATGGGAAAGTACCATAAAAATTACTAAATGTCATCCCTTGCAATGGCAGGATGAGATGGAGTCACAATTCTGCTCACTATGAGAAACAGGAGTAAGTTACTAAATAGAAGCATTAGAAGAGCAGAGGCAGACTCCTAAATGAAGGTTCACTGAAGGCTGGTGGACATTGTTTTTCCTACTGTATTACTAATCATTATGTAAAAGGTGAGACTTTCAGTTTGCAGGCTTAATGTTCTTATGCCCAGAGCATTTTTATGGGCAAAACTTAAATTGCTTCTGTGCTTGCAGAAGGCACACACAGCAGGAGCATAAATATAAGCAATGCCTGCTCAGGTAAACAGTGCAGTGAAGTAAACAGTTCCTTCTGCAAAATCTCAGGAACCTCACTTCTGAGTTGTTTTTGGGTTTTTTGTTTTTTGTTTTTGTTTTATTGACATGGGATGGAATAAACAGCCTTTGAGAGTTATTTTAGACAACAGCTAAAATGCGTCTGGTTTGGGCATGCCAATGGACAAAAACCCACTGTCATTTTCAGAATAATGGGGTTTGCACACAGTGCAAACACTTTCAACAAATTTTGCGTAGGCAACTCTTGATCAGCTTCAGGACTAAAATGATCCCCAATTCATCTCCTGATTGTGTGCCAGGGCTGTGTCTTTAATATCCAGGTGGATAATCAGTGAAAGCCGACAGGTAAAATCCGGCAAATCATGATCTGCTTTATTTAGGTAATTTGAGTACCTATACACAAAGTATTGTATTCTTACATACTGAAATTATCAGCTTTGTTGGAGTAGGTCTTCTTCCAAAAGTAATCCGATGGACTGCAAGGGAGAAATTGTTCAGACATGGCAGGTTTTCCCATTCAGTAGGTGACACACAGGACGACTGAGTAAATCCAGCAAATACATCACACAAATGAAAACAAAGTTGAAACATTCCACTCGCGCTCTTGTGCCCATGGCACAGCAGGTCTAGTGAAGTCCTGAACACATATCATCTGTAGGAGGACAATGGCACCACTGACAAACTCAGGCACCGTGTTTTGATATAACCTTGAAAGCACCAGCCCCACTCAGATTAAATTTCATGGAGGGATATGGCCTGCTCCAACCAGTTTTGGTTTGGATGACTTGAGGAAGTTCACCATATTGAAGCGGATGACAGCAAACACAGCATAAGCTATTTGCTCCCTTTTTTTTTTTTTTGTTGTGTGCCCTCTCCAGAAGAGGGACATTAACACTGTCCTATCATGGTCTTGTTCACAACAGTGAAGTCTGAAAACTTGTAGCAGAAAAATAATCTGGCATTTTACCAATAAGGAGGGATCTGAAGAAACAAAAATGCAGAAAAACTACACTCAGAAATGTCAGAGAAATATTCCAATGAAAGCATGTGGATGATACAAGAATGCAGAGGTGGCAAAGAAGATGAAGACAAAGATGAAGAAAAGGGGCAAGATGCCCTAGGATCATTTTTTAAACCCAGTTTTTGTTCATTGCAGCAGAAACAGAGGGGATTTCTCTTGAAACTTATCTTCTGTATCTATACTACTACTGCACTGCTCTTTTGGGGGGTCCTCCAAAGCCAAAAGCTATTACAAGTGCAAAATGAGAAACAACAACCTATGGAGCTAGGTAGCTGTATTTCAGCTGTGGAGGAAACTACTGGACGTTTTTATAATTGCATAAAATTTAGAAGGGTTTTGAGATTTCTAGTAGTGTCAGATGGTGGTTTGCACATAGTATTGACAGCCAAGGCCATAATATTTAGTCCATTTCAGCAAGTGTATCACTTCAGCCAACATCTTCCTAAACCAAACAGGGCTAGGCACTTAAATACATTTTTAAGCACATAGATAGGTGGTTTCTCTCAGCTGGAGTTTGCAGCAAAGTAAATAAGACCTATTAAATAAACACTAAGACAAAAGTAAACATTTCAGGAAGAAAATATTGTGGGATGCCATGCATCAGGAGAACTGAGTAGGCTCCACTTCACGGTCCACTGCCCCACTGCTTGAAAAAAAAGTGGCTCAGGTTGAACCTTTGTGAAGGCAAGCACTCAACACTGAATTACATTTTGTAGGAATACAAATGGTGGTACCATATCCCAACATTACTAAAAGGAGTACAAACATCATTGAATCTTCTGTACAACTCAAAGTGCTCAATCTTTATTTTACATAACCTATTACAAGAGGCAAAGTGGGCCAAGCAGATACTTTCATCTTAACTAACTGAAATTCCAACCTGGCATAAGCAGGGGAAGTCAAACCATTATTTCCATGCAGCCTCTCAATAAAAGCCTACTATACATCTCAGTAAGATAATGGATGGCAGAAGAAGGAGTTCTGTACTTAAGATCAAAGTTAAATATTTGCCACATTTAATCCAATTATAATTTTTAAAAATAATAACTTGTGACAGGTATTATTATGAAGAAACTCCTAAAGATAAAAATAGTACTTTTATCTGTATTAACTGTTCTTAACTCTGTATTCAGTGATATTCTTTTTCTTCCTTTACCTAAAATATTCATTATAACCAAAGTAAACAATTTATTTTGTATTTTCAGTATATTTCTGTACCAAATCTTGACTTACATGTCTTTTTACCAGCAGCTTCTCCTCAAGGTATCTGTGTTACAGAACATCAATGTTTCATAGTTGTAAGCACAACTAATTCAGGTTGATGTTTGCTGAAGTGGGTTTGTTCACCTTGGCAGTGAAAATCTGAAGTGGTATTTGTGACCTATCCCACAAATGCATGCAGTAGCACTGATGAGATCAGAAAAAGTAAAGAAGGTTCATTTGACTTTAAAACTGGAGCATCGCTAATTGAGGTCCATGTTCAAATTCCCTTCCTTAAACTGCAAAAGTAGCCTTAGTCCTGTACTTCAATGACTCAGAGAATACTTCAGCAGTTGATCAGCTTAATATGTAGAACTCCACAATGTTTAAAATAGATTTTTCTACATTTTCCAGATCAAACATTTTGGCCCAAAAACAATTAACTTAGTTAAATACACTAGGCTCTATCAGGTTGCAAAGTGGTTTGGCAGCAGCTTTCCATAAATACTGAAACCTCTGCAAACACCAAGCACAACCTTTACCAAATTTCCAGCAGTTTTTTTCATTCCACCCCTAATTTTTCAAAGAAATGGGGACACTCACGAAATAAGTGGTTTGAAATAGTCCTGGTAAAGTTATATGCAAACTCAAAGCTGCAGACAACCCAGGTCAATTTGTTCTCTCTTGTCTTAAGATCTTCAATTTACAGCAAAATTTCCCTAAACGTGCCCTGCAACCCTGATTCAGTTTAATTATGCTTTAGTAGTTATCCAAATAACTTGAATGAGTGATTTTGGTGATAAACAAATACAGTAGGACTACAATCCACTTTCATTGCATACTGTATAATTTCAAATCTGTTTGATAAATACACAGTTAATTAAATAACGTAGTTCACTGAGTGGACAAACACTGAAGGTTAAGCACTGACTCTCACCCATACATAATAGGCATTTATCGGTTCTTGATCTGTCTTTGTTGACTGAAAAAAAAGGGAGCTTATTGCAAATACCCAAATAAAATTCTCAATAATAACAAAAGATATCTTCAAACCAAAGTATGCCATGTTGTAGCCAGGATTCAGGTAATAATAACACTAAATTATGCTGTCTGTACTCTTGATGAACATCATGTAAATGTTACAATTCCCTATAAAATACTAAACCAGTGGGAGAATGATTAATTATTTTTTCTCAATAATACATGGGTCATGGGATTTCAATGCAACCTGTCTTGTCGATGTTCTCTATAAAGTGCCTGAATATTTAAATAAAATGTCTGAGGCTTAGAGCTGTCTGGTCAGAGAAGTCGAACTGGGAGGAGGAATAATCAATCATGGCATCTTTCAGATAATTTGAACTCTTTCCTTCTTCCAACATTTTCAGATAGAAATGCATCTCAGAGCTCCAGGCATGTAGCTGGTAAGTAAAACAGCTATGAAATTAAGGACTATACACTTCTATAAACAAATCATTCCACCCCCTATCAGAAGTGAAAAAAGAACTTTGCATTACATACAAAAGCCTAATGGAACCCTCAAGAAACTTAGCTACTGTTTATTTTACAGAGTCTGTAATGTAATGTGCTTCTTTCAATCACTTACAATTTGCTCCCAGTATTCCAAATTCATGTCAAGAAAGACTTCATAGAGCCCTGCATAAAGACTTTTTAAAGGGCCAACCTCATGAAAGAAGAATCAAAAATGTCTGCTTCACTAAAAATTTAGAGGAAAATAATAACCTACCAAATTCCTGTGCTTTTTTTTTTTCTTTTTTGATGTATGATGAACCATTCCAAGTTCAAGTCCGCAATTCTGCTTTTAAGTCCTGACTACCTCCCTCTGGTTTCTTACGCCATCTGGACTAGAGAAGTTCTGTTCAGAGCTATACCTTTATAAAGAAGCTCAGCATAAAAAAGAAAGGTACAGAAAATAAACTCTGGTTTGGAGTCATATAAATTAAACTCCATATTTCTTCGAGGTTTCTAGCTCTAGTTGGGTAAAAAGCCTTAAAAGAGTGAATTCTTCCTGCTCAAAACCCAGAAAACAAAAAAATGCCTTACAAATTCGTTTTATATTTGACAAGCACTAATACTGTTCAGCTTTGTAGTAAGTTTCAAGATGCAATAGATATTGTTAAGACTTCCCATCTGGCATCTGGACATAAAACAGAGCACTGCCACCTTCCCACTCAGCACTGAGCCTTGACCCCGGTCCATCCTTCTGCTCCAGCACTGGGTCTCTCAATTAACAGGGAATAGAGATTTTGCACTACCCTAAATTCTTGGAGGATAAGATCATGTAACCTTTATGACTCAGACCTCGATTCAAAAATGTATTGAGGACAGTGTTCAATCATTTCCTCAAAGGTAAATATGGAAGGTCTAACACTTCTACATTCTCAAACATCTGGCAGTGTTAAGGATCACAATGATACTGAGGAAATATGTTTTACTCAAAGGTGGTATATACATCCAAAACTATATTAGTAAAATATCTAACTAAAACTTAAAAAATTAGTTTAGAAAGCTAAAATTTCTGAATGCTATCCAGTTTCCCCATAGATTAGTACCAACAAGCATCTACAAAAGCACTGTGCCAATCATCTCTCCCAGAGGTTCTGCTGACCTGCGCCCTCCAATCTCTTGACATTCAGACACAACCCTGGACTGACCACCCTAAAAGCTTCAGCTCTCTCCTTTAGGTTTCTTTAAGGTGTCTGCCACCATTCATTAGAATGAGTGAAGTTTACTCTTGCCTCAATCTTGGAGCCAAAGCTACCCAGAAGTGCAGACCACACTTTGCTTCACCTGCAACCCACACACACAAAACAGCTGAAACCACACAAAAGTGCACAGGAAAACAGGATGAGGTAGACTATCTTATCAGGGCTGAGAGAACAAAAACCAGATTATGAAAAATACTGATGAATGAAGTGATATTTTTCTCTTTTCTTTGTTTATGCACACATCTTGGAAATGGCAAAAGATACTGACTGATGTCACTAATCCTGTCATTGAATTATTTGAAATTGTTTCTTCCTAAGCATGTTGGTCTGCAGTTTAAAAATGGAGATTTCCACTAGTTAACTGTAATTGTCCTCTGCAGCCCAACAAATCCGACTGACCACCTCTCTCTCTAAACCATCACCATACAGATTACTCAAGGGTATGAGTATGTTATGTTTCCCCTAATGAGCCTGGATTGCTCTTAATCTTTTCAGTATCTGTGCACTATAGCCAGAGATTATGTCAGGATTAGGGTGTTAATTTAGTGTATCAGGTGGTTAGAGAAACTATTCTTGTGTTTGATCTGATGTCACTTAAACCTTAAGCCAATTTGCCGTTCCTTCATTGTGATGTAAACAATTTCTCACTAATTATTAGCAATTATTTCTGCTTTCTTTCCTGATCTTTCAACAGAATTTTCATTGTGGTTTTAAAATTTAAAATGTAGAAAAGGTTATGTGGCTTAAAGCAAAGTTGTACTTGAACTAGCCAAGTATGAGAACAATGTAAGGGAAAAGTAAGGCTTTACTCAAAATGTATTTTACTCTTAAAGTACCAGGTCATTTATCAAATTGTGGTTTTAAATGGACCATAAATCTTAAAATTGTATCTTTTAAAATTTTCCACAAAAAAATACTTTAAAAAGCATTTCTTCCCCAATTACAATATGAAGCCCGCAAAGCACTTTTATTCACCTTTATTTAACAAAACCTTTCACATCAGGTGTGCATGTAACTCTGCTGACCAGAGCATGGCTCACGGCGATGCTGAGCCTAGGCCTGGAAACATCACTGCCAGTTTGAACAACCCTGGCAAGGCTTCCCCACTGTTCTCTGTCCTTCCTGCATTACTCTGCCATAATGCCTCTATAAACCAAGTAGAAAGGACTGCAGAGAAAGCCTGACTGGAATGGCCAGGATGCTGTCACTTCCAAGGTGGTTTTGAATAGATGAACCGAAAGGAAGCTCCTGCAGCCAGATTACAAACCGTGAGCCTCGGGGCTGCACTCCTTCCAGAGGCTGAGTGTGTTTCAGCAGAGCAGAGAACACCGGCAATGCTGACCCAGAGCACACACAATGTTTCTTTTATTTTTTCCTTCCCCCTGCAGTTGGCAATCTCTCTTTGAAGTGGGTACAAAGCTTGGTGCTCCCAGCAAGAGGGAAAAAGAGTTAAAAGAACACAGCTGCTGCAACATTCCACTGCCTGGGGTGAACAGCACTGGTCTTTCAATGGTGAGTCCTTGGGGAAGGCTCCCAGAAGGGAGCAGCCCCTCATCGCCTCACTTCACCTGTGCTGCTCACACCATTGGAGCAAAACAGTTCCTTCTGAGATTTCTCAAATTCATTAACTGTGAGAGTTAAGTAATCTCAATTTGATTAAATCTAGTGGTTCTGAGGTGACAGTAAGTATTTCAAGTTCTGTCTGATTTATGATGGAGCAGTAGATTAAGGATTGAAGGACGAATATATTTTTTTATCCCTGACTCTTCACTTCTCTGCTTCTTCATGATATAGAAAATAATAAAAACAGCAAGACATCTTTAACTTTTAAAATAGCTTCTATTCCCAGAAGATGAAGCTGCATTTGCTCGTATTTCCACTCAAGAACATGATAAAAACATTTAAGCCAAAATGAATAATCCTTGTCAGAAATCATCCACATCATCTAACAGATGACAAGGAAGGGATTAGAAATTTATTACTATACTCAAGGTAAGTTCTCTACATTAGAGAAATTGTTTCCAATTAACATAGCAGAAAACCTACCCAGAGCCTCCAGAGATTCTTTGGGTTGCTCTGGGAGTCTGGAAGTCACTTACAGCTTATTCAGTGGGTTTTTTTCTGCAGGGGCCACTCTGCTGCATCAAGAAATGCACTACGTGTCACTGCAGTACAAGAACCTGTAACAAACTTCATTGGCACTGCCATTAGAAATTTATGATAGGCTCTCCAAGTATAAAAGATCATTTAAAATAACTGCTAGAAGGCAAAAGGTTAGAATTGCTACTGCTTTTATCAGACCCTGCAGTACAAACAATGAAAAAGTGTACCTTAGAGTTTTAACCATAACATGGTAGTAAGTACAGTTGATTTTGAAAACTAAATATAATAATGAAATTGCATGGAAAAAAAGAAGCAAATTTTTTTAGCATTACTTCTCAACATTTTGCTTACATTCATCCAATTTATTACCAAGAAACACTCAGCAACTCTGGTAAAAGAAAATACATTTCAAAATACTTTATTATCCTATAATCTTATCCAAGTAGTTACTAGTAAAAAAAATGTTCCAGGTGGAAATGGTGGGAATGGAAACAGGAATTATTTTTGCTAGCACTACAGGTCTGAAAGAAGGATACTCTAATGTATTTTTTAATGCACAGGAATAAAAAACAGTGTCAAGTGAAACAATGCACCATTTGGTGTTGGTTCATCTTACTCCTCTTTGAGAACACAGAAATATCCATGATTTTACCTTTCTAAAACATCAACTGGATTTGCAGAAGACTGACTGCAACACAGGACTGTACCTTGGAGTCAAATACTTACCTTATGAGGAGAAGCAGTTCAGACACTACAAAAATGCATATGAACTGTTCAAGCAGAAACATGATCTGTACAAAATGCAAAATGTCATTTGGAAAAATTAAATGACAACAGGCCAGGATACATTTATGTAAAAGGTTCAAAGTCTGCCTTTGTTTATTTCTAAAATTATGAAATATCCTGAAATAAAATAAAATGAATATTCAGATGACTAATGTTCTATTAAGCAATCAACAAGTTATAAATAATTACAAGCTTTTCTGTGCACTATTAAATGAATATTTTTACATTTGTTTTTACCCTTACACATACAGAATACTGGAATTCTAATGCATTAGTTAAGATATACCCAAAATTACAAGAAATTTTTTTTATGTTAATGTATTTTTAGTAGCCATTACAGAGGTATTTTTGAACTTGAGAATTTTTTTGGCCTATTTTATTGTATTTCTCTATGAAATTATTCTGAAATCAGCACGTTTTTGGGATATCGGTCCTAAGATGTGTTTTGCAATTGTCATTCCAGTCAATTTAAAAAGATTGTTTTACCCATATATGTAACTAATAAAGGTTAAGGAATGCCACCCTCACACTAAATTATTTCACATACAAAGGAAGAAAATGCAACACTTGAAAAAAAAATAACCTAAGCAAAACCTGGGTATTTTACAGAGGAGTGATTAATTATATCCATAACTTTGTTCTAGTGCATCAAATCTAAACTGAATTAGCAAAAGGTAGCATAATAGAATACTATCTTATTTTCATACAGCAGATAATATAAAGCATCTTAAAAAATTTCAATTTATATAAAATGCCAGTTTTCTGCACTAATTTCAGAAGTGAGATATTGTAGATGCAGGCACATGTGTTGGATCAAGGGACGATTTCAGCAAAGAAAAAAATTTGTCACCTGTATTGGGTGCATGACAGAGGTCACAGAGATGCATGTCATGTGTCAGCACCAAAAAGAGGAAAAAACTTCTGCAGCAATTGAGGAGGTTCAGGCAAGAAGGTAGCTGATTGCTTACTACAAGCAGTATCAGTGGAAGACAGCACTGAAAATACTGCAGCTTCAAGAAAGGCTTTTCAGTTTCAACTGGAATATTTGCTTTCCTCCTCACTATAATTCTGTAATATATATACACGTGCTACTGAGGATATAAAATATAAACATTCTGTAATAGTTAAAGTGTAAAAAAACTTATTCAATAATTCTATCATGAAAATAAATGGGCAAATTATGCATCAAGCAGGAGATTCAGTCTCTATTTTAGAATAATTTCTAAAGCTGACTTGCAGTTCCAGTAGCAATTACTCTAACTCAGTGACTCAGCCTTTACAAATTCCCCATCACTGCACACACCTGGACCTCCTTTTTCGAACTTGGACTGTATGACAGCAGGATTTTGAGGGGTACAAAATTACCCCAGTATGGCCCCACTAATAAATCTATCCTGAGAGTCTAGGACTTTCTGTGTTTTTTTTATGACACCTGTGGTCTTACCTAGGAATTAAAAAGCTTAATTAAAGCATGCATCAATAAATGACTTTTACAACCCTGGTGTGGAACAACACACTTACGCTCTGCTTCAGTTGAACCTGCTTGCAGTGTGTTTTAAGGATACACTGTTGTATCTCCACGCACACCCCTGGCCGGTATAACCAGTCCTACTACACCTCTCATTCTAGGCTTTTATCAGCCAAATAGTTTAACATCCCTTTGCATCTGCCTCTGTCCACAGTGGCAGCTGTATTTTTCATAATACTCATTCAGCTAACTTCATAGAGCAAATAATACTCTAAGAACAAGAGACCTTTGTTGAGTGGATGTTACTTTACAATGCCTCATTGATATACGTGATAGGCTATATTCATATGCTATCTTTTGAGATTAGTCAGTCAGAACTGATTGCAACTATAAATCCTCAGAGAAATATTTAACAGAAATGGAATGTTTACTTGTCTGACAGTATCTGAGTAAACTGGATCCAACTGTGAAGGACTAAACTATTCCATGGAAACCTCTGTGGGGAAAAAACCCCTAACAAATAAATAATTGAATAAATAAATAAATACATGATCAATTATACTTACACAAATTGATTTCAAGCAGAGATTTGCTAGAGCATGACAAGGAACATAGTTACAAAACAAAGGAGTGGTTATAATATGCTGAAATACTGGGGTTATCTCTGAGGTCTAAAATAACAGTGAAAAAACAACCTAAATGCTCAGGCTTTGATACACTCCTGCATTCTTGGAGTTAGCTCTGCCATTGCTCCTACATGGTAATAAGTAAATAAAAACTATTTTAAGTCTTTATTTTCCCACTTGTATTAAAGAGATTCAACAGGCATAGAGACACCACTTTTGTTATGCATGCACTTTTACTTTGGTAGGGGTGCTTAGCTCCATAATAAGTAGGTTTCAACAGTATTGTAGTTGTTTTCACAATGCTAAAAAGTGGCATCAAAATTATACTTTGTCTGCCAAAATATATTGATTCTGAGAAAATCTAATTTAGAAAAAAGTCATTGAAAAAAATCAGTGTTTTGTTGCAACATCTCTGTAAAGGTTTCAGTATAGTTTCATATATGAACTAGCAGTACATTGGAAAAAAAATCAGCATTATGATAAAAAACATACTGACTGCTCCAGAAAAAATACTTTTTAAAATGTTCTACTGAAAATATTAAAATAGTTTATTCTAAGCCAAAGTAAACATGTAAATAAAAAAAAATGCCATTAAGTGGACAGTCTGGTTCCCACACAGCTCACCTAATGGTTTGCATCTGGAAGTGGCCTCAAGAAATGACTTCATGTCACAGTAAGTCTACTTGGTGTCCTCCCCCTTTACACTCCAGACTTCTTTTGGAAGGCTTCTACAGGGGTTCTTCGTATCCTGCAAAACTAAGAGCTCTAATTCCTCAAAAGGCACTTTGAATCTGTCTATGTGATCATAGCAGGAACCCACACTGGAGTCTGACAATTCATAGATGCAGTTAAGGAGGGGTGGAGAACGTATAGGTCCTAGTGACTTCTCTTGACTGCCTGGTCAATCCATCAAAAAAGTCTTTGAAGGCCTTGAAATAACTCACTACAGAAAAAATAGAGCAGTCTGCAGCAGGGATTAGCTTTCCCCTTTTTCTGCCCACTTTTTGTTCTCCTATTGCTCTTCAGCACACCCGAGGCTACAGTGACTGACTTATCTGGAAAACTCTATACAGGTTCCAGGGCAGTAACAGCGAAGAAGATGCTGAGGTGAAAAACATGAGAAAGTACATACTGAAAAATTAAGATCGTGTCACTGAAAGGTCTCTGTGTGTAGTGGGAATCACAAATTATATCTAATCTGATATACCAGGGAAGTCCTCACCAACTCCTCAGTGTGTGTCTTCAGGTAACCTCAAGCATGACCTGACCACAGGAAAATGATCCTGTTTTCCACCTTTTTATAATGGAAATACAAATTATATTGTGCATTTCAAGACATGGAATACTTAATCCTGAGTTCTACTGGATTTTCTGTCCCAGATTTCACAATGATTAAGCCCTGAAGCTTTATCTTTTTGGAAAGAGAGGATACATGAGTTCTGGAAAGAACATCATATCTGCTCTCAATTTCTATTGTGCATCAAATAAAACAGATGTTACCTTCTTTCAGAATGTATTATGGTGTCTTCTTTTAAAGTTCATTGAAGTCATCAAAAACTCTCCCCTCAGGGATTACACACTGCTATACTTTATACCGTAGAACTCAGTATTGTAAGAAAAAGGATCTTGAGGAAAACTAGTCTCCATTAATCTATGATTGATATTGAAAGACATTTGGATTTTCTTTTCTTGAATTCCCAATAGTGTAATTCAAACATTAATTCAGAAAGATTTTTGAGGACTAGTGAAATCTAAAGCAAAAGAGCTGCTGCTTTGAAAATTCTAGACTGGAAAAGTCCATAAATTTATTGGATAGTTTACAGTCTTTCCCCTTCACAGCCACACACACACTGCTTTATACTGTTTGCACCTGGAAGTTTTTTGGCATTCAGAGGAAACAGTTGGTGAAAGCAAGCAACTTCCAAAATCTGCATGAGTGTATGGATGCAGATTTCATGGCAATGTCAGTGCTTAACCCTGGGCAGCCTTGGGGATTTAATGAGTGCAACTAACAACGATGATGATGTGTATTGCAACAATATGTTGTAGAAAAGTATGATCTACAAGGGAAAATGTGGAACTACATATAGACTTATCCTTTATGTAGGTGCACATAGGCTAAATAAGCACAATAATTTATTTTAACATCCCTTAGTTTAAGCATTAAGAAGCCAATTGCAGCCACAGATAGTCCTGAAGTGAAAATTACGAAGACTAGGACATTCTTCCAGGGAGGTATCATTTTTTTGTGCTATTCATTAAACATCTGGCACTAGGCCCAGTCAGATGTGACGGGTTAAGAGACATTTCGTAGGAGCTGATACAGCAACTCTTTCACTTTACCACTGCCTCTCACAAACAGCCGAAAAATGAGAATAAAGAAGGTGCCACTTCACAACTAGTTGCTAATTAAGTGATGAATAAATAACACATCAGATGGAGATGTGTTTCAGTGTCCCAAAATGAAATGACAATGCATTCTAAAAATGGGAGTTGGTATGGCTTTGAGTTATCTATATTAGCACTGCAGTTCACACTGGAAATGTGCTTTTGAAGTGCATCTGCTAACTGATTTCCTTTTCTACACCTTGGTTCATGTTGCAAAGCTGTTTTGGAGCATGCCATAGAATCATGGACTCATAGAGTGTTTTGGGTTGGAAGGGTCCCTAAAGGCAAACCCCCCTGCTATGAGCAGGGACACTTTACACTGGACCATGTTTCTCAAAATCCTATCCAACCTGAATTTCAACACTTCCACGGATGGGGGAATCTACAACTTTTATGGACAAACTGGATGGACCCAAGCCAGAGATGTTCTCCACAAGCACACCTAGAGTGCCAACTATGAATTATGCCCACTGAACCAAACTGGAACTACTTCTACAAAGCAAACTCAGAGCATAAGCATTTAATTTGGACATCAACCACCCAGCTGCAATCCAGACATCTGCACCTACTGGGCAGCCTTTGTCATCAAAAACTGGACCAGAGCTCATGAAAACAGGCTGCCACTAGTCAGCTGAAGGATGTAGGACATGCTTCCCCTCTTGTCTGTGTCCCCCCCAGCACAAGACTATTTAAGATACTTTAGATGGAACTTTGAGCTTTATCAACACAAAGTGATTTCCACTGTTATTTCAAATGCAGTGTAGTAGTTTTGGCTTTAGTCAGCATAGGTCCCCATTTAGGCCTCAGTTTTTAGCAGGCCTCAAAGGTTGTGACACAGATTAGAGGGGACAGGCATCATCTGACTTAAGCAGCCATAGAGGTATTTCATATCATCTGACATCATCAGGAAGTGTCGGGGAGTATAACAAGCAAGGTGGGAGGAGTCTCTGGGCTCTTCGGTCCATGCTTCTGACCAGGACGGTTCCCGCTCCCTGACTGCTGATATCAGGCCCTCCTGCCGGTTGGCACGTCTGCTTAGCCGGGGACGTGAGCACATTCCTGTTAATTCCTCTTTCCCTCTTGCTGGGAGGTTTCCTCTGGGGAGGGGGTTTGGTTGGTTTGGAGTTTCACCTGTTAGCTGGGGTGACCTCGGTGAGCCTGTTGTTGTTTCCTGTCACTATGTGCTATTTCATATTCTGTGTTAAGCTCTCCTCTTCTCTGTATAAATATAAAAACCTCACTGTGTTTAAAGCCTCGTTTCTGCTGTTTTCCCTCACTCTCCTGCTCTGGGAGTGGACTTTTTGACTGGGTACCAGGCAGTTGGCATTTTGCCAGCTCAAACTATAACATGCAGTTAACATGATATTCCGGTAATACATTCACTTAGACCTACTGTAGCTCGGATTTGTAAACTATCTCTCCCTCACCCACATCTCACTTGTCAGAGTCTTCATTTCAGCTGAGACACATTTGGACAGAATCAGACTCTCTGGACCCAGTGAGGTTATCCTGCAGAGCACACAGGTAGGTCTGATTACCTCAGTGCAGAGAAGGCACTTTTTTAATGGAAATCCTAGATTACTGATATAAATGGCAACGTCAGTAGGCTTCACTTTCCACTGTAATTCCAAAATAGACAGTTTCCCATTTTGCTAACATAAAGCCTGTACAGTAATTCTACATAGCATTAAAGAAAAAATATTACCTGGTTTGATCAATATACATCAAACAAATTTTTATTCATGTTAACTTTACCGTCATTTTCTCCCTCATCTCTTGTAAATGCTGAACATGAAATATTTCTTTGGGGCACTATATGGGAAGGTGGAAGTTTGCATCACAGAAAGGCTCTAATGGTGCCAAGGATGAAACGTGTAAGATGATGGCATCCACGCAGCTGGCCATGGCACCAACAGGGACAACCTGGCAATGCACCACCCACTATAGGTCTAAGGCTTGTTTAGTCTGGATCCACGCACTTCCTCCAGGAAATATTCTTTGCAAAAAGCTGAATTGCAAACATCACTGAAGCCTTTAATCACAGAAAACTGTGGGGAATTTTCACCAGCTCTAAATTCCTGCTGAGAATTCACTTTCATTTAAAAGTTCAACAGGTATGGCTTAGTGAAGATGTTTAATAAGGTTAAATGCGTACAGCCAGTACCTCTGGTACAAAAAAAAAGCTGAATTTGTTAAGCCTACAGATCAGTAGATCAATTTCTCAAAGAGACTCTATGGCTATGTCTCTACTACTGAATTAAACATGACTAGAATATTAAACATACTCTGGCACTGAGGCCACCTGGCAAGAGCATCTTGAGTCATTACTATTAGATTATCTCACCCTCCAAAATGGGGTGTCCATATGCCATCTGGGTATCAGATGTGACTCTGGCCCTTGCAGACCCCTGAGCAGTGCCTAGAAAGTCTCTGAGAGTACCAGTTGAAAGGGGTCAAAAACACCCATGAAGTGCTCCAAGAAATTACTGGTAGGGTTGGTTTGACTTCCAGTACTCAGGAATGTTTTCCAAAACTGTTGTGAAATAACCTATTGGCAGCAATGTGTGTACATATCCCCCCCTGCCTTTTTGTGGAAGTCTCGAGAAGGACCTGAGACTCATGGTGGGACAGCAGAAGAAACACAGACACCCACAAACATAAATGCTGGTCAGATAAATTCAGTTCCTGGGGATATTTCTTCATGGTCCGGCAGTACCAGGTGAACTGTAAAGTCTTCAGTAAATTCTTTGGGATGTATGCTAACTCTAAAATGACACTGAGCCTCTGGAGATTATTGAATAATTTTTAAAAAAAATCTCTCCTTTTATCAGTGTCTGATGCTCTCATATATTTATTCCCATAATGAGAAACAAAGAGAAAAATGGTGTTGGACCTGTTGGTTGATTCTATGCACTGAGTGAAACCAAACTTTTTATTCCGTTTCCCTATCACCAAGAGTTTTGCTTGAAAATAATTAAGAAAACATTTTGATCACCATCAGACAGAGCTTACAGTCAGAACAGCTGAAGGAAAAATGGGAAAAGTTGTCTTAAAACACCTTCTTCTTCCTCTGATCCCAAATAATCCAAACAGAGACAGCTCCCAGCATGAACTGCACCACAGTAAGAACTACAGAAATAAGACACAGCCAAGTCATCCAAATGTCAAACAGACCTCACTGCTCAGCCTGAAAAGCTCCTCTCCATATCTCACCCAGACAGAAAGGGGATATTAGCTCCAGGGAGGTATTTTTCAACAGTGTGCCCAAAGGGAACCCTCAGCTTCTTGCTTAGTCTCATACACTGAGACAACCGCTAGACTCCAGAAAAGGATCTGGCTATTTCCTAGACTTCTGGATTAAAAAAAAAAAAGCCTCTTGTCATACATAAAACTGATACTACAACACTAGACAATGTATCATCATCAGGAATCATGACTGGTGCTACAGTTGCTGGTCACTAAAGAGAATCCTTCATTACAAGAACAAAGATAAGCCACAGAGTAATTAATGCAAAAGGGCTGGTTTTGGGAACAGATCAGCATTTGAGAACACCCATCAATATTCTTGCAAACCTGAGGAGGAAATAATACCATTTGCAAGTGTAGGAAGATGTTGAACATCAGTTACAGTTCTGTGTTTTGCTGCTTTTAGAAAAAAGGAGAGGGCAGAATCAGACCTAAAATTTGTATATATCAAGGTATGATTAACAGGGAAAATGTCTGAAAATAAAGTTTTCCAAAGAAATGAAGATTTGAAGTATTTTTGGAATTCAGTTTTGTACTTACATATCATTCTGTTGCTACTTTTAACACACTCTTCAATACTCAGAGTGCTGTGGTCCTAGTTTATCACGGAATAGATGCAGGCTGAAAGACATGGCCATTTCTAGCCCTTCAAAGCACCTAAATACTCAGGCAATGATAATTAAGTGCTTTAAAATTCCAGCCTTGATGTGAAGATCTGCATGTGTGTAGCTTTAGTATCATTCTATGATAACACAATGGGATAAACTCATGGTCATCGTCCAGCATTAGCGCTGTATTGCTTTGTTTATTCCAGTCTGTATGACAGACAACAGAAGATGGGCTGAAACCTCTGCACTTTGACCAGTGAAATTGTACCACTTCATGTGGCAGCCAAATTTGACACTGTATTTTCCTTAGAAAGGAAAACGTATTCCTCAGAAGTCTGATATGACAAAATAAGCTAAAATAGTTTCCTCTGGAGTTTTTTCAGTAAATAAATAAGTGTCCTGGAGCATACATGTTTTTGATCACATGGAGACTACAGCTCCTTCTGAGTAACTGCCTGCTTACCAATGGCTTTTGTGAAAAACAATCAACATACCCTGTCCCTGCTGAGCAATGATAACCAAATAAAATTGAACTTTCATTCCACTGTGATCATATAGTAATCTAAAAATTGACCAATTCCCTCCCGCCTTCCTTCTCTCTATTTTCTAAGAGTCACAGTTTAGAGTGTAGCTCACTACAGCAAAAGGACAGAGGTAGGAGCAAATTAGAAGATATTTTTGTGAAGGTCTGGTACCTCAAGTCTTTTAAAAATTTAGCCCTTATATTTATTTGTATGTCACAAATGTCTGTTATTCAAGGCAAGATAAATAAATAAACAAGACATTGCATAACAGTATCATTAAAAACAAGCACTTTCTGTTTTCAAAAAAATTAACATGGCACAAAAAAAAGATTACTGCTAGTTATGCCACATCAGTAGAAAAGGCAACACAGCAAAGGACATGAAGCTGAGCATTGAGCGATGAGGCAGGATATCCAACTATAGCCACCACAGCAGAAGCTAGGACAAAATCTAGTTCCAGTGATAGATGACCACAATTCAATAACAGATTGAAAAGTAACCTTGATACTTTCATCCTATGATTGCCTTCATCAACACTACATCTAGTCAGTTCTTCACATCCATTATTTCCATGCATCTGAAGATTTATCACTCATTTTTGAAAGGCAGTATTTCATTTTGTGTCCTCTAGAAGCAATTAACTAAATTCATCTTCTGAATCTTCAGGACTCTTACTGCATTATTGCCATGTTTTAAACAAATTCCTCTGAAGTGATCTGCCATTAAGTACAGATTCATCATAATATTTTATTTCAGATTTCCTTTGGTTTTATTATCATGAAGGATGTCACTAACATCAACATATTTAGAGACACAGAATTCAGTAATGCCACACATAGAGTAGGGTATAGATGACATTCAACATTGCTCTGTAAATTTATAATCAAACAGCATATAGGGCTGCAAAGAATTTTAGAATTCATTACCACATTTTGTAGTATCAGTCACAGAAGGACCTGGTAGGTTTGCATTTAGTTTAATTCAGCAGTGTTTTCAGGGAGAGGAAGGGATCTGGTTTTCCCACAACAGCTTTTATTTTTTCCTTTGTAGATTGCACATTTTAGGAAAAGGTCTATAAAAGTATTGATGAGAAAAATGCTGCCTTCTGCTTTGCAGCACAAAAGATGTAAATAAGCAAAATTCAAGAGGGATGAGAAAGAAAAACTGCAAATGATTGATACAGAAGCCTCATGTGATTTGGTCACTTGCTGGAGCTATTAACAAAAATCAGTCAGGGACTTTTAGAGGAAAGTAGTAAAAAATTACTATGACTTGAAGACAACAGTTCAGTGAGCACCAGAAGTTGAATTAATGGGTATACTTATATCTGAGTGGAACAATTGTTCTTTCAGTTAAACCACTTTACATATACAGAAAGCTTTGTGCCATCAGGTTACTTAATGACACTATGCAATGTGTCTCTTTGGGTATATTAGAGGAATACAAGGCAAGATTATAACTGAGATCCTTAGAGATGTGACTAATGAAAGAAAAGGCTAACACCATGAGTATTAAGGCTAGATTACTTCTTGAGGAAGCCTAAGCAAAAGGGATCTTCTTCAGAGCTTGAAAGCTTTTCTTTTTAGTGTAAATATCCTAAAATCACAGACTACCTCACTGGAAGGTATCCCATCTTCCAAATCACCTATGATGATATTAAACAGACACATATAAAACAGATAAAGAACATTTCACTAGTGGATAATAATATTGCAACTTCTGGCATCCCTTTCCAAATTACGCCACCAGCATCCCAATTTAAAAGGCACCCAACACCACATAAATTGGTATGCCGGGAAAGACATACAGCATCAGCGTTGATTCAGTCAGGTTAATAATATATGAGCATGTGACTAAAGTGGGTCTACTGGAAAGATAAGCTGATCAACTATCTTAAATGCATTTGCTAATTCACTGCCCATCTTTTTATTTCTTTTTTTCCCCCTG
The DNA here is from genome assembly GCF_047495875.1 of Pithys albifrons albifrons. Classification (NCBI taxonomy): domain Eukaryota; kingdom Metazoa; phylum Chordata; class Aves; order Passeriformes; family Thamnophilidae; genus Pithys; species Pithys albifrons. The sequence goes on from NC_092458.1 coordinate 25,369,139, forward strand.
TCCATTTAAGGGGAATGGCTTATAAAAAGAATTGTAGGCAGGTAATCAGCATTTTTAAAATAGCTAAGCTATTCCCAAGCTAGCTCAATCATTTTTCTGAGGGGAAAAAAATGGAAGAAATGCCAAAGGAGACACCATTTTTCATTAAAAGGAAATGAAATATTTCCTCTTTAAAATTGATTTCTCTTAATCACCTCTTGTTCATCACACAAATGCACAGATATTACTAACTACTTCTCCACACATTCCATAAGCCCTTACTGCCCAAGGACAAACAGCTTTCTCTGGTCACACAGTGTAAAGATGAAGTCCAGTCCACATCATCTAGGCAATTAATTTGCACCTACATTCTATGTGCCTAATGAAGACTTCTTGTGGGACTCTAGTACTTTATTTTCATGAGAGGGGTACGTATGCAGGAAATCACCCACATATAGACCATTATCTATTTAAAGTGAGGTGAACAACATATCTGAATTTAAGTGCATGTTAACTGCCCACCACAGCTGTCCTGGGTATCACCTCAAGCTCCTTCTTTTCTTCATCGGTAGCTGTCACTCACCTACCACAGCTTTCTGCTCAGTGATACAGCATTTGAACTGTGTGAAGTTGCTGTCAATGGGCATGAAGCCAAACAAGATCAAGAGACAGAGTTCATCCCTGAGAAACAAGTGTGCAACAACAGTTTCCCAACATGTAGAGAGTATCTGTCCACCTGTTTTCTCAAAGAGAAAAAAAGGAGCTCTGACAGCAGGGTAGAGTCAAGAGGTCATGCAGGTGGCATTCACTTCACTTACTGCCAGAAGGGTAACAGATAAGCATTTGGCCCAAGGCACACTCACGGTACAGAGAATGGAAAGAAACAAGCTCTCAGCTTCTAATATAGGTACTGCCAGTTAGATCAGATGTATCTCCCTTTAGAGAGTCACAGCTCTCCCACTAGAAGTGATGGCTACATAACCCTACAGGATGCAATGAATTGCACTTTTTGGATATATCTAACCTAGCAAATAAAGTAAGCCAAGGAGTTTTCTTTTCTGAAGGACAAGCAGGGTTGCATGGCACAACTTGTTTCTATCCAGATTAACTTATTTCACAGCACAAGTATCCAAGATGCCTACCTAGCACGTGCCAACCTTCAGAGAGTGTCAAACCTGTGAAAATGCTGGCCCAAAGCCATGATAATGATAACATATGATAAGTGCATGCCTGAGCACAGGTGCCATGCTCAAGCACAGAAGTCTTGACATTCTACGTATTATCAGGAGCATCACAACTCTTAAATTTAGCAGAGCCATAGCCTAAGGTTGAAAAACAAGATTGAGGGTCATAAATATCATTCTGCAAGTCCTGCAAACATCTTCCTATGTAAAGTTCTAATTGCTTTGGGAGACATTTTTGTTACCCAAATAGAAACATTTTACATGACTGAAAAACGCTTAGAAAGGTCAAGTGTTATCTGAATAGCCTAGGAGATCAGAAGCTAAGGCAAATCACTTCAGATGCAGAGTCATTGTGTTATCTTGTAAAAAAAAGGCTTAGTCCATCTTTTGTATCTTTAACAAATAACAAGACTTACTGCATTACTCAGTAATTTTGAGAATTTAAATACATTTTTGTACTATTATTTTCAACTTCAAATTTTCAGTGCATTTTAAAAGGCACAGTAATATCAGGAAACACCATGAAAAATTATCAGCTACTTACAAAACAACATTTGATTGAGTAGGAAAAATGGTTTTCTTTAGTTTACATTTTTGCCATCTATGTCTGGAAGATTCAGTCTCTTACTCTTCCTGACTTATTTCCCCACTGAAAAATGTGAGTGAGGATCAGCTTTCCTGCATAGTCAAGAGCAGCTCCTGGAAGAGGAAGCCCTCAGCTTCTTGATTCTGCTTTGGCCCAGAGTGAAGGGCTCTGCCCAACCAAGCTCATGTAGCGTATGAATTGGATACAGCTCGACATCTGACATTCTAAGTAAGCAATGCACTCACTTGCTAATGGGTAAGTAACTAACTGAATGGGAGACCTTAAAATATCCCTCATGTGAACAGGATGTAGTCATGTGAATGAAGCTCTTCCTTTCAAGTAATTTTAGGGATAATAGGTTAGCATAGTAAGACAGTGGGGCTATCATATCTCGATTAAGAGCAAGGGATTGGTTATTTTTCATCACATGGATTTGAGCTTGCTTTTAAAGGTTATCTTCTCTGTTCTACATGTACTTTGATTCAGGACTCATACAAAGTCTACCTAAAAACACTCTGCAGTTCAAACTGTATACAGAATTTACATGCAATGCAAAAACCTGCCAGGTAATATTACTTAGTGCTTCTAAAGCTCAACTGTGTACCACTTCAGAGCTGTGTTCCACTTACCTTTGAAAAGGCAGGTTAAGAAGGAATAACAGGTACAATTCATCACAACATTAACTGAAAACAGCATCTATCCTAAGGCAGTCAACTCCTTCCATTCTCTTTTCCATCCATTACCCTATTACTACCTCCAGACAGGCCAAAGTGCCAACTGTCCAGGACAGAGTGAAAAGGGTTCCTCCTCCCCCCAACCAGCCAAGGGAAAAAGAAGAGGGAGAGAGGAAAAAAAAACAACTTCCAAAGTCAGGTCTATGCTGAAACTAACTACATGTATTTATACAGAAAAGAGAAAATTAAGAGGAAACTACAATGTAACACACACTTACACAAGTCATGTATAACAAGAAATAACTTCCCACTTCCCAGTAAACACAAATTCTACCATTTTAACTACAAATCATTCTAGAGAAGTTGGTTCTTCAGAGACAGACTTAAGCAGAGAGAAAAGCTAGGAACAAATATTTTACTTCCCTCAGATAACATGATGTTAAGCTGGTGCTCTGGGCTTGGGCCTCCCCATCCCTCCTGGGACAGCAGAGTGTCTTGCTGGCACCACAGCTGTGAAGCAACTGACCAAGCCACACCCACACACCAGCTCTTACCCCTTTTGAGATGATGCAATATGGTATGGAATACAATATTATTGGCCAGAAGAAGTCAGCTGTTAGCTAGCTCAGTCCAGCTCAAGTCAGCTGACAATTCCCAGGCCTAGCTGAACTTTTAAAACCTAAATTTAGGACCATCTGGCCAAACCCATAACATATTCCACCCCTTATTCCATACCATATTACATCACTCATATCTTACATCTATCTATTCCCATCTTAAACAGTCTTTGTGCTTTCCAGGGCTGTCTTCCACCCCTCCATATTGTAGGCAATAGTCCATTAGGATGGGGTAGGTACTTAAGGCAGGAAAAAACAGTTCATCATTGGACACCAACACCAGTTCAGCTCAGGTCTTCTTCATCTCATGGTTCATGTCCTACAACACAAAACTCAAAATCCAAGTTACCTTTTTCCTCAAGGTTAAATGTCCTTGAGGCACACATTGGGATTATCCCATCCCCTTCTCAGGGGTCACTGTAACCTCATTAGGGTCACTATCCCCACACTGGAGTCTCCAATCCCCTTTTCAGGGGTCACTATCCCCACACTGGGGTCTCCATCCCCTTCTCAGGGGTCTCTATCCCCACACTGGGGTCACTATCCCCTTCTCAGGGGTTTCACAATACCGGATAACCTGGGAAATAATGTCCATGGTTAAATCCACCCCTCGGCCTTGTCCACCTGCAGGTGGGCTGAGGCATCCTGGGCCCATTGAGCCAGGAACAACTCTCCCTTATGCTAGTCCAGGTGTGATGTTCCTTCATTAGCTCAGCCTTTGGGCACATGAGCATCCACATGATGAATCTCTACAGATTCTACTCAAGCAGCAGTGTCCTGCCACACACCAACAGCCCACATGGGCCTCTCTATGCATCAAATAATCTTCTTTTATCGGTCCAGCCACCCTCAGAGGGGCACTGGCTGTCATCTACAAGTCAGTGTAGAGGTACAGTCTTGGCTAGTTTTCTGGTTCAGCAATGTCCAGTAGACTTGGTCGTTCTCCTCCTCCTCGCAGCTGGAGGCAGGGCAGCTTAATCGCAGTTCTTGGCTCTCTTCTGGGATCTCTGCTTCAACATGTGGACAGCTTTTTTACCAGCTTTCTTACGTTTTGATTTCCATACCTGGACTTCAAGCACAGAAGCACATGCACTGTCCCACCTCCTCATGCCTTTCCCCTGGTCACACAGGCAGGACAACAGTTCACCATGTGACTCACGCTTGGGGTTTGCTCTCTGTTGAGGTGAGGCAGGAGAGACAGACAGCTTGCTTTGGCTGTGAGGCTTCTCCTTGCAGTGGCTGCATTCACAGCAGCTACCAGTTGAGCTGTCTGAACTCACAAAAACAGTCAGTACAAGGAATAAAACAAGTATCCAGTAGCAAGAGAACATTGTTTATATTAGATGTACCCAAGCAATGTAGATATCAAGGAATGTTTCTATAACAATGCTCCCGGGAACCCTGCCAACCTTCTGGGACACTTGCTAGTGTCCTTCGTTTCCCGGCCAATGCACCAATTATCTGTCCTGGGTTGAGCTGGCAAAGTGCCAACTGTCCAGGACAGAGTGAAAAGGGTTCCTCCTCCCCCCAACCAGCCAAGGGAAAAAGAAGAGGGAGAGAGGAAAAAAAAAACAACTTCCAAAGTCAGGTCTATGCTGAAACTAACTACATGTATTTATACAGAAAAGAGAAAATTAAGAGGAAACTACAATGTAACACACACTTACACAAGTCATGTATAACAAGAAATAACTTCCCACTTCCCAGTAAACACAAATTCTACCATTTTAACTACAAATCATTCTAGAGAAGTTGGTTCTTCAGAGACAGACTTAAGCAGAGAGAAAAGCTAGGAACAAATATTTTACTTCCCTCAGATAACATGATGTTAAGCCGGTGCTCTGGGCTTGGGCCTCCCCATCCCTCCTGGGACAGCAGAGTGTCTTGCTGGCACCACAGCTGTGAAGCAACTGACCAAGCCACACCCACACACCAGCTCTTACCCCTTTTGAGATGATGCAATATGGTATGGAATACAATATTATTGGCCAGAAGAAGTCAGCTGTTAGCTAGCTCAGTCCAGCTCAAGTCAGCTGACAATTCCCAGGCCTAGCTGAACTTTTAAAACCTAAATTTAGGACCATCTGGCCAAACCCATAACAACTTCTGAAGGGCCACTCACTCTTACTGTCTTAAATAACTGCTTTAGAACAAAAAATACCTTCTTATGGAAGTGCTCCTCTCTGTTAAAGAGCACTCTGATGATCAGCTCCGGCTGGATACTGGTCATACACTGGATAACCTATTTTAAGCTTGCAGAAGAAGTTGTATTCAAGGACTCAAGTCCCACTGGTACAACCATCCTGTACAGAGCTCTGTATTGACATAACTTCACAGCTTCCAGAAACTCTACTAGCTGCACCAGAGGTACCTCTGGCGTCTCTGCAGAGTGCTGTATCGTGCCATGGAGACATACCCATGAACTAATGAAAATTCAACATTCATTTTAGTATAAAGGAAAAAGTCATTAACTGCTATTGAACTGCCAATTATCCAGTATAACTGCAGACTTCCCAGCACAGCTGTTTTACCTTCCCTCTCTGTTGTGTGCAATATTACATTCATATTGCAGGTTACATTATCACAGGGACCTGTAACCAGCTTCTAACTCCTGAGAGAACAAATTATTTTGCCAAAATTATTGGTTTAAATCTGTAATAGTGAATAATGAATTAGACATGCCCAGACTTGGAATTTTTTTCCTTGCAATATCTGCAGTTATGAGGAACTCTGACATTCAATTACAAATATTAAACGAACTGTCACTCTGCAATTATTCTTCTTCCAGCTATTTTTTATGACTGTGTCACAGGGGAGAAAAAAGAGAAAGTTTCTCCTGGATAAGCTAAAAGCCCTGATGGAAGCTAAATACTACTCAACCTCTTTCACTGCAAGTTTTTATGATCTTTCAGTATTGATAGATTGCACTTGATACTACTCATGTCTAAATTTTTTATTTAATCACATCTTTATTGAAAGAGAAACTGGGGAAAAGTGTATTGTTACTCAATCATCCCAAATGTTGTAGTGACACCTAAGCAAGACTACTCTCTCTGAGAGCCTTGAGATTCAGGGCATCTCAAGTCACAAGTCACTGGAGGTTGCAAAAGTACACTAGCGAAGTCTTAACATGTGGTCATTGTTTTCTTCCTTAAGGATTCACTACCAGCCAGTCCCAGAGTCAGGACATTTGGCTTTGTGGACCTCTAGTCAGATGTATCATGGATGTTTCTGTGTTGGTATGTTGTTTTCTGCCATGACATTACCTGCTGTGCCTTTATCAAACTGCTAAGCTTTCTGTATGACTACAGACATTAAATTATCTGCATAAGAATTCAGTGCATTAATAAAAATCTTCATATAAATATCACTCTTTCCTTTCTCTTTTTTTCTTCTGTCTTCAAGGGAATAGAAAAAAATTCCTAGGCATAGAGTAGATATACATCCATACAGTTTCTGAGAATTTTCCACTCCTGTTAACTTAAACTAGTGTATTTCTAATTACCCAGGCATGATGAAAGTCTTTCAACAGAAGTAAAAATCTCCTCGTGGTTACATGCACAGAAGTCCTGACTTTGTAGTTTACAACTCTTCTTTTTATGACCAGTATATTTGAAAGGACATACATGTGATGCCTGTTCCAATCAATGCAAAGGTACTGAGAACAGAATGAGGATTCACACACAACGCTTGATATTTAATGACATCTCAGGTGGCAAGGCATACACTTATGACACTGGCATTTATTACAAATGACCTTTGGGAAACCTCTCATCTTCTATGGTATCAACATGATACCAGAAGGAGTGTCTGAAACCACGTCAAGACACACTTGTGAGCACTGACCAAAATAATAATTAAATAAGAGCAGAGATTCATAGAAATACAGTGCTGGAGATCTCAAAGAATCAGTTAGCCCAGTCTCCAAAGGCAAGAGCAATACCATGGAGAGTTATTTATCAGATCTCTTCTTAAAAACCTGCAACAAAGGAGATGCTACCAAAAATGTAGCTAGATGAAAGCCAATCTGGAATCAATTTATTTCTTCAGGTCTTACTCCATTCGGTTCTAAATAGCAGCTGATCATCCTTCTCTCACCACCAGCATCCTGCATATTGGGAAATTTATATCCTCTTTTCATTTTGTTTTTCAGTGCTAAACAAATCTGCTTACTTCAACATCACTGGATATGCCCTGTTTTGTAATTATTTTAATTAGAAACACTTTTTTCTCTTTGTTACACCTCCTGTTTCCATCTCCCTGAAAGGCAGTGCAGAAACACTGGACACAGCATTCTTGCTCAGGCTTAACTAATGACAGAGAAAACCCTGTGTCTTGTTAATGACACTTCCATTTATGTGCCCCAGAGTCAGCTGTATCTTTTTTCAACTATATTGAATTCGTGACTTTTTCACTTGCTTTGGAATCTGGTCCAGTAAAACCTCTCTACATCCATTTTTTAGTGTCCTGCTGCTTAGCCAAATCTTTATCATTTTAAATACTGGATTTTTTTCTTCCTTGTAAAATCCAGCACTTTGTGCTTGCTCCTTTTTTATTCAGGGCCATTCCTCCAATTTTTAAACACGATTTTGAATCCTTTTTATTCCCCTGAAATGTTTGCATTTATTGGTGATTGATATTATCACAGATTGTATCTATTTCATCATCCAAGCCTGCATGATTCAACGTTGGCAGCTGGAGTTGGCCTTTAAATAGTTTATTGCCACCTCCCAGCAACATTAACTACCTCCCTATCTACCTCCTTGTCTCTGCATAAGCAGGTAGTCCTTCCCCTTCAGAGGAGCTGCTTTCGACTGCAGATAAGTAGAAGCCTGCCATCAATTCTCTAGGCCAAACAGGAGCCATTCTCCTATCACATCATCTTCTACAAGATTTCTCTCTCTCTGTCCATATGAAACATGACAGGGATGGAGAGAGTGAGGCAGGCTGGGAGAGTTCATGGATACTGTCCCGATGAAGAAAAAGAGATGGGCACAATGCAGAGGACGAATGCTCTTGTGACCAGACGGCAACTAGAGAGCAGTAAGCTGCTAAGATAGACTGTCCTCCAAGATCAGTGCCCATTGCTATTGTCTCCTAGTGGATGGCTGCCGGATCATCACCAACACAGCAACAGCAGTCTTTGCACGGCTATGCTGGTCTCAAGAGATGTGTCCCTGCTTGGGCACTATTTCTTTCTTCTTCCTTTATTTTTCCTGTACTATCTCTCAAAATAGTGAGTGTATATACATATACATGCACGAAATGATGTACATAGTCTATCTGCCACAGTATGATCTACTATTGTCCCTAAATATCTACAAAGGCAAAAACAGAATATAAAGTTTCATACTCCTGTGATTTATGAACTAGTTATAAGCACTGCACATGTGAATCCTCTTCTAGCTAGAAAACTTGTATTTGCAATATGACTAAGTAACCATTTTACTAGTACAAGTCCTTTAATTTCTCCATCTGAATCTTCAGAGTAAAGTATGTCACAACTCACTTATGATTGCCTGCATGAGCTAACTTCGATATTCTGCTTGCAAAGGATTTAGAAAGTATCTGTTTATGGCAGGAAATATAAGCTACATTTACGATAGGAAACATAGGTTACATTTCACTGTGTCTAGCTGCAGCTACTCAAAAAAATTAACAAGTTGCCTTGGCTCTCTCCATAGCCATTCAGGAAACATGGACACCTCCCAGAAAGATTAATGATTCCATCTTAAATATAAGAAACACACAGACATCTAAAATACCTGTTGCAAAATAGTGAATATCTCCTTCTTCTGATTCCAGAGGGAGCCTGATAAGCTTTCGCCATGCATCTAGGGAACAGTTCACTCACCTAAGCAAGGGTGTCTGATGCCATTTTGGATGCCTGGATTATGCAGGACCCCTGCAGAGGGCTGGCAGCTACAGCCCAAGAACGGTGTGAGTTCCCTAACATTCCAGAGAGGCAGCTGTAATCCAAACACCTTGAAGCACCAAAATGTTATCTAAGAAGCACTGTTAAAGAGTCTCACACATTTTAAGGTCACGAGCTCTTTGGATTCCATCACCCGTATTGAAGAATAAGACTCAGTTGCTTAAATTTCAGGAGCTGGAGTCATGACTAACACATGAGCGCACTATCATAGCAGAGGACTTTCAAAGGATCTGAACCATCCTGAACTGGAAACCAGAGGGCAAGTATGATACAGTGAAACCAAAATGACAGTAGACACCTTTCCCCAACCATCCACATTCTGTTCTAGGCCTCCATTAACTGTAGTTGTAGAGTTTAGCAATCCAGCTCTTATTTAGACATCTAACTGTATGCATTTTAATTCACATAAACCATATCCACCAAAATCTAAAGTAAGATGTTACAGATTTCATCAACAGAAGCATGATGGTTCTGCACTCTCAGTACTTCAGGTGAAATATGAATTAATTAACCTAAAAATAATTATTTATGTATCACTGTCTAAGGAAAATAAACACTATCTAGTCTCAGTGAGTAGTAACTTCAGTCAGCCTTAGAGTATCAACTAAAAGAGTTTGTCAGAAAGATGTCAAAATTGCTTTGAAAATCAGCAGGTACCCAATGAAGTTGATATGTGTACCTGCAGCTTTTTACAGGTACATACGTAAAAATAAAAAATTACGTTGTTAGCATAAAACAGATTATGTCTTTTTCAGAGTGTTAGCACAGAATAGATTGCATATTTCAGAAACAACACCACAAAAGTTTTATTGCCTGACTTTACGTCAAATTTTTTGAGTACAGTATTCCCAAAACTGGTTGCCTACATAGCAAATGGTGCCTCCTGGGTTTTGCTGGTTTGATTTTATTGAATTAGAGCCTTTGAGAAACCCAGATGAACAAGTCTGAAGTCTTCTCTGTCCATAAAGAGAATGCAGACAGCACTTCAGAGGGCAGTTGCACAGGTTTTCTTTCTTGCAGGAGATCATACATGCAAAACATTACCTCTAAGGAGAAAGGTTTATTTTTGCACTGATTTCCTTGTTTTCTCCATCCACTTTATAACATTATTTCCCATAAACTATAAAACGCATTATAAAATTATAGTAAAATAAAAGCACAGTACCTTAGTCTTCCAGCTATAATGATGACTTTAAAGAGGGGGTTATTTGGAGGTTCAGTGCATTGATTATTTAACTTCTAAGATGTGAAAGTATTCGGGTCCTTGAAAATTTTATGCCTGGAACTAACACATTTGATTCAGATCAAATGTTGAACAAGTATCAGACTATAAAACAATTGCAAATCATGGACACCATGTGATTGAAAATAGGCTGACAGACTAGTAAGAAGCAGGAGAACTCTTTCTTCTTCTATTCATATCATCTAAGGAAAACATATGAAACACAGGAAGACAGAACACAATCAACCCAAATCATGAAAGATGATAAATTACACAGCTAAATTATTGAAATCTGAAAACAGTAATCTTCCATACCCTTTATTTGTAAGATAACTTACAGTATTCTCTCAGTACTAAATCTGTTGTTATTATTGATTACTATTTTGTTTGGAGATATGTATTACCATACAATTTATAGCATTTTTATTGCAATTATTGGAAGTAGGCACAAAAATAGGTAGGTGCTTAAGTACCCAATCACAGGTATAATTTGCAAAATAAGCAAATAATCATGGGAAAGCAGATACAAGTAAAGCAGAAAAGTAAAGTACATACCGAGATACATATATATATATATATATGTATATATATGTATATATGTGTATATATATATATGTGCAAATCATTAATAGACTGCAACCCTTCCTTGAGCAATGCTCTTCTTACATACTTCTTAATTAATTCTGTCTTGCTACCACATATGTATCTCAAAGTATAAATATCAAAGTATATGATTTTTATGTCAGACATGTCTAGTATTTTCAGCATGATGTAAGTAACATAGCAGAATAATTATTTCAATAATTCTACTCAGTATTTTCAAGATGTTATGAGATCCAATACAAACTGGTTATTTGCAACTTTTCAGTAAAACAATTTGATGCTTTGCAGTCCTGATACTTTCATCTGTCATCCTGATCCAGCTTAGCACTTCATCAAAAATAAAAGAAAAATGTTAACCATTCCATATAAGCCAAGGAAGATGCACATGGCTATTCAATAAGTCTGTACTAAAAAATAGCTACAGGTAGTCTGGATCTAGAGGGCAAAGGATTTTTAGTAATTTTCAACTGAGAGACTAAAACTACACAGAATTTTTAAATGCTGGCAAGCTAAATGAATAACTAGCTACTGAGGCGTCATAGAGGAATATATTATATATAAATCTATGGTATGATGAAGAACAGAAAAGAGTATGATACAAGCTGTAATTCCACTTACAAAGAATTGTCATCATATCACTGACACATTACAGGCTACACTGTAGTAGCTACACTACAGACTGCCTAGAAGGCAGCATAATAAAACTTGCTGTAATAACATTTTATTTATGTCTATAAAATTGAAGAATGTTAAATCTCTGGTTATTTTATTTTTAATACAGATGAATTTTAACAAGCTAATTTATAAAAGGTTACACCAATGTCTAGATTTAAATCAAAGGATTTCACATCCATACTACAGTTCACACAAAGAAATTCTTTCAATAAAGTATTTCAATAGTGATGAGGCTAAAGGTCAATGCTTACAATATCTGCTTGGAATTAAATGAAAGAATATGTCAAAGATTAAAAGTTTATCTGGCAACCAGCATGAAGTTCAACAGCTATGCTTCAGGTCTTCAAACTGTGACTTTTTTTCCCTTCCAAATTACTACTCAGAATATGTCTGTGAGATATCTAGAAAAGCTCTTTCTGATCGTCCTTATTCATTATTCTCTGCTATCTACTCAAGAATCTTCACAGACTAATACAAAATAACTTAAAATAAGTGAAAGTGATCAACTCAGGCTGTACTTGAATATTGTTGTGCTTAGTCCAAGATGACTTCTTTCACAGGGAGATGAGACAAGTTCAGATGAAAGTCTGGTTGTAATAAGGTGTTCAACAATCAGAAGCCCTTCCTGTTCATTTTTCCAGAATTAGTACAGTTTTTATAACAATAGTACTTTTTTATAACAATAGTATTTTAGCAACTCCCTTCTGAAACACATTATTTCTTTTTGTTGCAAGATCCATATTGGTATTTCTTAGACTTTGCACTGCCCCATGAGAAGACATACGAAAACCCACTTCTCTACAGCTGCTCTGGCAACTAACGTGCAACAGCGGGCACTGACTTGAGGGGCAGCTAGGAACTTTATTAATTGGTACACTGGCTACTATCTGGGGGAAAGCAATGCTACCCATCCTCTTGAGGAGCTCCTGTATCTTGTAGTCAAGATCTAATTACCCAGCCTAGCATAACAAGCAGTGTAATTACTTACTTTTCCTTATGTCTCTGCTACAGTGGTTTGGACAAGTTGTTATTTAAACTTAACAACCTTTTCGTCAGCTGGGGAAAAAAATGCACAAAAAGCAGCATTCATCCTCTCATTTTCTTTCCAATCTCAGTATGCCTTCCTCTGATATTTACTGCCTAAGTGGCACTTCCCATACACAAAGTGCTATATATTAATTTAATGCGTCATGTAATGCTTCCCTAACCCTGGAGCATAGCCAAAGGTGGGAAAGGTGGCAGTGGGGATACTGAAGTCAGACTTTTCAATTACTCTTCACTGAGAGTAATTTCATTCAGCTTCCATTTTTTTTTTCACTTGAGAAGCAACCTACAGGCACAGAAAAGCCTGTGAAATATACGAGTTGTCTCTGCAGTTGCCTGAATCTGCAGAAAACCTAAAACAAACTCTTATAAGTAAGAACTATCTCATCTTTTCCTCCTGAATAAGTAAAAAAACTGGCATTGGTGACACTTTTAACTGCAAACAGGTAATTGTACCTCTGTTAAAAACATTTTTTAAAAGATGAGAAGTAGAGCAAAAGTTTTTCAAAATTTCAAGCAAAGCAGGTGAAAGGTACAGGATTAATGAAAATAAATGGATCTTGTATAAAGTCAAGCTATGCCAGCTTGTAACACTGCAACAGTGCATTGAAGAAGGTGTAGTGCACCTTTAGTGTCATATCCACTACGAGAGAGATCAGCTCCCAAACATGTAATTATTAATTTTAATGCCATAAATGTAACCACACCATTGCAGAGTAGGCTGTTCTTTCTACATCAGGTTTGCAAGAGGAAGAATACAAGGGGGAAACTAAGACACAGAGACGACTAATTTGCTCAGAACGTGAAAAATCCACTTCAGATTTAGCATTAGGACAAGAAACAGAAATTGTAGCTTCTAATCCAGAATCACCAAACTATACAGACGGGAGGACCAAACCCAGAAACGCACTAAACACCTCCCTGTTCATCAGTGAACCCGACAGCTGCGCACAGCACCACTTTCCGAGGCAAGACTGCAATTCTTTCAAAGTCCATACACAACCGCGCCGGCTCTGGGTGCTCAACGATCCTTAAAGCACTCGCACGTGTCAGACTTTAGCCACGGACAAGCTAGGCTGTTGTTTACCCCTGGACCGCCAGGAGATGCTGACAGCCGCGGCCCTTAGCCACCGGCCCCGGGAACGCCGCCGGCCCGCCCCGCTCCGTCCGCATCCCGCCGGCTGCCAGGCCGCGGCAGGTGCCGCCGGAGCCCCCACGAGCTGCGGCCGCCCAGGGGGCTGAAGGGCAGGAGGAGGAGGAGGGTCGAGGGAAACCGGCGGCCCGGCACACTCGCGGAGGCAGCCACCAGCAGCGAGAGGGGAAAAGGGGGAGATGGGGGAAAGCGCATCTCCAGGGAAATAAAAGTTTTCAAAGGAAGAGGGCAGCATTCGGCGCCCCGCGCAGCCCCGCCGCCGCCCGCCGCGGCAGCAGCGACTTCGTGCGAAGGGAGGGACGGGGAACGGGCAACCGTGACCCGCCGGGCGAGAGCCCCGGCGCCGGCCGGGCTCCACCGCCACTCACCATGTTGACTTCAGAAACCATGTCGATGCTGGCGATGTCGATGTTCATCCCCACGCAGACGGGCGGACCTGCGGGCAAACCAGACCTTTACCCGGTGGCGAGAGGTGCGCGGCCGCGAGAGCCGACCCCGCCGTGCGGGAGAGGCGGCAGTGCTGGGCAGAGCTGGGGGGGTAGTCTCCGGGCGGCAAGCCCGGGCAGGGCGACTCACCTCCGAAATCCGGCCGCAGGCGGATGTCGTAGCCCTTCAACAATTTATCCACAGTTTCTTTCACGAAGGACATGTTGCCAGGATCGTTCACACTGTAGAGAGAGAAAGACGGGGGTGTCGGGTGGGAGAGGCAGAGGACGGGGTTCGGGGGGCAAAGGGCGACGGCGGGAGTGAGGCGGGTGGTGGCAGCCGGGGAGCGCATCAGCTTGTTCCCCTGGAGAAACGCATCCCGCACCGCCGCCGGGGCACGCTGGCTCCTACCTCTGGGCGCAGCAGACCACGGCCACCAGGACAGGAGCGGAGAAGATTCCGAAGATCCTGCCTCCCCCAAAGCCCCACATCCCTCCGCTCCGCGCTCCCTCCGCGCAGCAGCAGCAGCAGCAGCCGCCGCCGCGATCCGGCTGCCCCGGCTGCCGCTGTGGAAGAGGCGGAGGCGACAATCCCTGTTCTGCCCTCACCTCGTCCTCTCCCCACCAAAAAAATCCCCCACCCCCTGCCCCAGCACCGCCGCCCGCGCACCCGGCTGCGCCCGCCCCGCGGCCGGACGCCGCCGAGCCCCGGAGGAAGCTGCCCTCCGCCGGAGCCCGGCCGCCCGCCTCCCCTCGGCCGCCCGCCCGCCCTGCCGCCTTCCCGCCAGCCGGGAGGGGAGGGGACGGGAGGGAGGACGCCGCCGTCCCTCCCGGCGGAGAGCCCGAGGTGGGGCGCCGGGAGAGCGGGACCGGCGGGGCCGGGGCCGGCAGCAAGGGGCGGTGGCTCCCCGGGCACCGCCTCGGGCACGCCCTCCCCCCACCACGGCACGGGCCCCGCGGCACCCGCAGAGAGGTGGGGGTGCCCCCTTACAGCCCCCGCGGGGGACTTTCTGCTCCCTGCGGCCGGCTTCGTCTCTTTGGGAGGGCGAGGGGGATCCTCGGGGTAGGAGAGAGACTGCGGGGCCAGAGCAGCTCACGGAGTACCCCCTGGAGCCATGTGAGAAGGGACTTCCCCGGCGCCGTGCCGTTGCCCTTCCCTGCCCCTCGGCCTGCTGCTGTATGTTGGGGGACTGTGCCCACTTGCCGCTTGATGCATCCTGGGAGCGCTGTGCAGGGGAGGCCGCTGGGGCGGGAGAAGGAGCTGGCCTGGGAGCCTTGCGCTGAGATGCAAGAGTCTCAAGGCATCCCCGCCAAGGCCAGGGGTGCGGTGTGCATGTACCCTAGAGCCGTGCCTGCAAGAGTGCCATCAACACAGACTGAGATGGACATTTTTGCCAAGCAAGACCTCCACTGGCTTCAAAGTATGTATAAGGGTGCTTGTCACACGGGACGGTAATGAAGGGAAACTGCACTGGTACCAAAGAGATTTTGGGTGAGAGCTGTCACCTGTAAACTTCTGGTGCTCTAAAGTTTGTATAAAACATTAGTTGGGATAAAGACATCACAGTTGTTACTATATTTAACCTCCTTCCAGGTTAATTAGTTCTTTCAGTAGGACTGATTGGCCTGAAAACAGAAGATTGCTAACTTAGCTATATTTCTTTTAGTTCCAGAGGCAGCTCCTCAATACCAGAGATCTTCACCTTGCTCTACGAACTTATACACACATCCTTGGCCAGTTCCTGATTCTGGTTACATTGCTATCTGTGTCCACTGGTCCCTGACAAAGCACAACGTTACACAAGGGAGAAGAGCTATGTCTTTCTTTTGCACTTTCTCTCTTGACATCTGTTTTTACTTCTACAAACCCTCTTCCCTTAGAGAAGCTTCTACAAAGGATGGACACTTGAGGAATACTGTGGTGTTATATATAGGTGAGAAAGCATGGATGGCTTTCCATCTCTGCTCAACAAATTCTTTAAAAGAAAGATAAGTGCAATCCATTCCATATGTCCTGACCCTGTTGCTGTTGCAGTTAATAATAAAGCTCCAAATAAAAGAAGGAGCAGGCTCAGGTTTAAAAACAATATTAAACTATATAGGCAATGTGGGACAATGTAGGGAAACTGAACATTGCCAAATCTTGTGGTTTCATATGGATTTTTTATTAGTGCCATAATTACTATGATTATAAAGTAAGTGAAAATCTTAAGCTTTCATTTAAAAACTTCATTAGGCTTATGATGAAAGCTTGAGAATTGTGGCATGAAGCATATATGACTCAAGGGCTCAAAAATGAAAAGTCAATAAACAACTATGATAAATAAATAATAATATAATATTGATAATAATACTAGTAATAACAACAACAATAATAATTAATAATCTGAAGGCCCTGGGTCCTGATGTTTTTCAATGCTATGGATGGTCAGTATTGAAGACCAGTTCTTTCAAAGACTTCAGAGAAAGTGAATCTAGGGAAGTGTACCAATTCAATTCTCTCCTCCTAAATTCTGAAAGAAAGCATTAACACCAAAGAAAATATTTCTTATGAAGAAATTAACATGGTTGAAAAGTGCATTTAAGCACTAGTAACTTTTTTAAAATAGATTGTTGGTTTCATAACAGAAATAAAGAAAGTTAGGGAACACTATTTGTGATTAATGTGCTATCCTGGTACTTTGGAAACATATCTGAGGCAGGAATGAATCAACAGCGCTGTAGAGTCTGTCATATTTTATCACACTTCATTTAACTATTTGTCTTCTTGGTCTTACAAGAAACCATTTCCATTTACTTGTGAACAGTTTAAAGATAATCCAGGTTACAGCTGATGGGACAAGGACATATTTAGTGGCTTATGGAGCATTCGTTCCTTGGAACTCTGGATTCAATTAGGCTTAGCAGTAACCAACGGACATTTAAAATCATAAATGATCAATGAATTTCATGAAAGATAAAAATCATTTCGATCTCCCTGTGACATGGTATTTGCAGTGAAAGTAGCAATGTGGGTTTTGTCTGCAGGAAAGACTCAGAACAAAGCTTCTGTGGCAGTGGTCTCGAGGTAAGACCCACCAACGGCCCGTACAGTGCAGAGTATTTAGGGAAATAATGGAAGCAAAGGCTTTTGGGAAATATTTAATGTGGCCAATAAGAAAAAAGTGACACTGAAACAGACTCCTTGTCCTGCCCTAGAATTCATCACTCTCATTTTGCTTCTGGAATTAGGCTTCCAAACATCTCCTGTCAAAAAGCAAGCATGTTATTTCAAAACATGGCAGGAGGGAGTCTGGGCACTTTTATTCACTAAAGCTAAACAAAGTACCCAGTCACAACCTGTAGATTTTCCATCCAAGATGGATGTATCTCCTGAGAATAGCCAAGACTGCAGGACCTTGGGGTAAAGCTTTGTTTTTCAAAATGTGCCACTTTTCTGCAAATAGTTAAGTAGGGGAGAGGGAAGGAGTGAACATAACTCTGTGGCCTAGTGGTTTGACTGTTACCTGGGAAGTACTATTATTTCATAAATAATCCAGTGATTCATTAATTAATTACTGGATAAAATAAGTCAACGTTCAGTGGTATAAGGAATAGAACCCAATTTTTTCTCCTTTTAGGTGCCCTCATCATTGCTCATTCTCACTCTTGCTCTTTTTTCAGTGTGCAGTCTTCCTATCCTAGTAAAATTATCCCTGTAAAATATGAGACTTTGAACACTGTAGTTCAGAGACTAAAATGCATCACCTTTTTCTACTACTTTGGTGAATGTTCCAGTCTCTGGGCCATTGGACATTTAAGATCTACGCTCCTGATCAAACTTTGTTCAATAAGGTGAGCACAGTGTATGTTTTTTTTAATTTCTTAGCATTGCCAATATTGTAAAGACCATTTCAAAAATGGATGTCTAAACTGCAAAGGCAAGCATTATGTGTGAAGGAGCAGAAGGATTGTCCTTGGGACAATGTAAATACATGTGGAAGAATACAGCTGCCAAGCCTACAAGTGAAAGAAGTCCTTGGGGTAAGCTGGATTACCATGGATTCATCAACTATATCTGGGTTGGCAAGCGCAGAGGATGGTCTGTAGAGAAAACTGCTGTTGCTGGAGGACCTGATATCCATGCCATTCACATTTGCTGTTTCATATTTTTTCCATCCTATTAAGAAAAGTTCTAATCTGGTCCACTAGAGTAGATGCTCCTTAGCAGTTGGAGCATATTCAGTGTGATGCTGAGGGGCACTTTTCAACTTAGTTTCATGTGAAAGGAATTGTGGTTATGTACTCTGAGACTGCTCTGAAATACTTACCAAACCACGGTAAGTAGGAATGATCAAATGATTACTTTGCAAGCAAACTCCTGGTCTGCATTTAAATGCTATGGATTTACACCCATCATCTCATTTCAGAAGGGGCTGAAACAGAGCACACTCAGCCTTTGTCAAAGGACAAAAATTGTTGAAGACAGTGGGACTGGAATGAGAAGCCACTCAAAATTTTGGAACAAATTCCAGTTTTTTGTAATTCTCAACACTAATGGAGATACAGAAGATCAGGCAATGACAGGAAGGCTAGAAAAGAGGAGAGGTCTGGTCACAACTGATGTATTTGCAGTATTACCACTATCAGTTACCAGACTGTAGGAGAAAGACTAGCTTGAGAATCAGGGAAGAAGTATTTGATCACGCCATGCAATGCATCACTGAGCTCTCGTGTTGGAAAGTGGTACTGAGGGTTTACCTGACAAAATGAACTTAACTCCACTTACAAGCTGAGGTCAGAATCACTTATCAAACGTTTTCTTTCACATTTTCCTCTCTGGTTTGTCTCTCACTTAACTGATTTTGATAAAGATCCAGTCTTACCCTGAAGCAAACTGCAATCACAAAGCGTTCAGAGATATAAAAGAGAGAAAGAGACTGAAACTTAAAAAAAAGTGGGAAGCATTGCTGCTATAGCTGAAGTGTTGTCTTCTGAGGAACACAGGACATTAATCTTACTAGGCTGAGACCCATGCTGCTGCTTACCTACTCTGCCTTGCAGCAATTTTAATAGCCTGCTGGTTTAACCTGCTGAGAAGGTGTAATTAATAAAACTGTTTGGGAAAAAATCCACAAGAATATTTTCAACTTTTCCTTCCCCCCCGCCCCCCCAAGACTGAGTTCTTTTGCACTTTTTGAAGTTGAAAGTTGAGAATCATTTTTGTCAACAATACTGTACAACAGAACCATAGTATTTCCTTCAGAAAACTCAACTCTCCTACTTTTTCTCCTACAGTATCTCAGCAGAAGCAGAGTTTTAGAGTGACAGCAGGATCCTGGGGAGCATTAAGGCTTAGGGAACGCTCTGCACTTTGGCAGTTTCATACACTGTGTTTTGCCTGTTCAGGTAATGAGCAGAGGTTATTGGACATACTGTGAGGAAAACAAGATTATGTTTATTTACTATAGATATTTATCAGAAACCATATTTGCTGATGTTGAATAATATTCAATGGTTTATGCTGAGCTTATGACTGACAATGAGTTTATACTGGTTGTCCCCATTTCTGTCAGGGAGATTGTAAGCAGCATTGCATGAATCTGTTTGCTTTGATTGCATAATTTGCTGGTTTACATTTAATTATACAGAAATATTAATGATGTTATGTCAACAGTTCTTATGTAGTGGAGATCTAAATGTTTCGCTGTGCCACATAAAGAATAAGTTATTAATCCATGTGAGTAATGGGGAAAAATTTGCCTTTAATAAGAGGCTTGACCCAAATTCTTTTAAACTGCTGTTAAATTTTTAGATGGGTATTTTTCTTCATAGTTAAGAAAATGGAACAAAAATTTGCATTATCTGAATGAAATTAAAAGTATTCCTGCAACATTTCGTTCCTTATGCGGCAAAACCTCTGGATTATGCACATAATGAGTCAGACACATCAAAATAAAAATCCATTGACACTTTGGCAGAGAAAGAAGTAATCAAGGCTCTTTATAACTCACATTTTTTCATCACAAAGATTAATGATCATGCACTGAAATAACACAAATACATTAGAGAAGCCTGTGGTGCATTAGAAGTACTATTCTTTAAGTCTTTGTCCTGATGAAAACAGAGAATGTTTAGAAAAACAGCCAAGTGACTGAGCTACGATTTGTTTTTACTGTAACTTCAGTTGAAGAAGAGCTATTTTACATAGGACTTCTTTGTTAAGAGTTTCTACTTGAGTGGTTTCGTCTAAATCCCTTTGGCAGGAGCACATTATTTTTTACAAAACAATATGCAGCGACTACTCTTTTTCTTTAAGGCTAGTTAAACCCAGAAGGATGTAGCCCTTATATTTGTGTTATCATATTTATCATTATCTTTACTAATCTTATTTGTTGTAATTAATGTTTATGTGATTTTTTTACCAAAGCATCCAGAATTCCAAGTCAAGATCCAAGCCTCATATTGCAGGAGATTATATGGAGTGAAGAAGACAAGCACAGGTTGTTTAAATTACTTATATTTAAAGGAAGATGAAGTCAGGATCCTAACTGATACATCTATGTTAGGACTAGCTAAAACACCAAGAGATGTTGGTTCCTGGCAGAATTCTAGAAGTGAAAATCCAGGGTAACAAATCAAAATCTATGGGTAGAAAAAAGTGAAAATCTTATTTATATATATCTTGCTCTTATCAGTTGAGTAGGTTTTTTGCTTGTGCTAAGGAGTGCCCTTAACAGGAAACAGTCCAAGAAGGATGAGAGGAAAGGCAAGACTTCAGAGTGAGGAGATGTGTTTATATAGAGGCTGCATCCACAGCCGTCCACGGCCAAGACACAGCACTCTGCTGGTCTTTCTAAATGCATCCTCTTTTTCCAAAGCTGTGCCAGCTAGCCCTTTAGTCTCATTCCCCAAACATTGGCATCAGAAGCAGCCACAGTTAAACTCATAATACACACATCAGGATCATGAGCCATATTCCATCTGTGAAAAAAAGTGTAAATTAAGCTGGTTGTGTAACTATATTTCTTTGTCATATGCATGGCACACAGAGGAAAAATCACTATATATAGATGGGGATCATTATTAGGTAGATACAGAAGTGTATATGATGGTTTATAATATTTTTCATTTTGCCTTAATTTAGGGATTACATTGTGACTCGAGGAAAAAAAAGTTAAAATTTTAAAGGTTTAGCATTCTATTATATATAATAATCACATTTTAAGTGCTTTTAGTAACTTACCTTGTGTCATAAATTGCATATAGTTTTTTGTTTTCTTCAACTGCATTCCTAAAAAGAGAGAAAAAAGAGAATATCATTTGCATGCTCTGTGTTCATTGCAAAACCAAAACATAGTTTAGGGCCCTAAATGTTTTCAGACTATCATTGTAGAATTAGGGATGGGAAAAATTAATCTATAAAGTGACTTGTTCAACCCCTGACATGACAAGATTGTAATAATCCTTTGGAAATTGTCTAAGTGGATTTTTAATTATAGATCCATGACTCCGTTGCCAAGAAATGAAAAAAGAAAAAAATAGCAACAGCTTTTGTGAAAAGCACAATGAAAAAATATGGTTTTGATAGAGTTATGTGAATAATTTTCAACAAAGGTTTCTGATTCATCCAGATAAACATTATTCCATTCAGTTATTTTATTAATTTTTTAATAAATCGAAATATAAAAAAGCACATTGAAGTATGTATTCAATGTAAAGTGAAATAATTTAACTCTGATATTTTGAATAGTTTTATGTGTGATTAAACATTGAGGCTCATGCAAAAAAAGGCATATTGAAAATTTGGAGATCAAGTCTATATTTTTTGAGCTTTTTCAGTTGTAATTCATGCGATTTTGCAGAATACATTTTGCATTTTTTAACTAAAAAGACGATATTCTTTTACCGAACTTTTTTATTGGAGTGTTTTGGAACATGTGGGAAAACAAGTAGTCTTCTGAAATAGTGCTAGTGATTTGAGGGAGAGCAAGAGATGTCTGAAATGTGTTGGCTTTGCTGGAATCAGCAATAAAATATCAGTTTTAGCTAAGTAATTTCTGAGAAGGCGTGATGAATCTAAGGGGCACTCCATAATAAGTATTGATTTGTATCTTACAATCTGATTTATGTCTCTGTGCATTACTTTACCTGTCTGCTTAGAGAAGTTAAAGGGAAACAACTAAAAGCATGGGGTAAATGATCCTGAGTTTGGATGCATTAAGCCTCACTTATATGAGAAAGGTAGATCCTGGGTTTGGTCGCTGTTCCTGGAGTGGTTATGCATTTTACATTAAATCTGCACTGGCTAAAGGATATTAACAGCTGAGTGTTGTAAATGCCCAACTCCCTTGTGCACTGGGTAGGGAGCCATGAGGCTTCTCTCATGTTTTGGATCTCCTTGAAATAGCCAGCCATCTAAAACAGAACTGGTAGGGCTGGGCTGGGCTCAGCTTAGATGTCACCATCTAGAACATTTAAGATGCACTGAGTTACCTGAGACATTGCACAGAGTTATCAGTCACAATACAGGACCTATGCAATACTAATGCTCTACTGAAAGTTAACTGGAGTTCAAGGGGGATACTTTGGAGCATCCCAGTGGCTCAGGATGCTTGTATATGGGAACTGGGCTGAACCTCTCATGTTAGATTATACCCAAGAGAAAGATCCCCAGCTTTGTATACATAGGCTCCATTAACTGAGTTGACTAGATCTCTTTTGACATAATGGGAACACCCAGATCTTGTGTAGACACCTACGTCTAATCTTCAGATTTATCCTACTGCAAATTTCACAATATCTTATGTTCTTTTGATTGTTCTAGGCATCAGGATTCACAAACTACATTGCTCTGGATTTAAAGATCGTAGTATTGCATGTCTGCAGCCACACCTGGGTTTTGGAGATTGATTGATATTCTCAAGTACAGTTTAGTTTAATGTCCACAGTTCTTAGTTGTCTGGTCCTCAGTGACTCAGTATAGGCTTGGGGTAATTTCCTGAGCTCAACAAAGGAGAGAGGAAGGGAGAAAAAGCAGAGAGGGAGCATCTGGAGCCTCAACACTGACCCAAATATATCCCTTGATTATAGTTAGGTATCTCATATTGGAAGAGTCACATGGTCAATATTGAGATGAGAAGACGGCTGGGTTCTTTTCTGAAGTGCACTGGCAACTTGCTGCAAGGTAATGGAGCAACTACTATGCATTTGCAGAGACTGGATGCAGAGAGTCAAGGAGGATGCTCAGCCTTCATCTTCCTTTAGGACTGTGCTCCCAAACACAGCCAATGACACCTGGGAGACAGACACAGCTCACCTTGTAACCATGACAACTGTCATGGTACTTACACCAAATTAGCTATGGGTAGAAGAGGGCACCACTTCTAAACAAACCTGAAGAGTATAGGTGGAAAAAGTATGTAGTTTCAATCTCCTTTCCTAAATATATCCATATCCATAAGAAAAAATAAAATTTGAGTATAATAAGAGTTTCCTCTAATTAGTAGATTTATTAAAATTTTCAGAAGTGTGCAAAACATCATGTGGAGCCACCTTGTGTTTATAACTTTTGACATCTATCAACAAAAATGCCAATGGCAGGATAAAATTAACTTAGTTTCCTTATTGGTAGAGAGTTGATAACAGCAAAGGGAGATCAGGAAAACCATTAGACAATGGAAAAAAAAATTTAATCTTTAAAATGTTGAAGTTTCACAATCATCTTTTATTCAGACTGATAATGCACTTCAATTTTTCTTATCTTACAAAAAAATGTAGACTCATCTTAATGCTGAAATTCTCTTATTCAGCAGAGTGATAAAATCATTTGGTCTCTGCATTGAAAAATGCCTTCTTGTGAATGAGGAGTAATTGGAGTTCATCTTTTACAGGAGTCTCCTACTGTGGCTGTTGCCTGGCACCAATAGAAGACATGCTTCTGAAAGTATGACAAAAGTAATTCCCCCGTTACAAAAGCGCCACATTAAAAGTACTTATATTAAAAGCACTTTGTTGTATATGAATATCATTATATAATTGATTATTCCCATTAAAATGCTTTGCATCCTTATCATAACTTTAATAAAAGAACAAAACTCCTTTGAATATTATACATACACTTGCCTAGAGCCACTATTAAGCAGAGGCTCTGTGTGCAGCCAGGCAGTCATTGATGGTAAATCAAATGGAGGGCATATGTTTTCAGTATTGCTGCTAGTGGAGTTTTTGTTGCTAGAAAGAGCTAATGTTTTACATTTAGGATTATTAAAGTAACAAAAATAGTAACTTATCTTCCCCCCCCCCCCCCCCTTTTTTTTTTGTCCACAGGTCTCTT
This sequence comes from Pithys albifrons albifrons, assembly GCF_047495875.1. NCBI lineage: Eukaryota > Metazoa > Chordata > Aves > Passeriformes > Thamnophilidae > Pithys > Pithys albifrons. The sequence continues at coordinate 25,393,551 of NC_092458.1, forward strand.
GAAGACTTAATATAATACAGAAAACCGTAATATGAACAACTCATACTGGAATGTTAGGACTTCCCTGAACTGCAAATTAGAGCTCTGTGTGCTTTTTAAAAGACTCCTCATTTTTTGAATGATACCACCACTCAGAATGTCTCTGTTTAGGATTCCCCCTTGCTGATGTAAACAACAGAGATGAAATGTGTAAGTCTGAGTCGATTACCATGAGCTACTTTAATAATCACTGAGGAGGGCAGAAGCAAGTCCAAAGACTGAAAGAAACACCAGAGGCTGAAATAAACTAAAATAGTGTAAATGTATCATCCTCCAGAAGTACATAGTTATCTATGAACACAGCTCATAACTAGCAAGATATCTAACTTTGGGGTAGGTAGTACTGCATAAAATGTATCCCATCCATGAGATTTAATGGCAGGAACGCTAGATCTGTTTCAGTACACTGAGCATATTGCTCTCCAAATGCTTAACAGACCCATGTCTTTAGGTTGGAATTCCATGAAGAATATCTCTGCTAATATTAAGTGGGCAGCTGTACCCTAGGCTGCATCAAAAGCACCATGGCCAGGAGGTCCAGGGAGGTGATTCTGCCCCTCTGCTCCACTCTGGTGAGACCCCACCTGGAGTGCTAAATCCAGGTCTGGGGTCCCCAACACAGGAAGGACATCAACCTGCTGAAGAAAGTCCAGAGGAGGGCCACCAAGATGATTAGAGGGACAGAGTACCTCTGCTGTGAGTAAAGACTGAGAGAATTCGGTTTGCTCAGCCTGGAAAAGAAAACATTTTGGGGTGACCTAATTGCAGCCTTCCAGTACATGAAGGGAGCCTACAAGAAAGATGGAGGACTTTTTATGACAGCATATAGTGACAGGACAAAGGGGAATGGATTCAAACTAAGGGAGAGTAGGTTTATATTAGATATTAGGAGAAAATTCTTTACTGTGAGGGTGGTAAGGCACTGAAACAGGTTTCCCCGGGAAGCCATGGATGCCCCGTCCCTGGAGGTGTTGAAGACCAGGCTGGATGGAGGTTTGAGCAACCTGATCTAGTGAAAGGTGTCCCTGCCCATAGTAGCAGGGTTGGAACGACATTATCTTTAAGGTCTCTTCCAACCCCAAACCATTCTATGATTCAGCGCTAATGAATCACAGAATGCTTAACAAGTACTCTTGATGTTATGTATCTAACAAAATGATTCAGCATGAAAATATAGATACAAAGGCTAATATTTATAGCTTGGAAGATAATGCTAGAAGTAAGAAAGTGAGATAATTTATCTTCAGATTTGAAAGCATCTGAACATGGAAGACGACTACTGAGAAAAAAAAACTTTCTTTTTCTACTCCAGAAAAAATTCTGTACACCTCACACAAGTAATTTACAAACAGGGAGAAAAACAAACTCCCTCTCCACAGGCTTGGGGAATGCACACCTCATTATGTTTGAGCCTTATTAATTTGGAAATGAAGAAAATACCATTGTGGAGTGACCCAGCATATGCCATACAGGACAAGTTAAAGCCATTCTTCATGGTTTTGATGCAGTAACTATTGGTTGTAACAGCTAGATGCAAAACCTCAGTGTAAATCTTCCTCCCTAGAACAGCTCTTTCTGGACTTCTACATCAAGATTGTTCAACCCACCTTGCAAACCCACCCTCCAGGAGCTTCAGAAGGAGTGAGGCATCTGCACATCTGCACCAGTGAGACAATAAAATTCTCTTTTCCTGTGGGGTTCAACCCATGCTAACCAGATCAGATATTCAAGGGCATCACTGCCACGTAGCGTGATAGGCACTAACTAATTATTTTTAGTACCTAGAAGCCTATCAAGAAAAATAAGAAAGTACAGACTGAAATGTCAAATATAAAAATGGGAAACTGTGTTTAAAACTCCCAGGATATTGCAGACAGAGTTATTGAATTACCATTGTAGATGTGCTGAAACTTCAGCAAGCAACAGCCGATGGAGATTTCGGCTATAAATGTAAGATTCACATAGCTATCTCTTATTTTTTAAAATATAAATTAAGTGGATGCAAGCCAAGTTTTCATAAATAATGCCAAAAATGTTTATGTATGAGAAGCTTAAACTATGTAGCTCTAACTGAAATAAATGTTTCAGTGAACATGATTTTAAACATGATTTATTCAAATGTTATGCTAAGTAAGCATTCAATATGCTTTTATGTAATTCTGATGCCCAAGTTACATGTAATTATGATGACATTATAACATCCTTGATCTTTCATAACCTCTCTAGAAATTCATTTTTCCCAGCATCAAGCTCCACAAATAGCATGGAAGTGACAACGTCACATAGTATAAACAGTTACCAGAACAATACTCTTCAGGTCCAATTCTGTGAGGGCTAGCCAGTCTTGACTCCTTTTGACATCAGCCAGAGCTGGGAGGTTTAGCACTGCTCAGAAACATGCCAATTAATTAGCAAGTCTACAAACCTGTTCGTTGGCATTTCAAAGTAAGGTAAGAAGGATCAAGTGAGAATACATCAAGTTGTAGACACCTATTTACTCATATTTTAAACGCTGATATTCTTGAAGGTGTTTAATTCCAGTTTTAATTCAGTAGTTTCTATACCACTATTTTAGTCCACAGAATTTATTTTCTCTTTTCTTTTTAATGTACTCTATTTTGAAATAAAAAAATAGTAGGCCATAAAAATACACAAACAGCAGTGCATAAATTTGCCATTATCCTTAAGCAAAGATCTCAGAGTCATTGCATATAGTTGAGTGAAGGTTCCAGCTCCATGCTCAGCGGAGGCCAAAAAGGTAAACAAGTGCTAAGAACAATGAAGGAATTAATAGAACTAAACAGGATCAGTACAGTATTGTAAAAATCTCTGTTCTACTCACATCCTGTAAGCTTCATGCTGTTCTCATCCCTCTCAGAGAACCTGAGAGCTCAATAAAGGTTTAGGAAAGACCTACAGGGATGATCAGAAGTATGAAATGGCATTGGTAGCAAGAAAGAGATTTGGACTGAGATATTTGAGTCCAGAAAGCAGTTGAGGAAGGAGAAAGATGATGGATATATATGAAGTCATAGACTGTCTAAATGATTATTTGCTATTGCTCATACTATAAAAACAAAGGAACACTCAGATGATCAGACAGTCAGTTTAAAGCAAATATGAAATCCTTTTTCACACAATGCATAATTAAATTGTGAGACACATTGCCAAGGGAAGCTGTGAGGTCAGTTATAAATGGGCTCAAAAATCCATTAGACAAATGCATGAGAAGAAGCTCCATCAATGGCTATTGAGATCAATGTTGTGAATGCGGCCTCTGGCTGAGAGAGTCCATAAACCTCACACTACTTGAAAATTGAAGTTTGTACCTGGGAAAGAATTGTCTTGTATCTGTCCCATTTCTCATGCCTCTCCTGAAGTAATACTACTACCTATTCTCAAGAGAAGCAAACTAGATGCAACTTTGGCTTGATTGAGTATGGGAATGTTTATGTTCAATGCAATCAGAAATATATCTTTCTAGTTTACAGTGAGCCAAAAGTAAAATAATTTTCACATCTCAAACTGTCTGTTGTTTTCATCACAGCACTCTTCACAAATAAAGCCCTGGTTTTACTTCTCTTACTTCAGAAATTCATTCAGTTGCATATTTTTGATGTCCGTGCTTTAATCCCCTGAAGCAGTTGCATATATCCCAGGATGATAAGAAGTTTGCCAGTGTCCTTTCTAACCTTCCTGAGCTATTAGAGGGCTGCTGTGAAACACATGCATTTTCTCAGAAAGAAAAAAAATCAGAGACAGCTAGTGTTCATAATATTCTGTAGGAATAAACCTCTGCATTTCACAGACCAGAATATATGTTTGATAAGTGTATCCCTATTATAAAAGACATGAGATTTACCTCTTGATACAATGATTGGGCACTTTTACTGCATACTGGAGTGCATGTCAACATTGGTGGCAGGAGAAATATAATTTGAAGCAAAGCCTACTCTCTCAAGCTCTTCAGTTTCTTTAAAGTTTTGTTTTGTTTCTCTTTTTAAATTTTCACAATGATAGTTAATAGTCTGGGTAAAATAAAAATTAGTTAATTAAGAATAGCTCATGAAAAGCTCATGACTGAAAAGGGCAGCTCCCTATAGAGGGATTGAGCTTTTCCATGCAAAGTACACGGAGGCAGAAGAGAGCTCTGAGTTCTCATTCCGGCATCCTAGTGGGCATGATGTATGTTATTCAATGACCCATATTACAAAATGAAGAGGTCACCTTGGCCCAACATTATGACAGTTTTGAGTGAACGTAGGTGTTGCTAACATGCTCTGTGCTGAACTCAGTGCTGTTGTGCAATAGTCATGCCAATGAGCACATTTATTTGACAGGGCCCGTTACATACTCCTCAGGTATTTTTACTCAAAAATTTACGGTGCCCTTGGTCTCCAAAGAAGTTGGTGTTTCTGTGGATCATTCCTTGAATTTTGTAGACATCCACAGAAAAAAAATTATTTTCTTTTTGTGTCTTTGTTGGTTTTCTTTTTCAAATAATACTAGGGATAGGGAGGGACAAACAGCAGAGAGAAGGCATTTCCATAAAACACTCAAATATTTCAATTTTTGGAAAAAATATCATGAGGAAGAAGAATAATTTCTTGATCCATTCTAAATCACGTAAGTGTATATAGTTATACATAAATACTTAAAATGGGTTATGAATCCCCTGACACACATTTTTACAGACAAAACTAGTTTCCAAACTATGTAAGGAAGAACAATTTTAAGATGATGAAAACTCATATGATCAGATTAAATAATCGCCTGGATATGTACATGGTAATACATTCTCATAGGTTACTACTGATTTGCAAGTACAGATCAAAATAATTATTCTAAGCGATCTTTAGCTCTTTTGGTTGTTTAAATAGGAGATCTTTATAAATTCAAAGGCTGTCAGCCTGCAGTGTGTCAGGAAACTTGAATTTAAGAGCCCAACCCTAACATTTACATTCCTCTGTTATGTCTCAGAGTTGGTTGTAGATGTTAAGAATATTGCCTTTGGGACCTTTAAGTGCATTATATCATAGCCTCAAGCTGTACTTTCTTTTATCTACTTCACTTTAATCATCAGAAGTTTTGATTTAAAGGAGAAACAAGCTGGTAAAGGTGCCTCTGTATCTCTGCATTTTCTCTACTTCACATCAAGTGTGAGAGAACTGCAAAATGTAGTTAAATAGTCATGGCAGTCTATGAAAGATTAGAAATGTTCTATGAATTGGAAAACATGGAAATGTTCTTTGCTTTAAAAATGAATCAGAAGAACTAACACTGTTTTTATTGTACAGGTTTTTGAGATGTGAATATGTACACTTAAACTGTCCTGAATACACTGGGACATCTGTTGCAGTAGTTCTTTATTCTAAGAGGGCTTGGTTGAACCTTAGCATTTTTTAAAAATGCAAAATAAACATCCTGTGACATTGGAATGCTCTCAGCTCTTCTCTTGACTTTACTAAATTAAAGAAAAAAAGCTTTCTAAGGATGAAAGCGATGTTTCAAAATTCCCACCATCTTTATTTTAAAACACTGTGAAGTAATTAAGTCTGCAAAAAGACTGATGAAATACGAAGCACACTTCAACACCTCAGTTTGTGAAGAATTTTACAAACAGTTTTGAATGTCTGAAATACTTTTCTATTGCATGAAAGTAGCAATTAAAAATTCAAACTCATACCCCTTTATTTATGCATATTCATTCAGCGTTTATTCATCCACTGGAATCTCCAAATTGCCTGGCTTTTTTCATCATCATCTCTATCAATTGTACTGTGCATGCAACTGGCTAAAAGGCCCTAATATAATTTTTAAGTATATTTGGTATTTTTCTCTCAAAGTTCTCAAATGCTGTATGTACATATATATTAAACATTGCAAAACTGGGACATCTGAAATCTCAGAGAAGAGAGCAGTTATTAATCTCCATTTAAAAATCCCACTTGAGGAATATGGGGCAAACACTACAGAATTAAATCATTTATCAATGTCAGGCTGTGAGTCCTGGTTATAAGGTTTGCCTGGCAGATAGGGAAGAGAATGTTAGTCTCCTAATGCTTTGCTGTAACTTCAAGGAAACATAAATTATATTTTCCCATATTGAAAGCAGTTCTACCTTCAACAGTGCTTTAGATAAAATAAATCAATTATACATCCATTTTATAGTATTTCAGACATCCTAATACCTTTCATTCTGGCATGCATAAGTCTTATTTATGGATTTATTATATATGATTAAATATCAATTAACTTTTAACTGTAGATTACTGAAACTTGAGTGTTATAGAGGAGTTGACTTCATGTTGAATGCTGGGTGCCAGGGAATGCAATTTTGGCCCTTCAGCAAATAAAATACTAGTTCCTCTACCACCAGAAAGTTCCTCATTGCTCCTAAACTACCTACCTGGATATATATATTTTTTTTCCCTTTTACCTTCCAAAGTCCCTTGAAATTTCAGCATGTGGACCTCAGTCAGAGTGGGGATTCTGATGGAGACTCAAGCAGACTGGGACTGTAGTGGGAGGGACTGAGAGGCTGGACCCTCTCACAGACTCCCCAGGCCTTCATTGTTGCTCAGCACAAGGGAACTACTCTCTCTTTCAGTGGTTCTGTAAGTACTTGCCCTCTTCTTACTCATTTTTTGTAAATTTTTATGCAGAATCACTGAATAAGTTGCTTTGGTCTGATCCAGTGTTCCCATTCTTATGCACTTATAACTGTACAGAGATTTGCCATTTCACTGGGTACATTTAGTCATAGTTTTAAATCTTAACAGAATCTCTCAGTAGAAATATCTATAATGAAAATGAGCTATAGTTCGCTGAACTACAGATCAAATTTCATTTTTGCTTTAGAAATCCACATCATATCTTGCTTTACAAATTTTCTTGCTTTCCATTCAATGCATGCAATCTAATAACTTGCAAAAGTTTAAAGCCTCATTCTTTAAAACACTAGCAAATTGAACAAAGCACACACTTTGTCAGCCTTTATTCCCTCCTTAATATGATCCCTCTAGTATTAAGTGAAATTGCTACAAGTCCACTGTAATTGATGCTAGACTGAAAGAGGAACTGATGGAGCTGACAGCTTTTATGTTTCAATGTGGTATGTTCTAGCATCTTTTCTGGTTTCCCTCCTAGAAAGATGAATCTAGCTCTTGTAACAGAGATATTTTAATTATTTTTTTTAGTTATATTTCTTTCTGATCTGTTTTCATTGACACTTTTGCGTACAATCCACTTCAAAGAATAGTTAAAAAGCAATAACCCTGAGAAAAGAAAAGTAAGGAACTACTATTTTTGAGCAAAATTAATGGGGTTATATGAAATGATGGACCAGATTGTGCCTCACACAAACATGCAGTCTCTGGAGGTTATGGCAAGCTGCACAGCCCACTGGGAGCTCTTGAGCTCAGCTGGACAGAGCAGACATGTGCCAGATGCTGCACATTCTAAGGCATGCACCAGGTCCTTTTCTGGGGGTTTGGTTGGGGTGGAAGATGGCTAGATTTTACTATCCTGTCTTGAAGGATGGGTGATAGCCCAAGAATGGGAATGCAATGCAGACACAGTAAAATGCAGCCCTCTGTAAAGCACACAACTGCCTTGGAAGAGTGTGGAAGCATACACACGGGGAGGGGGGGGGGGGAGGGTGCCCCTACAAACATGCGCACACACACCTCTCACATGTTGTAGCCACCCTCCTCGTGCCAAGGGCTGGGTAACATTTGGCCAAACTTTCCCATAGCAAATATCTCTTACAGATGCTTACAGATGAATAAAAGTGCTTGAGATTCCCATCAGCTTTAAACAGTAATAAACCAGAGTGTTTATGGCTTTACCCACAAGAGAGTGGCACCATTCTTAAATTTGCTGTGACTTCATATGTTGATATTCAAAGAACACCCCAGATTAAACTGAGAATTGTCCTTAATCCTGCCCTCCTAAAGCCAGAAATCTGTGAGCCTGCATAGTGCCACAGGATGCATTGTTGTATCTGGAGGCTTGCTATGCCCCAGATCTTCTTTTCTTGTTCTCTAAAAAGTATAAAATGCCAGAGCACAATTTCTCTGCTACATCCAGCCTCTGAGCTGTCACTTAGCCTTGAACTTCTGCCTAACACTTCAATGATTAGAAGCGTGCTTAGGTATCAAGATGCAGAAAACTTAGGTGAGGAGGAAGGGAATTGCTTGAGAACTTGGGCCATTCCTGCATGGGAAGCCAGGATGAGTGAACACAGGGAGCTGGTGATATACCAAATTAAAGAAAATTTGGTGCAAATCTCTGTTGCATATGTCCAGCTCAGAGGGACAGAAAAGACTCAAAAAAAAATTCCTTAGGCCAGACTTCAGGAGAGCCAAGATGAAGGATGATGGCTTAGCACGGTTTCAGGAGCCATTTTGCTAATAAATTCAATGGATTCACAAATTTACTTTGTTTTTTAACTTGGAAGGAACCCCTCCATACTGTAGTACTGGCTAGTAGCATCCAGCAACCACCATAAGATGATTAGCCCGAGCTGTGGGGAACCCCAATGATCTTTGAAGAATCCTATGTATTATCTAATATGGGATCTGGATCATTTTCCTTAGAATTAGATAACAGGAAAGCTTTATATGGGATATTGCAGGGGTTTTACTTTATACATTCATTAACAGAATTCAAAAGATTTCATCAAGAAGATCATTTATCTAACATCTCGGACAGACAAATTATATTGTGTCCTATCAAACCACACAACTTTCCACATAATATTTCCTTTTTACAGAACTATAGGATCATAGAATGGTTTGGGTTGGAACACACTCTTAGAGGTCATCCAGTCCAACCCCTCTGCATTAAGAAGGGACATTTTCCACTAGATCATGTTGCTTTGAGCCCCATCCAACCGGATCTTGAATGTTTTCTGGGATATGTCATCTGCCCCCTCTCTGGGCAACATGTGCCGGTGTTTGACCACCCTTCCTCAAAAAGTTTCTTCTTTGTATTTAGACTTGAATCTACCCTCTTTTAGTTTAAAACCATCACCCCTGTCCTATCACAACAGTCCCTGTTAAAAAGTTTGTTCCTATCTTTCTTATTAACCTCTTTAAATACTGAAAGGCCACAATGAGGAATCCCTTGAGTCTTCTCCACACTAAATAGTCACAACTCTCTCTGCCTGTCTTCATGGGAGAGGGGCTCCAGGCCTCTGATCATCTCTATGGCCCTCCTCTGGATCTGCTCCAACATGCTTATGTCCTTCCTGTGCTGGGACACCAGAGCTGGATACAGTATTTCGGGTGGGGTCTCACCAGAGAATGGAAGAGGGGCAGAATCATCTCTCTCAACCTGCTGGCTCCAGTGCTTTCGATGCATTAGGATACAATTGGTTTTCTGGGCTGCGAGAATACATTGCTGGGTCGTGTCCAGCCTCTCATCCACCAGCGCCCCAAGTCCTTCTCATGAGGGCTGCTTTTAATCCGTTCATCCACAGCCTGTATTGATACCAGGGGTGGCCATAACCCAGATGCAACACCTTGTGCTTGGCCTTGTAGAACCTCATTAGTTTCCCATGGCCCCACTTCTTGAGCTTGTCCATATCCATTTGAATGACATCCTGTCCTTCAGGCGTGTCACTGAGAAAAATTTGAGCACATGCTGAAGGTGCACTGAGGATTAATGCATTTGTTCTTGTAAGGTACTTATCTATTTCCATGTGTATGTGTGTGCAATTCTACACCTCCATTTGCTTTTTGCCCTCTCTTCCTATTCTGCTCTGCTAACTGGTTGCGTGCTACTACTATAAAAGAACATACGTAGTGCTTCTATTGAAGAACATTTAGTTCATGGCAAATGACATTTTCATTAGAAAGGTCTTAAATAGGGAGCAGATAATTCAATTTCCAGCTAAGAAAAAGAAGAATAAATAAATAATGCTGAAGCCATCTTCTTGTTCCTCCCTAATGGGAGGGTAATCATTAAACTTTTAGACACTGAAGAAACAGATTTAAGGAAATATTTCAAGGAAAATAATAATTAAAAATAAGACTGAAACGAAATTCACCTCATAAGCAAAGCTGGCAGTATTTTGGAGGCATCTACGTGCAACAGAGAGTATGACAGGGAAGGCTGTCACTATTTATGAAGGCATCTGAAGGCATTATAGCAATGTAGTAGCAGTCATATCTGGTTTCTTCTTTTGTTCTTTTTTGTTTGTTTGTTGGTTGGTTGGTTTTGGTTTGTTTTTATAAGGTAGGAAATATTCTGAATGATTCAGGCCATTTATATATTATGGAGCATTGCTGTCATGCTGTCACCTGAGTCTGGCCTTCCAAACACACTCAACTCTCTGCATGCATCTCAATGAAAACAATTACACAGCAAAACTTAGGGCATCAAGCTCCTTTCCATAGTGAGTTCTCATCTTTAAAATGTAAACGTATGTGCATCCATAGCTGGGTTCAATAAGCCACAATTACATAGTTGCTGTTTACCACCACAGATTCTGTTGAGTTTAGGCATCATTCTTATTATAGCCTTGCTTGCAGTGCTGTCTCACAGCTCTGCATTACAACCAGTGCTGAAGTAGTGGTAGATGGTACATTCTTTATCCATTCAGGTTTTTCCCTGGTGTCACTGTGACCTTTTCAAAGTACCTTCTGTGATATGAAAGATGACAGTGATCTCTCATTCTCCTTAATCTCTTTCCCTCACACCTAGAAACAGCTATCAGTGTTTCAATTTGATTTTGATTACAAGCATCAGGGTGCTATTCCAGGAAGATGAGAGTTTTATGTTGAACTGCAAGTACAGCCAAGTTACAATAATTTCAATATATTCTAGCACTGAGTTTTCTATATTTAGCATGGTCCCTGATGAAATTCTGCTTGTTGCAATTATATTCATGTCCTGCCTCTCAACAGTAGCATTATTTCAGTGTCCACTGTTTTGGTGGGAGATCATGGTGGGTGACTTTTTTGAATGAGTTCATCAGTAGTTAAAGAAAAAAAGGTATTTTAACTGGCCTCTCTTTCATGAGGGAACCTACGTGAAAACTCATATTCAAATAATCCTCATTCCACTTACTTTACTATGTTTTCTAATACCTAGGTGCCTTTGAGGATGTAGACATGGGTGAAAGGAACCACTAAGCAAAAGATATTAAATTAAACTTAGACCATCAGATTCTGCCAAAGAACAATGCAAAGGGTGACATACTTCTGGCAAACTTTTACTAAGCAGCAAGGCTGCTGTGCTTAAAACAACCGAAAGATTTCTTCACTGAAATATCTCTTACAGTAATCCTTTTTATATGTGAACTATTTTAAAAACATTTTCAATATGAGGCATCAGATGTTTAATTCATCAGTGACTAGAGGTAGCAGTCATCCCTAACAATAGTTCTGTGCCTATTGTTTGTATCCTTCTCAGAGCTGGTAGCACCATTTGTAAAGTGAAAAGTAAAAACCTACAGGACAGAGTGTTGCAAACATGTTTCTACTGACTTAATCATTGCTATAACTTTGCATATGGGTTCAGTTGCAATAATTTCACATGCCCAGAGTAAATCATGTGTGCAGTTCCTAAGATCAGGGTGTATAAGGAACCATTTATGGCAATAATTTGCTACAAAATATTTGTGAAAGTCCTCAGTATAAGTAGCAAGAAAAAATTATTTTAAGATATACATGTAAATATTCTTTTTGACCACATAGTGCATTGTTTTATGCAGTATATACTTACTATCTCAAATAGACCTCAAATATCACAGATAAAAAAAATCAAGTAAATGTCTAGAAATGTGTAGAGTTAGATTACAATAAAACATACTCTTTTATTAGGTACAATGAAAGGCTGTAAATATTATGCAGTGAGTGATTCTGTTATATCAAAACTGCTGCAAATACCATGATTCTAATTTGATATGTTCTAATTTTAAATATAGCCTCACCAAATGGGGTGCAGATCAGACTAACAAATCTATGTATACCCTGTTTTGAAAGAGCATCTGTATAGAAAAATAAGCATGACTCAGAACTGTATACAAATGAGACCTGTCAGTGGCCTGCTGCATTAACACATCAAATACACAAACATAAAATAGGGAATCACAGACTGGTTGTTCTTGAAAGATCATCTAGTCCAACCTTCCTGCTTAAGCAGGTCTACCTAGAGCATGTTACTCATGAATCACTTCCAGGTGGGTTTTCAATATCTCTAGAAAAGAAGACTCCACAACCTCTCTGGGCAGCTTGTTCCAGTGCTCTGTCACCCTCAAAGTAAAAACTTTTTACTTATATTCAGATGGAACTTCCTGTGCTTCTCTTTGTGCCCATTGCCCCTTGTACTGTTGCTGGGCACCACTGACAAGAGTATGGATCCACTCTCATGACACCTGCCCTTAAAATATTTGTATGCATTGATAAGATCCTCTTTCAGTTTTCTGCAGGCAAAACAGACACAGCCCCCTCAGCCTTTCCTCATAAGAGAGATGATCTGTTCCCTAACCATCTTCATAACCCTCTGCTGGACCCTCCCTAGTAGTTCCTTAACTTTCTTGGGTGGGGAAGCCCAGAACTGGACACAGTACTCCTGATGCAGCCTCACTAGAGCTGAGTAGAGGGGCAGGATCACCTCTCTTGACCTGCTGGCCTTGCACCACTGGATACTACCACAGGCCTTCTTGGCCAGAAGGGCACATTGCTGGACAGCTTATTGTCTACCAAGATTTCAGGACTTTTTCTGTAGAGCTGTTTTCCATCAGGTCAGCCCCTAACCTGTGCTGGTGCATGGGGGTATTACTACCTAGGTGCAGGATCCCACACTTGCCTTTATTGAACTTCTTTAGGTTCCTCTCTGCCCAACTCTCCAGCCTGTCCAAGTCTAACTGATTGGCAGCACAACCTTCTGGTGTGTCAGCCACTCCTCCCACTTTTATACCCTCAGCAAACTTCCTGAGGGTACAATCCATCCCTTCTTGCAGGGCGCTGATGAATAAGTACTGACCCCTAAGGAAAACTGCTCACTGCAAGCCTACAAATGGACTCTGTGCCACTGATCACAACCCTCTGAGCCCTGCAATTCATCCAGTTCTTGATCCACCTCGCTGTGCACTTATTTAACCCACACTTTCTGAGATTACCTATGAAGATCTTATGGGAGACAATGACAAAAACCTTCCTGAAGACAAGGTAAACAACACGCACTTCTCTCATCTACCATCCAGACTGACAATATAAATCTCTGAACAATGTAATTGTAAAAAGGACATTTGGCAGCTTGTTTTTCAGATTGCACATGTTTTTAACAGATGTGATAGCAATGGTCTAGTAAGCAGTTAAATTCCAGGATAAACATGCTCATACTACCCTAATAAAGTTTGAATTGAAGTGTTAGCATACCACCATGTACAATGCCAGCCGGAGGGGAAGATGGCCAGCTTGGTTAAATAGGGAGATTCTGAAAGAAATCAGGGGTAAAAAGAAAGTTTACAGACTATGGAAAAAAGGGCTGGCTACTTATGAAGAATTTACAGATAGAGCTAGGTCATGCAGGAAAAAATTAGGGAAAGAAAAGTGGAATTTGAAGTAAATTTGGCTATTTCAGTTAGGGATAACAAAAAGTCCTTTTATAAATACATTAATAACAAAAGGAGGGGCAAGGAAAACCTCCATTCTCTGTTGAACTTGGAGGGAAATATAGTTAAGGAAGATGAGGAGAAGGCTGAGGTACTTAACACCTACTTTGCCTCAGTTTTCAGCAGTAAGACAGGTGGCCCTCAAGACAACTGGCCTCTGAAGCTGGTAGACAGGGAGAGGGAGCTGAATACCCCTCCTGTATTCCAGGAGGATATAGTTACTGACCTACTGAGCCAGCTGGATCCTAACAAGTCTATGGGACCTGATGGGATCCATCCCAGGGTGATGAAGGACCTGGCAGAAGAGCTTGCCAAACCGCTCTCCATTATCTTCCAACAGTTCTGGCTCTCTGGGGAGGTCCCAGATGATTGGAGGTTGGCAAATGTCACCCCAATCCACAAAAAGGGCTGCAAGCAGGACCCTGGCAACTACAGGCCTGTCAGCCTGACCTCTGTGCCTGGCAGGGTTATGGAGCAGTTCATCCTGAGTGCAATCACACAGCACCTTCAGGGTGGACAA